>NC_044563.1:70415151-70717929 GCF_007565055.1 Rhinopithecus roxellana | reverse complement strand
TAGCACCAGCTCCCTCCAGCCCATGCCCAGGTCCCATCCACTGGGCTTTACCCTCCTTCTGCCTGCTCTGCAGAAGCAGGAACAGACAGTTCACCCCCAGGAGGGTCTGGCGGGCTCCTCTCCAGGGCCACTGAACTCATCCCCCTGCCTCCAGGTGTGTGAGGCCACCCTAGTCCAGCAGAAATAAATGAGCAGCTTCTTTGCTTCCCTCCAATCCCTCCAGGTTTTCTCTGCCTGGAAGCCTTGGGGAGCTTGTGCTGGCAGGGGTGGAGGCAGAGGAGGGGAGAGAAAGAGACCTGGAGAGTGCAGATTCAACCTTGGTCAGCACCAGGGACTGGGTTTCAGTGTCCTCCCCATCCAAGAGAAATGTCCCTCCAGGCCTGTGTTCCCCAGGGGGCATTCTGTCCTCAAGAAATCTCTTTGTATCTCCCTTGGAAATGCCTGAACATCTAAAGTGACGGCAGATGTCAGCTCCTCCTTTATCCACCTGCTTTTTCCCAGAAACACCAATGCTCATTTAATGCTCCAGGCTTGGGGGCCCTGGAGTGTGTAAATGAGCGTGAGGGTTCTGGGCTGGTTGGTCATGGGGCCAGCAGAGCAGAGCCAGCTGCAGGCCCGGACAGCCTGACTTCCGAATGCCCTGGCTGGTGCGGGCTGTGTGGAGGGTCGCTGATTTCACTGGGGCCTGGAGCTCTGAGCTGAGTGTCAGACACCTGCGCTGAAAGGAAAAGGCTGCAGCCTGTGTTGCCATGGATATACAGAGGCGCGATCAGATGCTGTTATTTTTAGCCCTGCAGTGCCAATTTATTGGTGGTGTCCTGGGGACACGCAGGAAAGGCAGGAGGGCTCTGAGTCAGGGCTCTGCCAGGACAGGTGGCTGTGAACGTGCTGGGGTCTGGGTAGACTCAGCCTCCCTCTGGGGCTGCCACGACTCTGGGGTGGGGGGAGAGGAATGGAAATGCTGGGGGATGTGGGGGGAGCTAGTGAATGGGGACAGCAGAGAGGGCTGAGGAGACACCAAGCTGGTTTTGGTTTTCTAGCGAAGGGAATAGATGAGACCACCAGCAGGTGGCTTTCGGGTAGAGAGGACACTGAAGCCCACAGAGCTCATTTGGAGACCTCAGCTGGCCCCTCCCTAAGGCCGTGCTCTGGGGCCAGGACCCAGATGCCCTGCAAACGTTGGTGGCTCAGTTCCTGCAGGGGCCTAGAGCTTTGGGGTTTTCATCTGAGGCAGGCTATGGTGGGAACAGGGGCCTCCCAAAGGGCGGTGGGCATGACAGAGGTTGGGGGGGAGCCTTCGGAAATGGCAGAGGAGTCGAACTGGCAGCTTTGCTTTTTGCTCGTGGCCAAAGCACCTGATGGGGCAGGGACGTCCGCATTTGTGTCTTGGTGCCACAGCCTTCTTGGGTCTGGCCTGAGCCAGGTCCCAGCTTCTCCATGACTGTCCACACCCCATCATCCAGGCCTGGTCTGACGCCCTTGTCCCTACACATTTCATGTAATAGTCATTCATCTACTAACTCCCACCGTGAAAAGACTCCCCTGCTGTAATTATTTGTATTATCTATAATAAGACATGCTTCCTGCCCTCAAGGGGGCCCCTGAACACGTGGCCTCATGGAGATGGTGACAGGGGTCCCTGACTGGGTGGCTCACACACAACGGGAAGAGGCTGATCAGGAGGTGCAGAGATGCTCTCCTAAATTCCCATGGGGCCAGGAGAGGTGGCTCATGCCGATAATCCCAGCACTTTGGGAGGGCGAGGCAGCTGGCTCACTTGAGGTTAGGAGTTGGAGACCAGCCTGGCCAACGATGGTGAAACCCTGTCTTTACTAAAAATACAAAAATTAGCTGGGCATAGTGGCACATGCCCGTAGTCCCAGCTACTCAGGAGGTTGAGGTTGCAGTGAGCTGAGATCGTGTCACTGCATTCCAGTCTGGACAACAGACTCCATCTCAAAAAAAAAAAAAAATTCTCATGGGCCAAGGCCATGGTGAGTGGATGAAATACATTGGCCACCTAGTGACCTCTCTGATGCTTTGCTTCCTGGCCAGGATAAAATTCATCACCCACCACTCTTAGGGCTAAGACTCCTTCGAAGGTAACAAACAAAAAGAGAGGTGACCACAAAACTATCCAGGCCCTTCCTCCCTTGGCCTGGGTCTGACAGGGAATCCAGGAGGTGGACCTAATTGCTCTCTACCCACAGTTGGAGGTGACAGTAAGGCCCAGAGCCAATGACAGCTCCTTTGGGGCAATGCCAAGATGCCTGAGGTCCTTCTTCCCTCCCTCAGGCCTGGCTCACCCCAGTGAGGGTCTTACCATTGACAGTGAGGGTCACCTCTCTCTCCCCGGCTCCCACACGGGGCACCACAGCCCGGCACACGTACTTGCCCGCGTCCTCCTGGCGCACGGATTTGAGGGTGAGGGTCTTCTCATTGCTCAGGACCTAGGAGAATTGGCAGGCTCAGACACCAAGAGCAGGCGGAGGGGTACGCTCCGTCTCTGGGAACAGGGCAGCTGAGAGGCTGGCCTGGGGTAACACGCAGTCTCTGGCATCTCAGTAGGAAGCAAGGTGGGGAGGAAAGAGGCCAAAAATGTCCTGGCACAGACAATGCCTGTGGGCTGTACAGAGGAGACTCCACCAGCAGAGAGGCCGCCCCGTGTGGCTGAGGATGTTGCATCCCAGGCGCAGCCCTGTGGGCTGGGGGCACGCAGGGGTACATGTGCCGGAGGAGGGGGATGCCTGCCTGGGGACTTCCAGGCTTCCTCCTACAGGAACCTCCCTGTACCTGCGGTGGCTTCTCCTCTCCCAGGCTAGCCATGGGTGACATGACCCTACAGCTGAACTTCTTTGAGAGCCCCTGAACTTGTTTTCAGAGTCATTTTCAGGATCCCTTTGGGATACAGCTTGGAGTGATGAAAACAGGCTCTGGCATGAGCTTGGTCTGCGTTCAAATCCTGGCTCCAGCAGTGAACACCTGTGTCTCTCTGGTCAGTTGCTTATCTTCTCAGATGCTCACTTTCTGTCTATGTGTGGGGCCTGGCAGGATAATGTAGTATCTGCTACGTAACGGGCCACACAAAGATTGGTTTCCTTCTGGTCCCCCTGCTTCCCCATGCGAGGCTTTCCCCGCTTCTTCTTATGTGAGGACATCTGACAATCTCTCATGCACTGAAGAATACATACATCTTAAAAGAGGAACACAAAGGCCGGGTGCAGTGGCTCACGCCTGTAATCCCAGCACTTTGGGAGGCCAAGGTGGGCGGATCACTTGAGGTTGGGAGTTTGAGACCAGTGTGGCCAACATGGAGAAACCCTGTCTCTACTAAAAATACAAAATTAGCTGGGCATGGTGGCCCACGCCCGCTATTCCAGCCACTTGGGAGACTGAGGCAGGAAAATCTCTTGAACCCGGGAGGCGGAGGTTGTGGTGAGCCGAGATCACCCCATTGCACTCCAGCCTGGGCGACAAGAGCGAAACTCCACCTCAAAAACAAACAAACAAACAAACAAAAAGGAACACAAGAAAGTGAAGCCCAGGTCCAAGGCTAAAGGGTGGCTTTATTTGGGGGGAGTTACAAAATTTCTTTCTTTTCTTTCTCTCTCTCTCTCTCTCCCCCTCTCTTTCTTTTCTTTTTTTTGACAAGGTCTTGCTCTGTTGTCCAGGCTGGACTTAAACTCTTGAGCTCATGTGATCCACCCACCTCAGCCTCCTGAGTAGCTGGGACTACAGGTGTGTACCACTGTGCCCACTTGAAAAGCCTTTCTAGTGCCTTCCCTCCCAGCACGTTGGTGACCAACTTTTCTTATAAGGTTTAGGACAGGACAAGACTGCAATGGCTGAATGTGCTCAGGGTGGGACAGGCACATGAGGGTGCCTGGGTTCCCCCTCCTCTTTCTGGGGTCTTTCTCCCTGTGGCTTACACTGGAGGCTGACTCCCCCAGTCTAATAGTGAGAGAGTCCTGGGCAGCAGTTCCTTCTTGCCCCACTGTCCCCCACCCCCTGCCAGGGTGGCCCGAAGTCTGAGCTGCAGACTCACCACTCCAGAGCCCCGCTTCATCCAGACGATGGTCAGGGATGGGTTACCGGTCCAGGCGCAGCTGAAGATGGCATCAGAGCCCAGATCCACGAGCAAGGATTGGGGTTCTGTGGTCATCCGGGGCCCAACTGCAATGCGGGGAAGAAGGAGACAGGTTTAGGTGGCTGGGGAGCTCTGGGATCCTCCTTGCTGCTGCCTCCTTTCCCCCCCAGACCTTGACTGGGGGAAGGGAGGCAGCAGGGTACTTGTGCCACCTCAGTCGCTTCCATTTTAGTCATCTGCGCGGGCGGGGTCTGGGGTCTGGGACTGGGACTCAGGAAGTAAGGAGGGGACCCCTCTCCCGGAGGCTTCGCCTCTCTTGGGCCCACAGAGGTGGTCAGCAGCATGGGGCCTGGGAATAAGGTGCTGGGGACCAGGTTCTGCCTGGATTTACCCCCAGGGCTCTCATCCCCTTCCCTCTGTCTGGATCCCAAATGGTGCCAGAAAGCTGGGGAAGCCCCCCCATCCCAGTGGCAGGCATGGGCCCTCCTCCTGTCCTGGGGATGTGGGCCCTTGGGATCTTCATGCCTCTGCCTTCAAGCTTGCTCCCCTCTCCTCCAGCCTCAGCCTTCATGACCTGGTGCACCTCTGGGGTGGGATGGGGGCTCTGAGATGCAGGGTGATGGAGACACGGCTCTCGTGATCCACTCCTCCTCCCCCAGCGTTTCCCACCCAGTGCTCTCAGGCCACCGTCCTATTCCAGCCATTCCGGTCTCTGTGTCAGCCCCACTGCAGCAGAGCAGCCCTGGGTTCCACTTCCCACCCCTCTGCTAAGCATTGAAGAGCTGAACGCAGGCTCCTCTCCACCTTCTCCAGCACGTCTGGAGCTTCCTGTAGACCAAGCTTGGTCTACACAGTGGGGGCTGTGGGGGGATTCCAGGCCCAGGGTCCGACCTTGGCTAGGCAGGTCTCAGAGTGCTCCTTCCAGGGAGCAGACAGAGCCTGAAGCCTGGTGCCAGGAGACTGGGATTTGTCCCCTGATGTAAAAAGGGAGTAACAGCACTTTCTTCTAAGGCTTCGAGGGAGAGGGGAAGGGTCAGACTTTTTAAAGTTTGTAAAAGCGAGTTTAAAACTGTAAGGGGCAGTGTATGAGCTAATGATGCTTATTTTGAACACATCCAGCCAGTTAGTCCATGGCAATGCGCTACCTTGCTGTGGGTCCCTGCAGGCCTCCAGTGGAAAAGAGGGGATGGGCCAGGCGCGGTGGCTCACGCCTGTAACCCCAACACTTTGAGAGGCCAAGGTGGGTAGATCACGAGGTCAGGTCAGGAGATCTAGACCATCCTGGCCAATATGGTGAAAGCGTCTCTGCTAAAAATGAGACCATCCTGGCCAACATGGCGAAACCGTCTCTACTAAAAATACAAAAATTATCTAGGTGTGGTGGCGCGTGCCTGTAGTCCCAGCTACTGGGGAGGCTGAGGCGGGAGAATCTCTTGAACCAGGGAGTCAGAGGTTGCAGTGAGTAGAGATCTTGCCACTGCACTCCAGCCTGGCGGCAGAGTGAGACTCTGTTTCAAAAAAAAAAAAAGAAAAGAAAAGAAAAAGAGAGTATATCCATGAGTCCCCTCAGTGGAAGGCAGTGGAATGTGTGTGGATGGGCAATGGATTTGGTCATTGCCCAGGTTCATTTCTCATTTGGCCACTTACTGTGTGACCTCAGACCTCCGTCTCCTCATTCAGATGATGGGAATAATAATATCTACCCATGATGGCCTGCATGCTTGTGTCCCCTGTCAACCCTGCAATTGAGCTCATGTGATCCTCCCACCTCCGCTTCCTGAGTAGCTGGGACTACAGGTGTGTACTACTGTGCCCGCTTGAAAAGCCTTTCTAGTGCCTTCCCTCCCAGCACGTTGGTGACCACCTACTTTTCTTATAAGGTTTAGGACAGGGCAAGACTGCAATGGCTGAATGTGCTCAGGGTGGGACAGGCACATGAGGGTGCCTGGGCTCCCCCTCCTCTTTCTGGGGTCTTTCTCCCTGTGGGAGAAAGTTGAAATCCTTGCCCCTGTGGGATGGTAGTAGTAGGAGGAGCTTTCTGGGGAGCAGGGGGATTAGATCATGAGAGTGGAGCCCTCATGATGAGATTAGTGCCCTTGGAATAAAGGCCCCAAGAGCTTGCTTTTCTCTTTCTCTCTGCCATGGGATGCCACAGCAAGAAGGCAGCTGCCTACAAGCCAGGAAGAGAGTCCCCACCAGAACCCACCATGATGGCACCCTGATTTCAGCCATTTAAGCCACCGAGTCTACAGTAACGTGTCATAGCAGCCCCAGCCAAGACCCTGACTCATGGGGTCATTACAGGGATCAAAATAAACATGAAACACCGGACAAAGCAGGTTTTCGTCGAGTGCAAAGCATCCTACGTCATAACGCATGAAGCTTGTGTTGTGTGCAATGAATCAAGCCCTGGTTTCTCCAGCTCTAAGCAGAAGCCACCGGATGCCTGCTCGCCTGGGGAAGTCTGCATCACTGCACTCACAGTAGACGTCAACCGTGCGGCTGAGGTTGGTGCTGCCCAGGGCATTGGTCACCTCGCAGGAGACAGGCTCTGAGAAGTACGTGTAGTCCACTGTGGTCCTGTACACCTCTCCAGATGCCTCCTTGATGATCTGGCCCCGCTTGGCCCACCTGCAACAAAGGCCAGGGGCTGATGTGGGCCTTAAGTGGCAAGGCCAACCCTCTGGGAGCTGGATGCATCCATCCCACGGGAAAATGAGGCCTGGGGTGGGCGGCAAGTTGTGGGGGTCCTATGGGGTCCCTCGAGGGGAATCTTCACAGAGGGGCTACTTCAAGGGCTCAGAAGGAGTTGGTTTTGCTCCCACCCAGGCAGTTGTGAAGGTGGCAGGCTTTGGTTTGTGGTCACCAGGCAGTCAGTGGCACTCAACAAGTGGGTTATTCTGGAGGGGGTGAGTGGATGACTCAGCTGGTCAGCCCATCTGCTGGCTAGATGACGGAAAATCCAGCTATCAGTGGGCAGACAGCTGGCTGTCCTGCTCTGAACTGGATCATGGGCCCCTTTGGAAAAGAAGGAGGCCAAGTCCTTGACCTCAAAGGCCAGGGTCAAACGGAGCACACCCCTACATGCATGCTCATACGTGTGCATGAGCGCGCACACACACACTGACAAGGCGAGAAGCTGTGGGAGAGGTATGCCGTAGGGGTTCCATCTCCCATCCAAACAGTGGAATACTAATACTCATCAGGAGAAGTGGCGTGAGCGAGTGGCCCTGGCTGTCCCTCTTTCCTCTCGACCAGCTCTCAGCTCTCCTGTCCTGTTCTGCCTCCTGCCTCCATGGGGTTCTGCATGGTGCCTCCTCACCCCAGAAAGTCCTCCCAGTTTCCCCAGATGACACTTGCTCTTCTTCCTGCCTGGCCTCCGCCCTTGCAGCCTGGCTTTGCTCCTCTGAGGCAGTGGCTCCGTCAGCACTGGATTGGTGAGGTGATGTGAGTCGTAAGGCTCTTTTGTCAGCCAGTCGGTACCACACAATAAGGGAGGACAAGAGGCCTCTGGCTTGCTTTGGATCTGGTTCTGGGGCAGTGACCCCTCTGTTGGACCAGTGACCCAGCAGCCTGCTGTGTGCAGGAAGCACTGGAGCCTCACAGGGGGGTATGTGTGTACACATGTATGTGTGTGCATGTGTGTGTTCATGTGAGTGTGTGCAGGTGTGCATATGAAAATGCATGTGCGAGTGTGCATGTGCATGTGTGTGTGTGCATGTGTGAGTGTGTCCATGTGCACGTGTGCATGCATGAGTGTGTGCATGTGTGAGTGTGGGCATTGTGTGTCCATGTGCATGTGTGCATGTGTGTGTGCATGTGTGAGTGTGGGTATGAGTGTGTGCATGTGTCCATGTGTGTGCATGTGTGAGCATGTGCATGCGTGAGCATGTACATATGTAAGCATGTGCATGTGTGCATGTGTGTGTGCATATGTATGTCTCTGTGTGCATGTGTGTGTGCATATGTGTGTGTCCGTGTGTGTGCATGTGTGAGTGTGTGCATGTGTGCATGTGTGTGTGTACATGTGTCCGTGTGTGTGCATGTGTGAGCGTGTGCATGTGTGTGCATGAGTGCATGTGTGTATGTGTGTGTCCGTGTGTGTGCATGTGTGAGCGTGTGCATGTGTGCGCATAGGCAAGTGTGTCCGTATGTGTGCATGTGTGCATATGTGTGTGCATATGTGCGTATGCGTGTGTGCATGTGTGTCCATGTGCATGTGTTTGCATGTGTGTCTATGTGCATGTGTGCATGTGCATGTGCCAGTGTGTGCATGTGAATGTGTGAGTGTGCATGTGTAAGCACGTGCATGTGTGTGTGCATATGTGTCCGTATGTGTGCATGTGTGAGCGTGTGCATGTGTAAGCATGTGCATGTGTGTCCATGTGTAAGCGTGTGCATGTGTGTGCATATGCGAGTGTGTCCATGTGTGAGTGTGTGCATGTGTGTCCATGTGCATGTGTGAATGTGTTCATGTGCATGTGTGCATGTGAGTGCATGTGTGTCCATGTGCATGTATACATGTGTGTGTCCATGTACATGTGTGCATGTGTGAGCGTGTGCATGTGAGGGCATGTGCATGTGTGAGCGTGTGCATGTGAGGGCATGTGCATGTGTGAGCGTGTGCATGTGAGGGCATGTGCATGTGAGGGCGTGTGCATGTGTGGGCGTGTGCATGTGAGGGCATGTGCATGTGAGGGCGTGTGCATGTGAGGGCATGTGCATGTGTGAGCGTGTGCATGTGCATATGCATGTGAAGTTGGGGGCTTCCTTACGGATCTCCAGGGAAAGAGTTCTCCGTTTCTCCTGGTTTAATCCTATTCTGGCCAACATTCTGTTTTTGAAACCACATAACTTCTTTTCAGGCTCCTCCCATTGCAGTTGAAGTGTCTTTCGGGGAGTTTGTCTTTCCAGAGCTGCAGAGGCTCGTTGCCTCCAGAAGCGTCACCCTGCAGCCACTGCTCCCTGGAACTGCAGTGTCTCTGCCCCCCTGCTTTGCCTCCCCTTTATCTTATTCCTGGAGTCTTTCCTGGCACCACAGATGCCGTCTCCTACCCTTCCCTCCGTTAGCTTCTTGCCGTCTGGCCCATCCAGCCCTAGAGATGGCTGTTTCTCGGCGTCACACAGAACACCTAGGCTGGCACCACGCAGTTGTTATTGCAAATTAATATTGGGTAATTATTAAGAACACAATTAATAATAGCAATTGTAGTTTAACAATAGAGCAAACCATAGCTCCCTTAGAGCTTAAGTAGCTTCCCAGTAAGCCATTATGTGTTACTCATGTGTTGTTTCAATTTCTAACTTTAATTTAATGACCAGACTTAAGAGTCAAGCCGGCCCCTGCCTGCGGCAAATGAATTCAGTTCCAGGCACAGCTGGGGAAGTGTGTCCAGCCCTGCAGTTCCTTCCACCCTGCTCAGGCGAGGGGGCCAGGTGGTGGATGCAGCGGGAGGCCAGGCGGGGAGCTGGCTGGGCTGGGAGGGCAGGGATCCCCGGCTGCTCACAGCTCTGGGTGCCGGGCGGGGGTGGAGGGTTTGGGCGCAGGTGATTGGGCCAAGCATGCGTCTTCCTCAGGGCTTCCTGGAGAAGACGCAACTCTCTCCTCTCCTTTCCTTCCAGGGCCCCTCACCAGGAGCATCACGGAGCGTGGAAGCCCCACCTGCTTGGCCCCGAGTTATCAGCAGAACTGCTGCTGGCTCCAGGCGCCAAGGTTCCCTGCCCTCCCTGTCCTCTCCTCTCATGGTGAGGGAGCCGGAGAAGGAAGAGGAAGGGGCCCGCTGTGGGGGCTGGGTCTGCAGAAGCCCAAGCCAGGCCTTCTGGGGAGGTGCCTCCGCAGCCGACAGAGCCCCCAGCTCAATCTCGCCCAGCTGGTCTTTCTTCCCCTTCTACATTGAAAAGCTCTCTGAGGGGTCCCTGCCAAAAACACAGACACTCAAACAACTGCATCCACGCAGTTGGCCAAGGATCCAGGCCAAGAGCTAAAGAGTGAGTCCCGCCCCACCCTCTTCGTGCCTCTTCTGATTTTGGTGCAGTTTCTTCTTCCCTGTCCTTTCTCTTCGTCTCCTCTCCTTTCCCAACCCACCTCCCCCGACTCACTGTTGCTTCCCCACCTCTCCCAGCCCCTCTGAAAGTGGAGTCAGCTTAAGCCTCTCCCAATCAATGTCTAATTTGGTCTGAACAAATGTAAGATGATTATTTATATCACAGAATCAGGGGACCCGGCGTGTCACAGCAGCCAGGTTGTCCTCAAATAGCCCAAGGTTTTATCTCTGGTGGGGGGGCCACATCCTGCTATCTGCTGGGGAACACTGAGAGACTCTCAGAGGAAAGGGCCCCAAAGCACTTTGGGCTCCTGGTCCCTAGGAGCATCTGCAGTGACACCCTCATGCCACTCAGGCCTCCTTCCCAGACACTGGGATGGAGGAGGGCGTTCTCTCTAGTTTCAGAGATGACAGCCTCTTAGTGAGAGCAGGGAGGAAGTTATCAAGATGAATGAAAGTAAAGAAACAAAGATTCCTGTAATCTTGTCAGTTAGTTGGGAAAAATCAATGTACTTATGTGAAGAGATTTGCTTATGACTTTCTTCTTGGATCCCAACATTGTATCTGAACACCTGGCTGCTTGGTGAGACCTTGCTGCAGTGAAGGGGCTGAGCGAGTGTGGGTGGGTGCAGGCGCCCACCACCTCCCTTCTCTGTGGCCCCTCCACCTCCTCCCTTCCCAGGCCACTCCAGCTCTCTGGCATTAACCTGGGGGCCGGAAGTGCTCCCTGAAAGCCTCTGGAGTCCTGGAGGGAGATGACCCCTCAGTGAGGTGTTTTCAGGACCCTTCACTAATCAGAAGGCCATGAGGGAAGGTGACCAGTAAGAACTAGTGACTCTCTGCAGGACACCCTGCCCTCCCAGCCTCTCAGCTCCTGCGGTATTGGAGGGGCTGGCTGTGATATTGTGAGCCCCAGGGGAGTATGAAAGGGAGGACCCACAGGCCACCTGTAGCCCAGGGAAGCCTGCATGTTCTCTGCTTATTCATTAACTTTTCAGCTTGCAAAAAACAAACTTCGGAATTACAGAAAAGTTGCAAGAATAGTCCCATTAGCTGCCACCCTCCCATCGCCCAGATTCACCAGTTGTTAACATTTTCTCACACGTGCTTTGCAGTGACCTCTCCTCTCCTCCCACTTTCTTCTCCTTCCTATTATTGATGTTCTGCTTTTTTGAGGTTGGTGACTCTGGGAATCAGGCCCAGCACTTGGTTTCCTGGGTGTTTGCTCAACCTGTCTGGGTCAGTAGGCAGGTGTATAGTGGCCTGGGGGTGGAGGGGTCAGGTCCCAGGGCGTGCAGCCCTGCTGTCTGCCCAGCCCACCCATCACTGGGTCCCCAGGTGACCGGAGCCTGGCAGTGAGGGGAAATGAAAGTTGAAAGTTGTGTGTCCTGGTCTCTGGGGCACCCAACAGGCATTCTAAGGGCAGCTGTGAGGGTGAATAGGGGTGCTTGCAGGGTGGTCTGTGAGTGTGAAGGGCTGCCCTGGGAAACTAGCACGACAGGTATTTTCTGGGCATGTTGTACCCAGTGTTTAGGGACCAGAAGCAGAGACCTGGGAGCAGACAGAGGAGAGAAGCTGAACTTGTACAGAGGAACCCAGGCCTGGCAGGTGCAGCGTGGATGCCCAGGGCCAGGAAGTCTCATCAGGCTCCTCTCCTGTGTCTTCAGTGGCTTCTGAATAGATGCCAGACCACAGCCAAACCAGACTTGCCCCCTGGACCTGGCTGGATCCACATGATTCCAGGGAGCCTGGAGTCCTTGGCTCAGAAGGGACCCTGGAGGTCATCTGATCTTTCTTCTGACTCCAGTCAAGCGAATGGTTAAATTGGACAGGACAGATGGGTTTCATCCTATTTTAAAATATCCTTGGGGATAGGGACTCTGTGCTCTGCCTCTGCCTGGGTTTCTGACTCCAGTGCTGCTTAATTATGCACTCTGCAGGGAGCACCTCCTCCTGTCCAACCTGAATCCCTGGCTGTCCCTGTGGTCCATTTCCTTCCATTCTGCCCACTGGGGCCACACTGCCTCTTGTCTTCCCTGTTCTTCACTCCCCCAGGCCGGCTTATTTCCTAGGCTGAGACCATTAGTATCACTGGCCTTTGCCGATGCTGCATCTTAATGACCCAGATCAATGGCAGAGGTGACGCCTGGGCTCTACCCCCAAGCCTGGTCTGGTGGAAAGAGACCAGGCTGAGTCAGGGCCATGGCATGTTCCACATGGCACCCAAAAGGAGGCGAGTCTGCCCTTGAGTGCCTCCAAGGTCGCTTAGTCTCCTAGAGTCTTGTGCAGAGCCCAGGCAGAAGGGCGCCCAGAGGAGCAGCCTGTGTGTTTACTGGATCAGTCAGACACATTTAAGGAGTATCTGGTTTATGCCACGTGCTGTGCCGCATGCTGAGAGCCATCAGTGACTGAATTGCAGTTCCTGCCTTCATGAAGCTCTGTCACAAGGCAGAAACAAGTTAAAAAAAAAAAAACAGGGATGCTTTGGCTGGGCGCCGTGGCTCATGCCTGTAATCCCAGCAGTTTGGGAGGCCGAGGCGGGGGGATCACGAGATCGAGATCGAGATCAGGAGATCGAGACCATCCTGGCTAACATGGTGAAACCCCGTCTCTACTAAAAATACAAAAAAAAAAAAAAAAAAAAAAATGAGCCGGGCGTAGTGGTGGGCGCCTGTAGTCTCAGCTACTCGGGAGGCTGAGGCAGGAGAATGGCGTGAACCCAGGAGGCAGAGCTTGCAGTGAGCCGAGATTGTGCCACTGTGCTCCAGCCTGGGTGACAGAGTGAGACTCCGTCTCAAAACAAAAACAAAAACAAAAACAAAAACAAAAACAAAAACACACACAACAAAAAAACCAAACAGTGATGCTTTTATCCATGTTGTGAGCAAGAGACACACAGGGGCCATGAGCATGTGTGATCCCGGATGCTCACTGGACCGGGCTGGAGCCCAGACATCCTGACCCACCCAGGTGAACCAGTCTGATGGGCACAAGACTAGAACGGAGGTTCTGATCTTGCTGCTTCTCCTGATTGTTCTTTTTTTTTTTCCCTGAGTCTTTCCCACGTTCGGAGTGTGGGATAAACAGGCTATTCAAGCAGAAGGCGTGAGTCCTGCTTCCTCCAGTGGAAGAGGGCACGTGCATGCACAGAGAAGAGGAAGGGTCCACCCGGCCACCAGGCAGCCGGGTGCAAGGGAAAGGGAAGAAGGCTACTGGACACGCGATGTGGACCAGGCACACGCTGTGGCCATGCTAAGGACCCTAAGTGACATCCTACCTGAGAGGCATGAGGGTGGGGGCCAGTGGCCAGGCCAGGCCTCCTCAGCAGTGACTCTCACCTGTACTGGGTGACAGCTGGGTTGGCCTTTGCAGAGCAGTGGAAAGTCACGACGTTGTCCTCCAGCACTGGCTGTGGCTCCACCGAGAGGTTGACCAGTGGGGGATCTGCAGGGAGAGGGCAGTCACTTGTAGACCCGAGAAAGAATGGGGGCAGGGAGATCCTGGGTGACTTGGAGGGTAGAGCCAGAGACTCCACCACCCAGGAACCCTCAGAGCAGCCACCACCCTGGTGGTCTCCAGGAAGTTGGGGGCTCCATGGAATGTGCCTGCTTCAGATAGTCCTGGAAGTGGGATCAGGGCTCCCCCGTGGACTTGGGGCCTGGTGTTGACACGAACCCCAAGCCAGGAAGCTTCAGCCTTGGGTCCAGGGGTTTCCCATCCTCCAGCTTTCGGGCAGAACAAAATACTCCAGGAAGGAGAAGTGAGAAGAGGGGTGCAGAGCAGAGAGGGGCGGGTGGACACTCAGCCTCACTTCAGTGCAGACTGTCTTTGAAATGTCTGTTTATTATCTCTTTTCTGTAAAGGTTCTGGGGCATTTGTTAACTTGAAAGCGGCATTTACACCCTTTCATCAGCCTAATCATCTCCACTCAGTCCTGGCTGGTGGCCCACGGCCTCAGCTCCCCAGGGTGGGGCTTGCTTTCTCATTTGACATGATAAGAAGCCAGGCTCTGAAGTGCTAAATGGTGGGAGGGGGAGGAGACAGAAAGTCAGAGAGAGAAAAAGTCAGGGAGACAGGAACCAGAGACACAGAGACACACAGAGAGATCTGTACAGAAGGGACCGGAGGCTGACAGTGAGACATGTACACAGAGGAGAGACATGGAGACCACAGAGGAAGAGAGATTATGTGTGTGTGTGTATGTGTATGTGTGTGCATGTGTGTGTATATGTGTGTATGCATGTGTGCATGTGTGTATGCATGCGTGTATGTGTGTGTGTATGTGTGTGTGTGTAGAGAGACAGAGAAAGAGAGACAAAGATGAGGAAGTGACAGGGACAGAGAGAGACATAGGCTGAGAGACAGAAAGACACACACATAGAAATTGAGAAGTGCAGAGAAAGGGTGAGAAAAAGAGACAGAAATCTAGAGAAGCAGAGGGCAGACTGATGGAGAGACGGAGAGACTGACCTGTTTGCAGACTGTGAATCAGACAAGGATTTCAGACCAAAAGCAGAAAAGGCCACAGAGACCCAGCACACAGGGCCCGACAATGATGGCGTTAGAGAGAAAGACCAAGTCAAACTACGAGGAAAAGGAGGAGCAGACACTGCAGGATAGGAAGATGGAAACAGCTCGAGAGGGCTGCACTAGAGAGGCAGAGAGGTGGGAATGGTTTCCGTCAGCCTGGCCTTGCCCAGCTCAGGGGCAGCTGGCTCTGGACCCTCTCCAGAGGCTGGTGTCAGCCCCGCTGCTGGGCTCCCGGCGGCCCCCAGGCCTGGGCACCTCCGGGGCATCCACACACCGAGGGAGGGGGGATGATGAGCCAGTTCCCATCCTTCTTCCCTGTCATGGCCCAGAGGTCTGGCTGAGTTGAGTGGGCAGCCCAGGACGTGGTCCCCATGGACAAGCTGGGCCCTGGGCCGCATCTTCTGGGTCAGTTCCCACCAACAAGCAGAGTAAATTGCAGGAAAGTCACGAGGACTTCTAGGGGTCCAGCCCATTTCCAGAAAAAGAAGTAAAGAAGCCAGTTTCTCAGAGGTAATGAGGAAAAATGCTGGTCTCTCTGGGTCCCCGTGGGGGCACCACAAAGGGACCAGCTGGCCCAGTTGGTCTGGGCTCTGGTTGGGACTATAGTGGGGTCCTGAGAGCCTCAGAGAGTCATACACTCAGCCTCTCAGCTGCAGACTGAGCCGGCCTTACCCTGGAGTTGGAATCACGTAACTGCTCAGCCGCCCTCTGCCTGCTGGTGCCCAAGAGGAACCTGCCTCCCCTGGTATCTGCCGGCACTGGGAAGAGAGCTCTGTTTTCTGAGTAGCAGGTGGCCGACTGTGCTGGGGAGCCTGTTCTCCCACATTTTCCCCAGTTCCGGACGGGGGACCACAAATTCAGGACATATCCGCTCCTGGTGCGGCCGGCCTGCCTGCCTTTCATGGGGAATTACAAGGGAAGTGAGGGTATTTCTGTGATCTCAGTCCTAGTTTTAAGGCATAATTCAAGTGGTCACAAAGATGGGGTGACAAGGAGTAGCCACAAGAACTCTCCTCCTACCCCCAGAACCCCCTGGCCTCTCCTCGAAGCCGCACCCTAGCTTCCAGGGCAAGGCTGAATCAGGAGCCCCAGCCCTCTTTCCGTGCAAGGCTGACTGGCTGAGCTGGGCGTCCGTGGGACCCTACGTAGAGAACATGGACACCCAGGGAGGAGCCTGCAATTTACCATGGGCTGGAGAAGCAGCGGTGAGGCAGAGGAACTTGGGAATTGCCACCTGGATCCAAACGCATGGCCGGCCCATGCCCTCGCATTATGAAGGCCAACGCTGGGAGGTGAGTACCTACCCCAAGTCTGGTTTGAGGAGGTGAGTGCCAGTCCCATAGACTCGAAGGACCCATCAGAGAACTTGGGGGGGGCTGTGCCAGGAGGCCCTTCCCTCACCTGGGAGTCCTTTCTAAAGTGATGAGGTCTGAGAGGCAGGGAGGTGGGGCAGGGAGGTGGGGCACACAGCTGCTGTAGGACCTTCCTGCTGCCCGATGCCTCTTCACACCCCTGCCATGATCAGCTCACCGTGAGGCCTCTCTCCTGCACTTTCCCTTCCTCTTAGCATCGTCTTTGGTGATCACCTGCCCTGAAGCGACTCACAAGGCTTCCACACTCACTGGCCTTATCTGCACCTCCACCCCAAGACCAGAGGTGCCCAAGCTTCTCTCTCCACTTTTGCTGGTGTACAAAATATAAATTTTCAGGAGTCTGCCAAGCTCCAGAGGTATAAATAGTTTATGTCATATCCAACTATTAAACATGATTTTAATCCCACTTGTGATGTCGGCAGCATAACTTGCAAGAGGGCAGCTTTGATGTAGCTGGTGGAACTGAGATCACATTGAACAGATGTTACAGCTGGGAGTCTGTTAGTGTTTCTATCCACCCGTGTGTGTGCGTGTGTGT
Source organism: Rhinopithecus roxellana (assembly GCF_007565055.1). Lineage (NCBI taxonomy): Eukaryota > Metazoa > Chordata > Mammalia > Primates > Cercopithecidae > Rhinopithecus > Rhinopithecus roxellana. The sequence goes on along the minus strand of NC_044563.1, from coordinate 70,701,357 downwards.
GTGTTTTCAGAGGAAGTATTACATGGAGGAGAGGGTGGGAAAAGAGAGAATCTTCATGACTCAGTGATTTTATAGCACATTCATTTGAAACTTGGCAGCTGGACACAGAGTCCAGATGTGGTGAGGCTTTGGGGGTGTTAAGCTTTCTCTCCCATTACTCAATCTGAGGGCTTTGTCTTCCGTTGGGTAACATATGAAGACCAAGAGAAACAAACAACAAATGTGCTTTTGCTGAGTTTGGATGCTTCTTGGTTGACTGAGAAAATAAGCAGGTTCGCAAAGGCAGCTCTGATGCAGCCCATGGTGTCCTTAGTAAACAGTTGGATGTTGACCGAATGAACAAATGAATAAATGGAGGAGGAGCTGGAGCAGGAGGAGGGGGAAGGAGGGAGGGAGCGGGTGGACAATGTGTGTTTTGCTTGGCAAGCACATATAAGCACCTTCAGGCTAGGGGCAGTGAGTGCGGGGACAAATGGATGAAGATCCCTTGCCTGTTAGGGCTGTGGGGACACCTGATGAGGGGCGCCACTCACCTCTGGCTCTGCGTCCTGACAGCAGCTGATAGGTGTGGGGCATTCACAATGTGTCAGACACTGCGCTAGGGGCTTGACAGGAAGGATTTCATTTAATCCTCGCTGCAACCTTAGGAGGTAAGCATGATTACTTCCATGTACGGAGGAGGAAACCGGGGCACAAGGAGGTTAACTAACTGGGTCAGTGCCTCTCAGTAAGTGGCAGAGATTTCAAAGCAGGAAGAATGCTGTGGCCTTCACCACTACCCAGTACTGCCTTGGATGAGGGTGGTCTGGGAAACTGGGCTGCTGGGCTCCAAGTGTCACTCTAACCTCATTCCGATGCCTCCAAAGGTGGCTGAGATATCCTTGGAAAGGAAGCCAGAAAGGGCCCAGAGGCCTGGCAAGACCCAGTGTCCTCCCGGATGCAGACTGTCACCTGCACCCTGGTGAACGATCCTCCATGGGCATGAGTGCAGAAGGCCGGGTGGGCTGTGGTTAGGAGGGCAGGTTTCCCGTTGCCTGGAGAGGTTCTCCTGGGGTAAATGGATGGTGGCCTGGAGCAGGAAACACCACTTTTCCCACCTCTCCCTGCCAGGACCTACGCTGCTGTCGCAGGCGGCCAGCTAGATTGTCGCTTTTGTACAGGAGTCTGTAACATTTTGTACAGGCCTCCTGACCAGGTTGGGGATGGGCTGGGGAAGAAGGGAGCGGGGTGGTGGTGGCGGTGAATCGAATGGCAGCCTGGAAGTAGGAAGCCTGGATGCTCTGTGTCTCCCGCCCTCTGACCTTCCTGATTTGGATTTTTGCATCTGGACAGACAGCTCTGATCCGTGGCCAGTCCTAGGGCAAGAAGGGGCCTTGGATGTCATTTGGCCAAATCAGACAAGGAACCAGAGTCCCCAGGGGTGATGTGACAGGTGTGGGCCCAGCCCGCCTGTGGGTGGTGGAGCCGTCCTGGACGCCGGACTGCCTGGCCTCGCAGCATCTCACCTCTTCCAGCAGTGGGGCTTACTGCTCCGTGCCAACTGCTCACCACACAGGGGGAGGTGGTGCTCAGACCCGGGACCCAGGTCAGGGCCAGGGCCAGTGGAGGGAAGAGCCGAGGGTCAGAGATTAAGGAGGCCTTGCCTCCTTAATTTTCAGGGCCAGCCTTCCTTGCATTTTGTGCCCTGGGGCCTCCTTCCATCACCATAGCTCTAGGCTTGGCCAGAGCTCCGCTGCCCTGGATCCTTGTGAATGAGGACTGCAAGAAGGCTCCTTGGTACAGGGGTGTGTCAGAGGTTGTGGGGGGGACAGAGATATTTGTTAATAGCTGGTGGCAAGACAGTGAAGATAAAGTGCCCTCCTGCCTCAAGAACTTAGTCTTTGTGTGTGGGTGTCTTGAGCCCACCTGAGGTTTTCAACCATTTCTTCTGCCCTCTGGAATCTAAATGGTGTCTGTCGGGATTCTAGACACTGGCTGGGAACTTCTGCTCTCTAGCTGCCAAGACGAGCTCTCAGAACCCTAAGACCTAAACCCCATCTCTGGACTCTAGGTCCTTGGAGAGCCACTCAGAGCCCAGAATCCTGAAGGCTTAGATGAATCAGGGCTGTTAGGAAGTGTTTTTAAATGCACTTGCTTTAAAACGAATAAAAGACCAAGGAGGACACGAATGCCAGCCTGAAGCTCCAGCCTTGTAATTCAGAGCCCAAGACAGAAGCAGCCACCAGCTTGTGGTGGCATGATGCTTGGCGGCAGGGAGGGAATCTCAAAGGAGAGAAGTCCACTTTTGAGTCCCAACCCTTTAAACTGAACTAATCCAGTCCTGAGAGGAAGGCCACTGGAACACCTTGCTGAGCTCTTCTTGGTTCTGGGGCTGATGGGCACCTTAGGGAGACTTTTAGGAGACCTTCAGGGATCTCTGTTGGGTGGTTTTGGGATGCGATGCTGGTGGAACCCTAAAGCATCATAATTGTCAATATCAATCCTAACACGGTCCACTGAGGGCTGGCTGTGCAGGAGTGTGGAGAGGACGTTACCAGGGTAGGCTCTGGAAAGCTATGCTGCCTGCATTTGAAACCTAAGTGGCCTTGGGCAAGTTAATCACCCTTTTGGTGCCTCAGTTTCCCACAGTAGGGACCACAGTCACACCTTCTCCAAACAGCTGTTGAAAAGATTAAATAAGGCCAGGCGTGGTGGCTTACCCCTGTATTCCCAGCACTTTGGGAGTCCAAGGCGGGAGGATCACTTGAGGTAAGGAGTTTGAGACCAGCTTAACAGGGTGAAACCCTATCTCTACTAAAGATACAAAAACTAGCTGGGTGTAGTGATGGATGCCTGTAATCCCAGCTATTCAGGAGGCTGAGGCAGGAGAATTGCTTGAACCTCAGCAGCGGAGGTTGCAGTGAGCTGAGATTGCTCCACTACACTCCAGCCTGGGCAACAGAGAGAGACTCTGTCTCAAAAGAATAAAAAAAAAAAGATTAAATGAAGTAATACATGTAGATTTCCTTCCTCATATCCCCTCGATCGACCCTTCCATGAGAGTGGCCGGTGCACCCTCTCCAGAGCACAGCGCCGCTTGCCAATTCTGGAGCCTGAGGACCCTTCAAATATCAGCATCTCCACTCAGACTTCCCCTCCAACAGAGGGGCCACTGGCTAGGCCAGCAGGGGCAGCAGCTGACCTTATTTATTGGTGTGAAAGTCCCACCTTGTACAGGTGTTGAAATGTGGCCTGAAGATGTTCTTTGCAAAAGACCCTCATCTGCGAGGTTGCATCTCATGACAGTAAGGAAGACAAGATGATCCTTCCTGTCCATACCTACGAGCTGGCCAATCCACAGAGCTGCCTGACCCATTGCCTGCCATCAGATGGGCCAGGCTATAAGCAGGGTTGCTGGGTGTTTCACCCTGGGCCTGGCAGGGCTGGGTTGGGGGAGGGGGTGGGTACTCACGCTGGATGTCAATGGTGACTGACGTCTCCTTTCCTCCGGGGATGGCTTTGTTGGTGGCACGGCACACGATGCTCTGGCCATTTTCCACGTCACCAGGGGAAATGAAGAGGGTGCTGACGATGCTCTCCCGCTTGCCATCCCGAAGCAGAGTCTTGGGAGAAGGGGAGAGGGGAGAGGGGAGAGAAAGCTCCATGTCATTTGGCTGGGGTGGCCAGCCTGGGTTGGGGGTGAACAAGCACTAGCTTAGACAGAAGGGGGAGCTGAGGATGGAGGGGTTCAGCTCAGGAGACCTGGGCTGCCAATGTCTACGTAGAGCTCGGGGGTTACCCTTGGCTCCCTGGCCTGGGTAAGTGCTGGGCTGCGGAAGGAAAAAGGAACTAGGTAGTTTTCCATCATGTGAAAATTAGCCTGGATTCACATGCTAAAAGCACTAAATAAACCAGGATAGGCTTCATGGAAACCAGGCTTCAGGGGGGTCCCATGTTGAAATGAACTCGTATTTGTTTTGCCTCTGGTGCCTGAGTGAGTCTCAGGCTCTGTAGGACACAAGGAGATGGTTTGCAACCAGCAGGGACTGTGGCTCCTGAGCAGGGACAGTTTGCAGAGGGGGCACAGTTTGGGAAATGGGAGTCAGAGTGGGTGGGGACATGGGCAGAATCAGTGCACATCGACTTTTTGATTATTTGCCTATATAAATCCTTTCAACCTTCCAAAGCGTTTCACTCCCTGATCTCATCAGAGCCTCAATCAAACCACAGGTGGGACAGACACCATTATCTCCCATTGGATAGGGGAGAAAATAAGTGGGCTAGACAGAGGCTGTGGAGCTTGACCAAACTTACACTTCGAGTTGGTCTTGAAATAAGTACTAGGCTCTTACAGGAGGTTGAATGGTATCATCTCCAAATTATTCTCTACCTGGAATCTCAGAATATGACCTTATTTGGGAATAGGGTCCTTGCAGTTTAGTCAAGCAATTAGTAATTAGTTAAGGCTCTTGAGATGAGGTCATACTGGATTCAGAGTGAGCCTTAAACCCAATGACTGGTGTCCTTGGAAGAAGAGAAGACAGTCTGCGGGGCGTGGAGGCTCATGCCTGTAATCCCAGCACTTTGGGAGGCCGAGGTGGGAGGATTGCTTGAGCCTAGGACTTGGAGACCAGCCTGGGCAACATAGGAAGACCGTGTCTCTACAAAAAGAAAAAAGAAAAGAAAAGAAAAAATAAACAAAAAAATTTTAAAAAAATTAGCCAGGCATGGTGGCTCGTGCCTGTAGTCCCAGCTACTTGGGAGGCTAAGGTGAGAGGATCACTTGATCCCTGCAGGTTGAGGCTGCAGTGAGCCGAGGTTGTGCCACTGTACTCCAGCCAGGGCCACAGAGTGAGACCCTGCCTCAGAAGAAGAAAAAGGAGAAGGAGAAAGAGAAAGAGAAGGAGAAAGAGAAGAGGAGGAGGAGAAGAGGGGGATGAGGAGAAGACAGAGAGACACAGAGAAGGGCAGGTGAAGTTGGAGGCAGAGATTGGAGGGATGCTGCCACAAGCCAAGCAATGCCAGGAGCCACCAGGAGCTGGAAGAGGCAAGGACGGATTTTCCCCTGGAGCCTTTGGAGGGGCATAGCCCTGCTGACACCGTGATTCCAGACTTGTTGGCTTCTACAACTGTGAGATAATTGATTTCTGTTGTGTTAAGCACCGAATTGCGGTGCTTTGTAATGGCAGGCCTAGGAAGCAAACCCATCTTAACTGCTGGTCTCCCATCTTCCCAGGTCATTGCTTTACTCTACTGGGCCACAATGTCATTCCAAAGCTACTTCCCCATTGTGGCTGCTACCTCCTTCCCTCTCCTGTTCCTCTTTGCAGCTACTTCCCCATCACTTTGGGGCCCACTAAATCAGGTGCACCCCGGGGAGGGTGTGCTGAGTGTGGGGGGGTGCACTTCCAGATTGGGATTGGAGTCTGGTCAGTATGCAAAGGCTTCTGGTGCTAGAAGGTACTAGGGAGGGACTTCACTACGGGTGCGGTCCTGTTTCCCCCTGACTGGAGCCAGGGAGTAGATGAACAGACCACTCCTCCCTCAAAACCTCCCATAAAGTGACAATGGCAGTGTCTCTAATTCTTATGAGGGCCCGGGAAGAGAGCAGCATTATCTTTGATTAGCCAAAGAGAAACCTGAGTTCCAGGCGAGCCAGGAACTTGCTGGGTGGAGCTAGGATTTGCATTTAAGAATGGGTGAACCCTGAGCCACAGCCTCTGCCGCAACCCCCGGGGTGCTGGAGGGTGGGTACCGTGCTCTTGGCAGGACAGGTGGGAACAGTTAGGGCCACAGGGAGAAACCTGTAGGTGCCTGGAACCCCACATTCTCGGTCCTTAATTCAGTGCAGTTTTTCTCAATGTGGGGCAAACCTCATGGCCTCAGGAGAACAGGGCCAGAGCCTCTATCTAGAACAGCACATCTTGCTGGAGGCAAAGCCAGACTATGACATTCTAGAGAGCCACGCGGTACAGCTGCAGGCCTGCGACTCAGGGTGCCAGCCACGGCCCTGGGCAGAGGGGCTGGAAGAGAGTCATGTGGCCAGATGCAGCAAGCCGGGGGCAGGACCAGTGGCACACCAGGTGAGAGCCTTCGATCTGTCCCAGGGCTGGCAAAATCGGGCAGAGGAGTGAAGTTGAACCCCAAGCCTAAGCCCGGGTGGTGAGGGAGCAGCAGCCGGCACCGCTTTACCATCCTGGCTTGGGCTCCTCAGCAGACCTCACCGAGTCTATAAATAGCCAAGTGATAATAAGAACAATTTCCTGGATGAAACTAAGACTTTGGGTAGGGTGAGCAGAGGCGGGAGGTGGTGAAGAGCGGGTCGGTATTGTTCTCTTCTCCTTTACTGTTCCGTTGTGCTAACAAGGGACATTTACATAAGCTTGACTCTGCCAGGAAAGCTTCCAATGGATGGGCTCTGGGAGGTGGGTGCCAGCGGGAGGGGAGTGATGGGCCCCAGCTCTAATTAGGCCCTCTGACTGCTCTCCCTCCTCCCTGCACCCAGCATGCTCCTCCGCCGCGGAATGATGATTAATGACATATTTACTGGGTCCGGGCGTGTGCTTTTCTGGGAAATAAAAATTCTGGTTCAAGTTGTTTGTTCCACCTAATTAGAGAAAAAGGGAGATGTGTTCATTAAACAAAAAGAGGGTGAGAGGAAGGCGGGTGCCCCAGCATCAGCATCCTCTCTGTCCTCGTGGAAGGCCCCAGCACCTCCTGGGCCCCCAGCTCGCGTGTGGCGGGCATCCCAGGGAGGAAGGCTGGGTCTGCCGGCTCCACTACAGGATGACTGAGGGGAGGAAGGTGGGACAGAGCCGGGGGGCCAAGGGGGAAGGCTGGAGGGAGCCCTGCGTCTGAAGGGCAGGGCGGGATGCGGAGGGGTGCAGGGGGTCTGCACCCTCGGGTTTCTCTTCCCCTCATTCCTTTCTGATCTCACCTCTTTCTTGTTTCTTTGCTTCATTCCTTTTCAGAAATGGATCTCCCCTAGTCGCCACTTTACTCACATATAAATGGAGCCTCTGGACTTTGCAGCCTTGAAGGTACTGTCCAGGTGAACATTCTATCATCCACAGGTTCTAGCCGCAGCTCCGCTCTGCCCCTCCCTTCCCTGCTTCCCTTCACCGAGCTTGGCTCTGGGGACACACCATGAGCACTGAGCCCCGCACCTCCTGCTTCAGGCAGTTTCATGGGTTGCAGCTGAGCTCCGGAAGGAAGTGAATTATCATGGTGGACCACTCGCTTTGGGGGCCACTGCCTCCAAGGCCTCCCTCCAGTGTGGTGAGCACTAATGTGCTGCCAGTCCCCGGGTCGCCCAGTCACCATGTGACTGCCATGGTGGCTCCCGAGGATCCCCAAGGGTCCCCAAGGACCCAGCCCCTGTGTGTGCAGACATGGACCAGGGCCAGGCGTATAGACGGTGTGTGTGCAGCCTGTGTCCAGGAATGAGCGTGCTGGAGCACACACCTCCACGGGTATGTGTGCGTACCTGTTTTTGTCTGTGGGTGTTCATGGGCCTCTGTCCACTGATGGCTGTGACTGTGCAGGGCCCCAGGTTCTCTCTGGATGCTGCCTGCTCAGGTGTTGCCTCAGGGCTGTGCACACACCCTCACTGCCCCTCCCTAAGGGCAGGGATTTGGCATTCACCTCTCTAGTTTCCCAGCACTGGCCTGGGAGGCTGGTCTTCCCAGGCGTGGTGGTACACAGGGTACGCCACCCCGTGGTTTTCCTGCTTGGGTGGCAGTGGCTGGCCACTCTGCTCTTTCCAAAGCCCCCAGGGCCTCCGCTGGTCAGTGGAGAGCCAGGCAGAGCCCTCAGAGATGGGCAGGCTGGAGGGCGGGCAGGGAGTGGGGACCCAAGCACTGGTGCTCAATGTGGGATGCTCACTGATATGCAAACAGTCTGGAGAGGCTGAGAGCAGGCCTGATTGCCTGGCGACAAGGCCGCCTCGCTTCTCCCCCCTACTCACCTTCCCCACCTGCTGGGGCCCCCCACCACCCTGCTCTACTTAACTCCCTAGCCCCTCCCCCCAGCCCTCACCATCCCCCCCTACCTAATCCCCCAGCCCCTCCCCTGTTGCCCCCCTCCCCACCTAGCTCCCTCTCTATTTAACCTCCACCCCTCCTAGTCCCCTCCTCATCCAGGCCCCACTCCTTTTAGCCCCCTCCTTACCTAGCCTCCTCCCCATCAACTCTCTGTCCCCCAGCCCCCTCCCCACCCACTCCCCTTGAAGCCCATCCACACCCACCCCCTCCCCTCCAGGCCTCACCTTGGAGTAGGTGGCCCCATTGATGACCTCTCCCTTTCGCAACCAGATGATGGAGGCTGCAGGCTTGGCATTGTCTGCGTGGCAGGTGAGGTTGAGAGGGTCCCCTGCACGCAGGCTGATCACAGGGCCCCCCAGGATGACGGGGTCATCAGGCGGCACTGCAGGGAGAGAAGCAGCAAGGTCAGGCTGAGGCTGCCCCCTCTGGCAGGATGGCAGGCGGGCTGGGAGGATTTTGTGGAGACGATGACAAACAATAATTATCATATGTTGATAAAACGCATCATCTGCTTGTATCGTAACAATGAGAGCAGCACCCGCAGTGATCCCTGACGTGTGCACTGCGTGCTTACAGCGGAGGCTATTCCCGTCAGTCATCGCATCCATGCTCAGGGCCAGTCGAGAGGGCACAGGGCCAGCAGCCTCAGCCTGCACTACCAGGCCCGGAAGCAGAGCTCTGTGGCCCAGGTGATGTCTGTGGCTTCTTTCTTTTTAACTTCTTCTTTTTCCTTTTTTTTTTTTTTTGAGACGAAGTCTCTCTCTGTCACCCAGGCTGGAGTGCAGTGGCATGATCTCGGCTCCCTGCAACCTCTGCCTCCTAGGTTCAACCCAGGTTCAAGTGATTCTCCTGACTCAGCCTGCCAAGTAGCTGGGACTACGGGCACGTGGCAGCACGCCTGGGTAACTTTTTTTGTATTTTAAGTAGAGATGGGGTTTCAACATGTTGGTCTGGCTGGTCTTGAACTCCTGACCTCACGTGATCTGCTTGCCTTGCCTCCCAAAGTGCTGGGATTACAGGCCTGAGCCACCATGCCCAGCCAACACTTGGCTACATTTTGTAATTTTAGTAGAGACGGGGTTTCACCATGTTGGCCAGGCTGGTCTGGCCTGACCTCAGGTAATCGGCCCGTCTCAGCCTCCCAAAGTGCTGGGATTACAGGTGTGAGCCATGCCGCCCGGCTCTTCTTTTTTCTTTAAATGAAGCACTGTCACACCTGCTGTCTGTGTTAGTCCTCACAATAGTCTGGTGAGGTCAACATTATCACCCCAAAGACACAGATCTGGAAGCCGAGTTCCAGCAGGGTTAGTGGTTGGCTCAAGGTCACATGGTGGCAGAGCCAGGGCTGGAGGCCAGGCCCAGGGAACCTGGGAGCACCAGGCCGGCCCCTTCCCTGGCAGGGGGCAGGTACAGGTCAGCCCTTCAGGGTGGAGCCAGCGCTTCGGAGGGCTGTGCAAGTGCTGGCATCTCCTGAGCTTGTCACTCCTCCAGAGTGGCTCCAGCCCCGTCATCCCCTGAGGCAGCCTGATTCTTTCCTGCCCCGGCCTTCCCACTGCATTTTGTAGCAGGGTCAGAGACGGGCGGCTCCCGTCAAGGGATCCTGAGTGCCAGGAGCAGGGGGCATCCACATCACAGCACGGTCTCTGCAGTGCCCAGCACAGAGCCCTGTGCCTGGGGGAAGCTCCACTGACATTTGCTGGCCCCAGTGGAGTCACCCCTTTGATTCTCATGAGGACCATGGGCCAAAGGACAGCGGATGGTCGTGGCTCGGAGGAGGGCCCAGAGATGTGAAGTGCCTTGCCTTAGGGCACAGGGCCTCCTCCCATGCTTGTGCTTGGGGACATGTTGAGGGTCTCAGGCCTCTGCTGCTCCCTGGACAAGCCACAGAAGGGACAGGAGATGAGGTGACTGTCCTCAGAGGAATCCCTGTTTCCCTTCCCCCAGGAGGGGCTGGACCCACAAGCTCTGGAGGCTGAGAGAGGCCCAGGGCTTCCGGACACATCAAGACGTGAGCTGTCTGTGTACACAGCAAACAGAGAAGGGGTAGTTGGATAACAGGGGTCTGGGGACCTAGCACAAAGGGTCCTCTCTGCCTGGTGGCCAGAGAAAGCCCGCCCCTCCATGCAGGCTCTGTGCTCGGGACTCTGGGCTGGAGAAGTTCAGAGCTGGACAGTCACAGGTCCGGGCCGTCCTGACTCCGCTGGCTCAGCCTTCCAGACTCGGCCTGCATGAGAGCTTCCCTTCCCTTCCCAGGGCATCGCCCCATCAGCACCTCTCCTGGTCCACTCCGGCTTCTCTGAAAGCTCCAGGAGGGACAGGAAGCCCCCATGAGTAAGAAGCCAAGAAGCAAACCTTCAGACCAGCTGCCTTGCCCTCCCTGCCCAGTCTTGGAGGCCTGCTCCGGCACTAGCAGCACGGCAGTGCCGTTTCCTGAGGAATCAACAACCTCCCAAGGCTTCCAAGAAGCTGTCACTGATCCCAGGGGCAGCAAGCCCTGGACTCCACCGAGACCCTGGCTCAGGAACAGAGTCTGCCTCATGCAACCCTGCCTGGCCCTGGGCTCTCCAGCCAGGCCTCCCCAGGAGGCCCGGAGGAAGCAGGCGGGAATGGGGTGGTTGGAGAAGATGACACCCCAGCTGCCCGCCCCACACCCTTCCATTAGTGCCCATGGGCCTCCTTGGGGTGGGCCTGGCCACAGGGCCAAAGGGAGGCGGATTAGGGCTTTTCACCAAGCAGGGGTGGGTGCAGCCGCTTGTGGAGGAGGGAAATTGCATCTCCACGCGGTGGGTAGGGGCCTTCCAGTGGGAAGAGCCGGGCTCAGAGGTGACCAGCCTTCAACATTCTTTCTGCGAGGCAGCCTCCCTGACCAGGATGGAGGAGCTCAGGCTCCATGAGCTAGCTGATGGCCTGGAAAAAGAGCCACGTGGAGCCCTGGGGACAGCCTGGATACTTGGGGCCTCAGCCTTCCCAGTGACTGTGGAAAGTGCCTGAAAGCAGAGGGTGGAGCAGGAAGCCCCTTCTCTCAGGGTGGCTTCAGGTGCAAACGTGAGAGCAAGGAGGATCTGGGAGCTGACTGCTCTCCAGCACTGACATTTACTGGGCCTTGAGCAGGGGTTTGAAGTCTTGACTACATACTCCTCTGCAGAGGTTTTAAAACCTCACTGGCAGGCCACGCCCTGAGCAGCCAAGGCCCAGTCTCTTGAGGGGACCCCAGGCATCAGGACTTTGGGGAGCTCCCCAGGGGGTCCCATGGCAGAAACAGCTTTCTGGGCTCTGAGCTGAGGTACAGGAGCCACTGCTTGCTCCGAGCACAGTGCAGCCACCAAGGCCTTCCCGAGAATCCAAGACCCCGAGGATGGGCCCTTCCACCTTGTGGCTGGAGTGTTGTGTTACTGGAATATTGGATTAGAGGGAGCACGGACGGGGGAGGAGGGAGTGGGGTGTGTTGTGGGAGTGCTCAGGCGCACACACAGCCACGCACACACATCCACCCTCAGAATGGGCCCTGATTACATCTTCCCAAATAAGTGGTTATCACGCTGGGTATTCATGCAGCCATGCATTATTGATTGGTCTTCGCCTCACTGCACACCAGATGGGGGGTGGGGGCTGGGGTGGGGTGGGGGTTGGTGAGGAGGGGGATGTTTGGGGGCCAGCAGGCTGAAGAGAAATCAGCAGTCGCTCTTGGCAGCTGTGTCTGGCGTGGAAGGGGGCTCCTCATTACCTCCCCATTCAGACTCAGCCAGGCTGGGCCGGGCAGTGGGCAGGGGAGGAAGTTTCAGAGTGGCCCCCGCCTGGAGATGCATTATTCATCACCCCCATGCAGGATTGGTTATTATCCTCAACCACTATAGAGTTTGGGCTTCTAATTTTTAATCACAAGGAAGGTGGAAGCGTTAGCCTTTTCGTGATTAATCCGGAGATAAAAATAGTTGACTGTTTTGGTGTTGTGCTTGTTGTCAGTCAGGGAAAAAATGGCATTAACTGTTGGGGCACTGAGGCCTGGGGAGGACAGAGCGGAACAGGCAGAGTGGGTCCCCAGAGCTGGAAGCCGGCCTGAGAGGCCATAGCGTGGCCTTAGCTGGGGGTGGCTGAGTGACACTCCTGCACCCAGCTGGCTCCTGGGGCATTGATTAGGAAAGAAACACATCATCATGGGATGCTGAGCTCTTTACAGTTTACTCTCCTGTTGGCCATTCTGTAGCAGGCAGCTTGGGTCTCCCTCCCTGCTCTGCCCTTCCCTGCCCAGCTCTGAAGACTTTGCCTTGTGTGGGTGGGCAGTAGGGGCACCTGTTCCTTTCCCTGTGTGTGGGAGGGAGCCCCCAAGAGCTTTCCCCAAGTTCTGCTGCCAAAGACAATGGGGTCTCGGGTGGAGAGGTGGCATGGGGAGAGGGAAACTGAGGCCAGAGACCGCAAGAGGCTGACCCAAAGTTACCAATGACGAGAGCAAAGAAAGGTGAGGGTGGGCTTGGGACACACATCCTGGCTCCAACTGGAGAGGTAAAGCTTTCATCTGTTTCACGCACTAAGGTTCTCTCTAACCTCTATACTCCTGGTTTTTTAGAGACAGTTTGTCAGGCTGGCCAGCCTCGTCTGAGCAGGCTGGAAAAACTCTCTTGGTGCCAGGACAAGGACAGCACTGAGGGAATTCCCTCCAGTGTCCACTTGGTCACCCAACTGGGACCTGGCTGGCCTTCCAGGAATTCCGCAATGCTCCATCAGCCTGGAGGGTGGGTCTCTGAGGATGGTTGATCCACCGACCAGCTGGAGGGCTGGAGGACCAACAGGGCCACCCTCCTGCCCCGATACTGCATGGAGGAGAACCTCACAGATGCCCAGCCCTGTGGAAAGCAAGACTGGTTCTCATTTAACTCAATGAGCAGCGAGTTCCCCACAGAGCTGGCAGAGCGGTCCATCACGAACACGAAACCCTCCAGGGGCTTCCTGCTGAAGGAGAGCAGGCATTGCCTACAAGCACTGGCACCTACAGCCCTCGCTGCCCCTGGGGCCTCAGTCTGTTCCAGCCACTACTTACTCAGCAGGCCCTGGGCCCAGTGGCTCTCTGCTGCTCAGCAAACCCGGCTCCTTCGGGGTCAGGCTTGCCCTGCTCCTCTCTGTCGAATGCTTTTTTCTGTTCCTCACTCTGCTGGCTCTTCCTGTCAATGAAGGTGTAGCTTCAAGAGCCCCTCATTGACTCTCCACTACCCACCCCTGCACTTTCTGGATCACTGGGTTCATTTATTCTCGGTCACCATTCCAGAAAGGACAACAAAGACCTTATCTGTCTTGGTCATTGTGATACCGATGTGTCACATAGCAGGCGCTAAAGAAATATGTGTTGAATATTATTTGTTAAATAAAAGACCCTCAGAAGGGGAGTGGGGATGGGGCCGGGGGGTGGTTATCATGGGCTTCTGAGGTCAGCGTTTTTAATCTTGTGTGTGTGTATGTGTGTGTGTCTATATGTGTGTACGTGTGTATATATGTGTATGTGTATATATGTGTGTACATGTATGTGTATATATGTCTGTGTATGTATATGCGTGAATATGTGTGTATGTGTCTGTGTGTATGTATGTGTATATGTATGTATGTGTACATGCATGTATGTGTATATATGTGTACGTATATGTACATGTGTGTATACATGTGTATCTATGTGTGTACGTGTGTATACTTGTGTATGTGTGTGTATATATGTGTGTACGTGTGTATATGTGTGTACACATTGTATGTGCATGTGTATATATGTGTGTATGTATATGCATGAATATGTGTGTATGTGTCTATGTGTGTATGTATGTGTATATATGTATGTGTGCATATATGTGTACATACATGTACATGTGTGTATACATGTGTATACACATGTATATATGTGTATGTGTGTATGTGTGTATACCTGTGTATGTAAGTGTGTGTGTATATATGCGTATATGTGTGTGCACGTGCGTGTGTGTGTGTATTGGGTAGTGCTGGGAGCGGGCTGGGTGAGTAGTGTGAGGGAGGAGGGCAAAGCGGGGACCCTTCTGAGGCCAGCTGGGATAGCAGTGTAGGAACTCTGTGCTGCTTGCTGTGGCATCAGGGTTGGTGCTCCCTGCCTCTCCTGGAGAGAGGGAAGCCTGGTTGAGGAGGGCTTGGCGCTGGGAGCTGGTTCTCAGCCTGTTTCTCCGTGGCTGCTGTCCTCTGATTTGTCTCGAACATAGGATGGGAGAGGGCGGCAGGCTGAGTGTGGTGACAGATCAGAGACACTTGGCTGAGCAGGGAGGAGGACGTTTGTGGGTTCTTTGCTTTTGTTCTGCCGCAGCCCCAGGGGCTCTGGGAGAGTCGGTGCTAGGAGTTCCAGCACTGACAACAGTGGAGGGAGGATGCCGAGGCCTCGGGGTGCATCTGCCTCACCGTCAGCATCTTCTCTGTCCCCACATTCCCCGCTGCAGCCCTGCAGTCAGCCTGCCGTGTGCCCTGCCCTCCTGCCTGCCTCCCTCCCAACCTTTCTCTCACCAGCCTTCTCCACCTCACAAGCTGAGGCTATGATAGCTGAGTGAAGCCATACACGGCCTGCCATCTTAGAGCTGATGGGGAGGCCCTTGTCACTCCAAGCCAGTGCCCAAGACGGACGTGTGTGCAGCCTTGGCACCTCCTGGGAGCTTGTTAGGAAAGCAGACTCTTGTGCTCCACCTCAGACCTCCTAAGTCAGAATCTGCCTTTCAAAAGACCCCAGACAATTCATATATATTTTCAAGCTGGAGGAGCGCTGCTCTAAGGGTTCCTAGGTAGAAATCATGACAAACTGACAAGTGCTATGAAGGGAAGACTCGCTGGACAAAGAGCACGTATGGGGACCCTTGGTCCCTTCACAGGCTCCCTGCTCCCTTCGCTCCCCCGGGGCAGGCCAGAGAAAGGGGTAGACTGCTCCCTGCTTACTGGCTTTGGAGTTACACAATCGTGTTTCAGAACAGGTTCCTTTGTGTATGCCATTTCTTTAGCTTGGAATGCTGGCATTCTCCTGGACCACTGGTCTTCTCCTGGGTCACTCTTACACACCCTTTGAGAGACTTAGTTCAGAGGGCACCCTCTCTGAGGGGCCTTTCTAGAATCTCCCAGTTGGGTCAAGTATATAGGGCTTCTGTCTGTGATCCCACAGCATCCCGGGTATCCCCTGACTCACTAGCTGCCACATCCTATGGAAATCTCTCTGTGTGTGTCTCTTCCCTGAACCATGATCTCCATCCGGATCCCCATGTCCCAGCAGAGGGCCTGCCTGCTGCACAGGGCACAGGGTGGCATATACGTTTGCTGAGGTGAACTTGACTTGAGTCCATCTCTTTATGAACCATATGATTGTGGACAAGTTATATAATCTGACAACCTTAGTCTTCTTATCTGGGAAGCGAGATAATAAAAATACCTGTCTTGCAGCGTTATAATGAGGACTGCCTTACAATATGAAAGATACACAGAGAACATTGTAAAGGGCTACACAAATGTTGGTTATTATGTCTAATTTTTAGGAATAATATTTAGCTTTGTGGTTGTGTGAAAAAGTGCTGTGCCAAGACCCTCTCATTTTATTCTCAATATCTTTTGAGTCAGGGACTATTAGGGTCTTCATTTTACAGGTTAAGAAGCTGAGACTCAGAGAGGGCAAATTACTTGGCAAAGATCACACAGCCGTAAGTGGCGAAGTTGGAATTTAGACTCGAGTTTTTTTGACCCTATAATATGTTCTGTTGGAGTTAGAGCAGCTCCCAGACTGTCCCTGCAGCTGCAGCAGCCCTTCCGTTAACCCCTGCCTTTGTCCTGGCCCTACAGTTCTGCAAAGCAGGCTCTCTGCCCGTCCCAGGGGGCATTCAGACCTGGCAGGCACTCTCCTCCCTTCCCTCCCCGCAATCTGAATTTCAGAGGGCCCCAGGAAGCATGAGCCTGGCTCGCAGTTGGTGCTGTAGCGATGTCTGCTAAGGGAACGGACGAATGATGTTTGTAGTCCGCCCAACTCTTTGCTCCCTTTTGTGGTTTTGCGCGGTTTTCACGTTCTGGGCCTCGTGTAACCCCAGCCTCCAGTTTCCTCACTTACACAGATGCGTCACCTAATGGCCACAACGCAGAACTGCAGGATGTAGAGACGGGAGAGAACCTGGTTTTAAAGGGTCGGCTTCCCAGTGCTACCTGAACATTCTTTGGAGAAATTCGTATTGAGCACCTACTATACGCTAGTCCCCTTCTAAGCACTAGGGACAAGAAGCTTCTGCCCTAGTGGAGTTTACCTTCTAGTGGGAGAGACAATCAATGAATAAACAAATACGTACATAATATAAGGTTAGGTGTTGATAAGCACTAAAAGGAGAATAACACTGGGTGGGGAATAGATACATCCTAAATTGGCCTCCGGGATTCCCTCCTGGCTTTTCTCCTTCCTCTCTGGTTGTTACTTTTTGTTTTCTTCCCACCCCTTAAATGTTGGTCTTCCCTAGTTAGCTCTTGCTGGCCATATCTCATTTGACACACTACCAAATGGAAAACCTTCACTTTTCTGTGAACTCAACTCACATCTTTACACTGATAAATTCCCAAGAAGCATCTCGGGCCAGACCTCTCTCTTGAGCTCCAGAGTCATGACCCAACTGTTCACGGGGCCTTCAAAATTCCGCAGGTGTGACACCACACTCACCACCTCTCCCAGATACCCATCCCTCTCCATATTCCATATTTTGGAGAACGGTCCCACTATTCGGGGACCAAGTCAGAAATCTGGGGCTCTTTCTGGATTCCACTCTCCGTCACCCTGCCTTGCCAACCAGCCTGGTTAACCCTCTGAAGTATCACTCAGATTTGTCTCTTTCCATTCCCACAGGTTTCCTGGCTCAGCCATCATCATTTTTTGCTTGGATTATAATACTGCATCTCCCCTCCAACCCCTAGTCCTTTGTGCTTTTCCAGAGTGACTGTTATAAAAGTCTGATTATTCACCCATCCAGTCAACCAGTAATTTAGCCACCACGTGCTGAATATCTAGCATTCCTCTGTTTCAAATCCTCTGAAAGTCCCTCTTTGCCATCGGAATAGTCTGAACTTCTTGGCCACTGCCGACTCTTCAGCCTTGCTTTTCATCACTTCTTACCTCAATTCCTCCTTGTGGATAAGAGCCACCTGCAGTTGTTGGAGTAAATTACTCTTCCCCAGTTGCCCCTTTCCATTATTTATTTATTTATTTTTGAGATGGATTTTCGCTCTTGTTGCCCAGGCTGGAATGCAATGGCATGATCTCGGCTCACTGCAACCTCCACCTCCTGGGTTCAAGCGATTCTCCTGCCTCTGCCTCCTGAGCAGCTTGGATTATAGGTGCCTGCCATCATGCCTGGCTAATTTTTATATTTTTAGTAGAGACGGGGTTTCACCATGTTTGGCTAGGCTGGTCTCGAACTCCTGACCTCAGGTGATCCACCTGCCTCGGCCTCCCAAAGTACTGGGATTACAGGCACGAGCCACCAGGTCTGGCCTGCCCCTTTCCTTTTGCGTCGCTAACTTGAAGGTCGGGCAGCTTGGATTTAAATCCTGGGTGCTATGTTTACTGGCTTGTGGTCAAGGGAAAATTGCTTAGCCCCTCTGTGCCTCAGTGTCCTCATTTGTAAACTATGAAAAAAAAATAACAAAACCAGATTCACTGTATGGTTGCCAGGGTCAAGGCAGATGTAACACGGGAAAACGCTCTATAAAGGGTCTGATGTCTGATGTGGCATGTTATTGGTTCTCTAAGCAGACTGGGCTCATTCCTTTGAAAGGTGACAGATGGGCAGGGGAGCTGGGACTTAGACGTCCCAGATTGTCCCCTTGGTAAAGCAGATGTGTATGTCCTTTCCCCTGCTCTGTCCTGCTGGGAACTGGGTGAAGACCCTGCTGCTCCCGTGGGTGATTCCACACTGCCCTGCCTGGCTTGGCAACCCCTGCCTCCAGGCCCCCCACATTCTGTGCCTACTGAGGTACACACTACTTATGGGCTGCAAAGGCACACGTAAACCCCGTGTGGAGCAGAGATGAGCTGTCTTAGCTGAGGTCAGCCCAGATTGCTGACTCACAGTTTTGGGGTGGTTTATCATGCAGTATCAGTGCTCAGAACACAATACTCCAAGATATCGTATCTTAAAAGTTGAGAAAACAGCAGAAGGAAAAAGGTTACTCTCCAATCCCCTGCCTTCCTGGGCGAGAGCTAGCTGTAAAAAATTCTTTGACCCCTCTCCCCTGAAACTAGGTCATGAGATCCTCATTCCAGAGGGATCCTACCCTATACTCAGAGGAAAGAAATGGTGCACAGGAGCTCCAAGAGGAACGCAAGCAAGGCCTTGCTAAGTTCTTCCAGTTCGTTACCATGAGGTCATAGCCCCTTTTTCGTCCAATCACATTTCTGCACAATTGCCCGTTCTTCATTGAACATAAGCCTGCAAATACACAGTTTTCCCACGGCACTTAGGCCTTCATTTCTGAAAGCTCACATAAAACTTTGGTTAAATACATTTGTTGCACTTTTCTCTTGTTAATCTATCTTTTGTTACAGAGGTGTCAGCTGCAAACCTTGTAATGAATGAGGGAAATATATTACTTTTTCTCCCCTGCAGCAGCAAAAGCTAACTGATGTAACCCTGTAGTCCCCTGCTGTTTGATTCAGAACTGGGCCCACAGCATTAACTGTCTCTCCACTTCCCTCCGATCCATTCTCCCTCCACTTCGGCCAGGTGACTATTCTGGAAGCTCAGTCTGCTGCTCACAATGTTCAATGATTCCCACTTCTCCAGCACAAAAATCAATTCCTCATCATGGGGGCCTTCCCCGGTTCTCTCCAGTGAGGTGTCATCTCTGCAGCTTTCTCCTGTGTGACCGTTCACTCTTCTATGATGATAGCCTGCCCTTTTACAACTACACACTTTGGCTTGTGAAGTTCCCTTTGCTGGGAATCTCCTTGCCTGAGTCTTAACTGGCTGGAATCCCAGCCTCTTTTCAATCAGCTCAAAGGCCTATCATGCCTTATTAACTCTTGGTTATTCTTTAAGACTCAGGCTATTGTTGCCTCCTCCAGGAAGCAACAAGATTCTCTCAATCTCGACCCCTGCCTCTCCCGCCTGCAGCCTCTGCACTGCCACAAGACCATGTGCCCACCTCGGCAGGTACACGTGGTGCCTGGCGCCATTACTGCCTGCTGTTCCCCTGAGGCTGTGAGCTCCTTGAGGGCTGGCTTGCCAAATTCTCTCTCTAGTACTTAGTACAGTGTCTGGCATAGTGAGCACTTAATAATTACTTGTTGCCTGGTGCCTTGCCTGACCCCATTGAATTAGAAGCCCCCTCCCCACCTGAGCACCTCTTACACCACGTCTACATTGCACTGACTTGTGGACTTGTTTCAGGTTCCCCACAGTTGCAGGGTAGGAGTCTTGATGCCTCTTTGCCTGTCTCCCATGGCCTAGTGTATTACCTTGGATGCAGTCATAATAAAACAGCACCAATAATATGAATAATAGCTAACATTGATATAGGGCTTACCACAGAGCAAGAACTCTTCTGTGTACTTTACAGATATCCTTTAATCCTCACAACTCTATATAAGGTAGATACAACGATGATGCATATTTTGGAGGTCAGGAACCAGCCACAAAGTAGTTAAGTTACTTGCCCAACATCACATAGCTAGTAAGCAGCGGAGCTGGGATATGGGTAGGGTTGCCAGACTTAGCAAATCAAAGAACAGTATGCCCTGTTAAACGTAAATTTCAGATAAATTAAAAAATGGTAGTGTATGTTTATCTGAAATTCACATTTAACAGGGTGTCCTGTATTTTATCTGGCAATCCTGTAGATGTGTTAATTACATACATGCGATTTAATTAATGTAGGTATTCTTTCCCCCTTGTCAGACTCTCCCCACCTCCACTTAGGTCTACATTAAGAAGACGTGGGGCAAGATGCAAATGGGATTTTTTTTTTTTTTGGAGACTGAGTCTCGTTCTTGTCACCCAGGCTAGAGTGCAGTGGGGCAATCTTGGCTTACTGCAACCTCTGCCTCCTGGGTTCAAGCGATTCTCCTGTCTCAGCCTAAATAGCTGGGATTACAGGCACCTGCCACCTAATTAGCGCCTGCTAATGTTTTTTGGTACTTTTAGTAGAGACGGGGTTTTGCCATGTTGGCCAGCTGGTCTCAAACTCCTGACCTCAGGTGATCCGCCCACTTCGGCCTCCCAAAGTGCTGGGATTACAGCCGTGATCCACCGCACCCGGCCACAAATGGGATTTTTTTTTTTTTTTGAGGCGGAGTCTCGCTCTGTCGCCCGGGCTGGAGTGCAGTGGCCAGATCTCAGCTCACTGCAAGCTCCGCCTCCTGGATTTACGCCATTCTCCTGCCTCAGCCTCCTGAGTAGCTGGGACTACAGGCGCCTGCCACCTCGCCCGGCTAGTTTTTGTATTTTTAGTAGAGATGAGGTTTCACCGTGTTAGCCAGGATGGTCTCGATCTCCTGACCTCGTGATCCACCCGTCTCGGCCTCCCAAAGTGCTGGGATTACAGGCTTGAGCCACCGCGCCCGGCCCCACAAATGGGATTTTTAAAGGATATGGCATCCAATATATTTGGCGGCACAATAGCACAGACATGTCTCCAACGACGTTGGGGACAGACAGAAAAGAGGAACAAGGAGCAAGACACAGGTTTAGGATGATGGCAAGTAGCTTGGGGAAGGTGTGCTGGAGGCTGTTTCAGTTCTGCCCCTAACCTGGGGGTGGGGGGGGGACCCTGAACTAGCTGACTTCAGAGCCCCCTGCAAAGGTTTGGGACACTGGGACACCTACTTCTCAGCTGGAGCTCATATTGTTTAGGGGATAAGAAGGGAGGCCCTGAAGTCAGAGTGCCTGGCTGGGCTTCTGGCTCCATCACTCACTGGCCGTGTGACCATGTGCAAATTCTCTGTGCTGGATGATATTAATGTCATAGATATTATAGTAGCTATTGTACAGGGCTGGTGTGCTGTTTAAATGAGTTAATGTAAGAGTTATGCAGTGTCTTGTCCCAGAGCTTGGCACTGTAGTAAGAACCCACTAAATTTTAGCTCTTAGTATTAGTATTGTTTATTCAATAAGTAACTCCACATGGGGGCAGAGAGTAGCATATTGCATGTAAAATGGGCTTGTTTCCATCTCTTGTTCTGCTATTACCTCGTTCCATGCCCAGCTCTGAACTCCCGAGATGCAACGGTCAGTACCTTGCCTCAAAGCACCTTCAAACCACCAGAGCGATGACAAGGAAGTCACAGACCCGAGATCCCACGGCTGTGCAGATGCGATGGGCAGCCTTGCTGCCTTTAGGCAGGAGCCCCCAAGGGAGCGAGGGCTGGGCCAGTGGGCCAGGGCAAGGGAGCCAGGTGCTGTCAGGGTCAAAGTCAGCGGTGGCTTGGTTCCCTCCTTAAATTAGGGAGGGTGAGTGATCTGTTGATTTTTGGTTAAACCCTGAAAGAGGATCTGAGCATCTCAGGGTGGAGCTACTTGTGAGGAGACGGGTGTTTCATTAATACCGAGCAGGCACGTAAATCCTAGGCTGTATGTGGAGTGGAGGAAGGGAGGTGGGTAGAGAAGGGAGCCACAGTGATTTGCACACAAGCAGACTAGCGTGCCTGTGCCGACTCCAGGTGACGGAGGGTACTATGTGGCCGCCATGTGCATAGCAAGGGTGAGAGGGCTTGGGAGAGGCCAGCAGAGAAGGAACAGTGGGATGGGGCAGTGCATCAAACTGGAGAGAGGAAGGGGCAAGTAGGGCCAGGGCAGGGAGGCCAGTGTGTGGTGCTGGGTGGCTTCCAGTCACCCTCCCAGTCTTGTGGAGCGAGAGACTTTCTCCTTTCTCTAGTCCAGCTCCTATGCTGATGGCTGCAGGATGGGTGAGAGCATTTCTTAGGGTGTGTTTGCAGGAATAACAAGCACATGCCCCCTTGCAGCCGCTCACAAAACTCTCCAGCTGGTTTCGACCTTAACCTGATTTGGTTCTTTTGCTTAACACAGCTGGGTTGGTGGAAAAAGCCCATCATGGTGGCTGCCAGGGACTTGTATAAATCCATGCTTCATGGTATGGTGGGCCCTTGCAGTAGCCTTATTTCATAGGTGGGTAAACTGAGGCATAGACTGGCCAAAGCATTTGGGGCAAGTCACACAACTGGCAAGGACTCTGGCTCAGATCCTACCGCCCCACCCACCCAGCCCTAACGGTGGTGCCATAGGCTGCGCTAGCACGAGGATCCGCGTTGGTTCACTTTGGCAGCCATCCTGACCCAGCAAAGGGGCCAGGCAGGGACTTGGAGTGTCCCCGCTGGTCCCATAAATAGAAAGCAGAACTGATATGGTTGGTTTTGCTATGGGCTCCCCATCCGGCAAATCCACCTCCTCAAGGAGCCTCATGGTTTCAGTAAGGACGAAAACGAGGCCAGGTAGAAATCCTGTCTACCAACACCCTGGAGCCTCAGAAGTTTCAACAGAAACGGAGGGGCGCAGGAAGAGGGTCGTTACGTTAGGGGGTTTAAAAAATAAGCATAAGACATTCCAATAGCTTTCTTTTGAGATGACAGATTAGGAACACTGTGTTTTGCAAGATAAAAGCATGCATTTGTTCCATATCTTAGTTGGTTACAGGCCAGCAGGGCAGACAGGAGGAGGGAATAGAGAGGTGACCGTGAGACAGAAGGGCGCAAATAAAATAAGACAGGCAAAGAGGCAAAGACACAGGGGGCGTAGGGTTCAAGTCACCTGCTCAGGAAGAAGATGGATGTGGGCAGAGACACACAGGCCTTTGGGATGGAGGACCATAAAACCAAATGGCAGCCTTCCAAGGAAGGAAACAAGCAAAACACTTTCTCTAGGTCTCTTGCTGCCAACAGTCATTTCAGGGAATCCCAGAAAATCACTGAAATGTACCTTTCAACTTTATGCAGATGTACCAGATCCACCGTTTGCCAGAATCCCAAGAGGAAAAAGTCAAAATCTTTTTCTGACCTGAGCCTTCTTCTTCTTCTTCTTTTTTTTTTTCCCCAAAAAGTACAAGCCTCTACATTTGAAAAGGGCACTATTTTTAGAACTCGTTAGATGAAAGTGCTTTAATTCTCATCTACAGTCTGGCCTCATAGTTATTTTTTTGAAATCTCCTCCCTTCCTCATTTTTCACATTTGCCCATTCTAGGGAGGGAGGTCTGGCCATTATATCCTGTGGGGACAGTCACTGGAAGTGAGCTTCCTCTCTTTAGCCACAGGTAACTCCAGAGTGGCACTCAGCAGGGAGCTGGCTGCCCCACACTCCAGCATGAGTCCTTCTGTCCTGTATTGAAAGGGGTAAAGAGAAACTTGGTGGCACCGCAGCTTCCACCACAGGTGCCGCTCACAGGAGTCGGAGGTGGACGGAGGGAATGGCCTCTTCCCCTGGGGTGTCTTCTTTGGCTCCATCACTGCTGAGGTGGGATGGGGCTGGTTTTGCCACTAGAGTGCTTTCTATGAGAATAAGCCCCTTGTTCAGAATAAGAGGAGCTTGGTTACTAGGTAAGGCAGGTACTGTGGGCTTCTTATGTTCGTCTGAGCCATATTCACTGGGGTAGGGAGGGACTCCTCATCTGGCTCTGATCATCCCTGCAATTAAGTTTGCTGGTGTTGGCAGGGCTGGCTTTGGGGTCACCCAGGCTCCGGCACCTCCAGCCCTTGGTGGGTGATGTCAGGCAGGTGAAGAAAGGGCACAGCCTTTGCTCTCAGACAGAGCTGGGAATGACCCCACAGGGTGACCCTGAACAAGTTTATCAACCTTCCTGAGCCTCAGTTTCCTCATCTGTAAAGTGGAGCTAATACGTGCCTCGAATAATGCAGGATTAAAGGAGAAAATGTAGTAGGTCCTCGGTCGTGGAGGCAGCCAGCTGGTCAGCCTGAAGACAAAGGCTGCTGCTGAAGACCCACTGCTTTCTCTTGTGTTAAGATGAGCTGCTCCCCTGGTTAAGGCAGAGTGTCAAGGAAGCTCAGACCAAATGCATATGTGCGGTAGAAGAGAAGCAACACGGAAAGAGCCACGGCTCCCAGTGACCTGACCTATGGCCCAGGGAGCTGCAGATGGAGGCTCCATGAGCTGGAGCCCACACCCTCACCACCCATGAGCCATACAGGGAGAGCCTGCTAGGTGACTTCTCTCCTCTGGCCTCTCCCTGCTCCCACCTGTTTCCTATTTCCCACAGGGGATCCCCCCAAAATGACAATCTAATCAAGTTGTCCCTCTGCTTATGGTGTCCAAACCCCACAGTACCTGGGCCTGGTCACCTTTGCAGCCTTACCCCGTGCCTGTCTCCAGCCACAGGGCTCGTCACTGCAGGCCACAGCCACACAGCCACGGGCCTCGGACCCCGGCTCTGCGGCTCTCTCCTCCGAGACTGTGCTTCCTTCCCTTTCCTGACTTGTGGACACCTACACGATGTTCAGTCTTTGCTCAAATGTGCCCTCTGACCTCCACTAGACTGTGCTTAAGCATCTGGAGCACAGCAGTCAGTCTCATCCTGGGGTGTGTCTCAGGGCTCAGCCTGGGACCTCGGCACAGGGCTGAGCTGGACAGTAGCTGTAGATGGATGCGCTGCGTTTGCCGTGGAGAGCCGGCTCCATGGGAATCACTGCTGGCTGGACCCGGGTGCCTGGCTCGATGGGAGCTTCCCGAGGGAAGCAGCCCTGTCATGTTCCTCTTTGTCTCTCCTGCCCCAGCTCAGCCTGCACGGAGCAGGTGCTCAACAGATGAGCACCCCATCAATGATGGAAGGATAAGAAGAGATGCCTGCATGAAGTGGGAGTTAGGTGGGGAAAACAAAGCTTCCAGAGGGGATACTTTGGGAGGGGCAGATCTGGAACACGTTGATATGCATCGAATGTCAACTATGTTCCAAAAGCTTCCTGTTGGCCCTATTGTTACTCCATCTTGGATTCCTGGGTCAATTTTGGGAGATGCTGAGATTTGCAGTCCCTAAGGGCATTGCTGGAGGCAGATGTGTGAATCACCATGAGTTTGGGCCCAGGACAGCTGGTGTCCCCTGACTTTCCTGAGGCCTTGGACATGTCCCTTCCCCTCTGCATTCCCCACTCTCCACCTTCCACCACCCCTTTCTCAGGGACCCATCAGCGAGGCCTAGCAACCCTCAGATCCTTAATCACCTCTGTGACTTTGCTGGCTCTCCCTGAGGCTTCCCTTTCAGCTTTGATGAGCAACTCACTTGCCATGGAAAGTGTTCACGGCGGATCCTCTATCAAAAAACAGGATGGTGTCGAGTTGCAGTGGGTGTGCTGGGATCAGTCTGGGTTAAAATATGTGTCTCAGCTCAGATCTCCACCCCTGGCACTGCACAGGAATCTGGGCATGCTAGTGCTGCACACGTTGGGGAAAATGAGACGTGTTGCTTGGGAGCAGCCCATGAGCTGCTCTGAGGAGTGGATGGGGTGAGATGTCCAGTGTTGCTTTGAAGTGAAATGTACTGGGTGTGTCTTAAAGTCACATTTAGCTCCCATGATGGGCATTCATGTTTGTGGCCAGAGGCATATATAATCCAAACCTGGTCTATAATTGAAAATATTATTTGCATTTGACTTTGGGAATCATTGTGTGTGTGTGTCTGTGTGTGTGTGTGTGTGTGTGTGTGTGTGTGTGTGTGTGTGGTGGGGGCGGGGGAGGCAAGGCAGCTTTACTGTCTGAGTATGTTTATTTTAGACTTCCATTAGCATTAATTTGCATTCACTGGACACAACCACTAGGGAGAGGTGAGCAGAGCTTTCTCTCCGTGAAGCATTCTTCAGCCTGGCCCTGCCCATGAGGCAGGTTATTGGAAATAGACCACGTAGGCCTGTGTTCCACGGGTGCTCAGAAATTCTGGGGGCTGAGAGATACAACATCAGTGAACACGCCCCTGGGCCAGGGATACAGAGCTGTGTTTGCAGCGAGACCTGGGATTGACTCCTGGCCTCCCGGTTCTGGGCTGTGTGGCCTTGGATACATTAATTAGGTCTTTGAGCCTGTGACTTCATAAAATTAGAGGGATACTAATACTGTGAAGGTTAGGGGATGCTCCATGGTTGGCATTTGTGAAGTCCCCAGAACAGGACTCAGTGAATGCTCATTCCTTTTCTTGTCTCTCCTCCCTCCTCATCTCCCAAAGAATGGGTCTGCCTCCTTCATCTCTTTTGAGTCTGGGACTCCAAGGGTCAAGTAGAAGCAGCAGTAGCATTTGGGGTCAAATAGGAAGACACCACTGCTTCCTCCCGGAGTGCAAGGTCAGGCAGGGACGCTTATTTGCTCTTAAGGGTGCAGGGGGTCCACAAATACTGGAGAATCCACAGCCAACCTGCCCAGGGAGGGGGCGTTTGGAGGGTGGAGGAGAGCCTGTTGTCTCTTTGGAGAATGGGGCAGGGCTCTGTCTGGATTTCAGGTCCATCCCGTAGTGGAAAGGGGTCTTGTGTGAAAAGAAGGGAGGGCTTCAGATAATCCTGAAACTGGAATCCCAAAGACAAGCCCTGAGTCTCCAGGCCACCACTTTCTAGCTGTGCGGACTCGGGCAAGCTGCACCTCCCTGAGTGTCAGCTTCTGCATCTGAAAGTGGGCACAGCAGTGAAACTGAGGGTCAGGAAGGCTGAGTGAAGGCCGGAAGCCTGTGAGCCCGGAACTCTGCTCAGGTGTCCGAATGTAATGTGAGCCCAAGGTGGGCGGGCGCGTGCTGGCTCTGAGTGGGTACTTTATTGTGTGATGGGTGGGGACACTTGCTCTCGGAGGGGAAAGAAAGCGCCCTCTCTTCCTGCAGGACTGGCTGAGAACTAATTCAAGGCCATGTGACTCTGGCTAAAGCCTGCATCCTGGTTCTCTGCTCCCCTCTGGGCCAGACGGTAGGATGCCAGTGTTGTCTGCCCCCGAGTCGAAGTCTGTGGCAGGTAAGGAGGCCATATTAGGAACACCTGCCCATGTCTGTCCCCCGAGAGAAGACCCAGGAGTTCCAGCGTGGTGCAGAGAAATTGAGCAACATGCCCAAAGCAGCCAAGGCTACCATTTCTTTGGGTTTCCCACAGCACAGATTTGGATGTTTTTCGTTTTTTTTATTTTTTATTTTTTTTAAATACGGAGTCTTGCTCTGTCGCCCAGGCTGGAGTGCAGTGGCATAATCTCGGCTCATTGCAACCTCTACCTCCCAGGTTCAAGCGATTCTCCTGCCTCAGCTGCCTGAGTAGCTGGGACTACAGGCGTGCACCACCACGCCTGGCTAATTTTTGTATTCTTAGTAGAGATGGGGTTTCACCATGTTGGCCAGGCTGGTCTCAAACTTCTGACCTTAGGTGATCCTCCTGCATCATCCTCTCAAAGTGCTAGGATTACAGGTATGAGCGTCTGCGCCTGGCGGATTTGGAGTACTGACAGAGTGATTTTCAGAATCTGGATTTTTATTTTCTCACTTCCCTTCAGTGAGCCAAAGGGCCCCATCCTTGTTTACCTCAGTTTCCTCCGGGCTTATAAAATGGACCAAAGGATAAGTTGCAGAGGGCCACCAAGG
Source organism: Rhinopithecus roxellana (assembly GCF_007565055.1). NCBI lineage: Eukaryota > Metazoa > Chordata > Mammalia > Primates > Cercopithecidae > Rhinopithecus > Rhinopithecus roxellana. The sequence continues at coordinate 70,673,778 of NC_044563.1, read as the reverse complement.
AACTGAGAGGATGATCTATAGATAGTTTCCTCTCCACTGAAAGGGGAAGATGGGCTCAGGCTGTAGCGTGAGGGAGTGAGGTTAGACATCTGGAAGAACTGTTGTTGGAGGCACAGCTGGGGAAGAGAGGTCAGGCCTCTTTTTCTCAAGCCTGTTCCCCTACCCCCCATCAGGGATGAGGTGGGTGTGACAAGGTGACATGACTCTAAGGCAGGGGGATGGACCTGGTGGCAAAGCCCCTCAGCCCCTGTCCACTCAAGTACTTCCTCATTAGTTTTGCTGAAGTTACTTCCATGCTCCCAATTAGCCTTTGTCCATCCAGTTCTCTGAGAGGTGTTTCTATTTGTAGGGGCCGAGGGGCTAAGGAAGCATGGGGCTGGAGTGGGAAGGAGGAGGACCAGGGGATGAGGTTGCTAATTGCCACTGCCAGACAGCAAGCCCCGGCTCGGCTGTTGGAGGGGAACAGCCACTAGGCCATTTTTATGACTTCCTATCAAACTTTGATAAATTGACTCTGAAAGGGCCTTTTCTTCCAAGCAGTTCATGCCTCCGTGGCTGTTAATGGTGAACTATCAAGATGTCGAGGGGGCTCTGAGCTGGGCTGTGCAGGGAGGACTGGCTTCTTCCCTGCCCCAAGACCCTGCTCTTTCCTCCTCTCGGATGCTCTGGAGAGGGAGGGGGCAGGACTAGATAGAGACCTCCAGGCAGATGGCAAGGCTGCCTCCAGAAAAGACAGACCAGGGGATGAGGGTGGAGGAATTAAGTTAGACACGCAGGAGAACTTCCTGGCCCTGGGCTGAGTGACCCAAGAGGCCGTAGAGCAGCCTCGGTGCTGCAGCTAACTGACGGGCAGGAATTGGCACTGCTTGTCGCAGAGCAATTTCCCTGCAGGGATTGACCTGGAGCCTCACAAAGACAGTGAGGTAGACAGTGAGGTAGGCAGTGAGGTAGGCAGTGAGGTAGACAGTGAGGTACGCAGTGAGGTAGGCAGTGAGGTAGGCAGTGAGGTAGGCAGTGAGGTAGACAGTGAGGTACGCAGTGAGGTAGGCAGTGAGGTAGACAGTGAGGTACGCAGTGAGGTACGCAGTGAGGTAGGCAGTGAGGTAGGCAGTGAGGTACGCAGTGAGGTAGGCAGTGAGGTAGGCAGTGAGGTAGACAGTGAGGTAGGCAGTGAGGCAGGCAGTGAGGTAGACAGTGAGGTAGGCAGTGAGGTAGGCAGTGAGGTAGACAGTGAGGTAGGCAGTGAGGTAGGCAGTGAGGTAGGCAGTGAGGTAGACAGTGAGGTAGGCAGTGAGGTAGGCAGTGAGGTAGGCAGTGAGGTAGACAGTGAGGTAGGCAGTGAGGTAGGCAGTGAGGTAGACAGTGAGGTAGGCAGGGTAGCAGCCTGCCTCTATCTCATGGCCTCTCAGGCCAGGCAGGAGCCCTCCTGGACTCGGGAGGAAAGGGCTCAGTGGGGACCTGTCAGGCATCATGCAATGAGAATTGGAGCTGAACCTGAACTTCAAGTCCAGAGAGGTTTTCCTACAGCCCCTCCCCCTCACCCACAGTAGCCTGCATCTTCTACTCAGTCCCCGGCTGGCCCCGCCTGGACAAACGCATGGTGACAGGGCAGTTGCTGGCCCAGAGCTGGTTCATTCCTACTTCTCCCTTCCTTCAAGGGTGGTTCTGTGTCCCAGAACCATCCTTTCCTGGTTCAGGCTGGGCGCAGGCCATCCAGCACCCCCTCTCTGACTCAACGCTAGGATTAGGGGGAGGTGAGTGAGGCTGTTGTCTCGGGCACAAACTTTAAGGGTGTACTCAAAACCCTGGTAATGGAAATAAATAATATCTTAATGCAAATTTAAAAAATCAGAACGAATGTAAAAATATCCACGATGAGCAAAATATCACAATTTTAAGTAAAGACATGATCAGGGAGCTGCAGTTAATTAAGAATTATTTAAGATGGTCACTTGGTTAAGAGAAATGGTCAAAATGCTAATTCTCTCAGTTGAAAATGAGGTAAGCAAAGAAGTAGATGATTACTATTACTGGTGAGTTAGCTTCCATTAAAGCCAGGAAAGTAAAATGAAATACATTCTGTTTTTGCTGTAAATAAAACATTTAAGTGTAACACAATGTTGTGGGTTTTAATACACCGGCTTTTAAATGTTTCAATATTTTTCCAACTACTTCAATGTTATGGAAAAATTTACCACTTAAAGAATATGTTAAAAATATAAATGGGGCGCACGTTTTTCCCCCTGCTGCAGGGTCTATTATGGCCTGGCTCGGCACTGTTGCTGATCCTATCTTTGTCTAATATTTTGGTATTTTGTTTATAGTGGATATTTTCATATTCATTTGCATTTTAAAAAATACTACTTTAAAATGTTATTTGTCTAGATTATTGATTTTTGGGTACCCTTTAAATTTTGTGCCTGAGAATGATGCCTCACTCTGAACTTAGTTTTACTCTGTTCCCAGGGAGAAAAGCTGCCTCTCTTTCCTGTCCTTGGTGGGGACAAAATGGAGAAGAACCCCCGCTGGGGCCCTGGGATCCACCTCGGGCGTGTTCAGGCCTGGAACTGTTTTGGGGAGGTGAGCACTGGGGCAGGCGCAGGCTGCCAAGGAAAGATGGATGGGCTCCCGAGGCACCACAGAGAGAGACGGGCAGCCACTACCGAGCTCATCCATCAAGACCCCTGTGGGATGACACTCACCTTAATCAGGCCACAAGTCACAAGGCCCCGGGCCTGAGGGATGCCTGTGGCAGGGGACGGGGAGAAGCCAGGTGAGCAGACGCTCCTGCAGGCTCTAAGTTGGTGTCTGGAGAAGAGTGAGAGGTTCAACCAGGGTGGCTAGGCTGTGCACTGGCCAATTCTAGTGGGCACTGAGCACTTAGCTGGCCTCATAGGCCCTGACCTCCAGGCAAGTCCCAGGGCCTGTTGCTCGGACCCTGTGCTGGGCTGTGGGTGCGGAGGGACTGCAGGAAGGGAGGAGAGCAAGTGGAAGCAGATGGAGGAGGACGCTTAGGGCAGGGCCGTAAACTGGCTCTTCTTGCCTTTCAGGAACTCCCAGTGGCTTTCCCTTGTTTGCAGAGTGCAGTGTGACCCATCAGGTTGACTTCCAGGCCCTCGGTCCCCCAGCCCCAGCCTCTCTTGCCCTCTGAGCCCCAGAGATCCTCTACATGAACCCCCCTCTCTGCGCCCTACTTCCAGGGCCCTCTGACCTCCCTGCCTGACCCCAGGGTGGTTCTGCTTTCTCCTCAAAGCCTCCCTCAACTGTCTGTGTTCGTCTTCTCCGCTCATCCTTGCTGGCCGGGTTTCGGGTTGTGGCTGTTGTGTGTGTGGACATGTTGTTCGGAATGAGGGCCTGAGTTGTTGTTTATACCTGGCCTTCCTCCTCTGGGTCTAGCGCCTCCCTGGCAACAGATGCCTCAGGAAGGAAGTGACCCTGCTGTGTCCTCCCTGTTGTGACGCCAGGTATAAGCAGTAACTTATGGCCACAGTCAGGACCGTGGAGGACGATGGGCAGTCAGAGATTCACCTGCCCTCTCGGAGCCCATGTGGGCGCTCCCTGCCCTTCTCACTGCTCTCCTTGTAAAAGGCAGTGCTGTGCACCAGCCTGAGGCACAGGACACCAGGGCTCTGGTCCTGACACTCAGCAAACGGCAACTGCACATGCTACCAGGAGCTCAGACCAAACACCTTGGAGTTGTCCTTGACTTGCCCTTTCTCTCATATCCTAATTGCTGTGGGCTCCACCTTTGAAACATGCACAGATCTCATCCTTTCTCAATATTTTCACTGCTACTACCCCAGCATTTCAGCCCCCAGCTGTTTGCATCTGCCCGGCCCAGGCACCAGACATGTGACCCCAGCCCCTCCCATGTCTGATTGCAGAGATAATCAGACCATCCAGCTAAGCCGGGCTCAGCTTCTTGACCTGCAGAAACTGTGAGAGCTAAGAAATGATTCCTGTAGTTTTAAGCCACTGAGCTTTGAGGTGATTTGTTATGCAGAAATCGACAACCAGACAGATTTTGCAGAACTAGCCAGTCAACTTTCAAAGGTACTTTGTGCTTGGAACATTGAGAGGCACGGTGCTATTTGCAAAATGTTTTCTATACACGTTCATCTTTCTCTTTACCATAACCCTGAACACTGGTAAGGCAGGCATTCTTAGTCCTCACTTTATAGATGAAGAAACTGAGGGTCAGAGAGGCTAAGTGGTTTGGACAAGGGTACACAGCTGAAAAATTAAAGGGCCAGTCTTAGGGCCTAGGAATTCCAATGGTAAGTTCAGTGCCTTCCCTTCCACCCCATGGCTGCCATTTCTTCTCACTCCCTTCATACATGAGAACGCAAGGTGTCAGCCAAGTTTGGAGGGAGGGGTGGGTGTGATGGAGGCAAAGGGAAGGAAGACCACATCCACAGGGTCTTGGGAGGTGGGGTGGAAGGGCATTCCTGGAGAAGGAGGCTAAGTCTGGGGTAGTTGTCAAGAGACTGAGAGCTACTCTTCGCTTCTTGTATCTGCCAAAACCCAGACAGAAGCCCTCAGAAAAGTTGGAGGGCCTGTGTGTGAACTCAAGGCCTGAGGCTGTAGGCAGGGAGTCAGGGCTGGGGAAGTCGGGCTCAGCCAGGGCACGGAGACACAGGTCACAAATCTAGGAGACTTCTTTCTGGGGCCTCTGGAAGCTGGGGCCAGTTCTCCAGTGCCTCAGTGGCCTGGAATTGCTTCTTGGAGGCCAATGAGAGTGGGCGGAACTGAGCAATGGAGGAGGAGGCCCACCCTTGCTGTAGGGAAATAGCCAAGGAAATGCATCCCAGCCTGGGAATCCTGTCAGGGAGTGGGGCCTAGTGCATAGCCAGAGCAGCTGCATGAAGGACCACATGTGACACAGTGGGCATATGTGGCTCTGCATGTGCCTGGGCTTAAAGCCTGCTTGGCTGTGTGTGTGTGTGTGTGCGTGTGTGTGTGCGTGTGTGTGCGTGTGTGCATGTGTGTGTGCGCGCGCGAGAGAGAGAGCGTGTGAGGGTGTGCGTGTGTAACAGTGTGAGAGAGTATGTGAAAGAGTGTGTGTGACAGAGTGTGAGTGTGTGTGTGAGAGAGAGAGCAAGAGAGACAGAGTGAGAGAGACTGACTCCCTTTTCCCCAAAACATCACCAAGGGGGGTCATTTTCTGTGTGCCTGGCATCTCTGTTCCCAGTCACCGGCATATTGCAAGTCAAAGGGAGCCCTTTCTGGTGATTTGAGCATTTCCAACAAATAACTGGTCTCCCAGTGCACCAGCCCACAGTGACCCCGGGGCCACATAAGGGCCATAGTGCACTCTTCCCAGAGCTGCTAGAGCTCACCTCTGCTCTTCAGCTCAGATTCTAGTCAGGATCTGTTATCACAGGGAACTCTCTTTGGATGAAGACGCTCAAGCTCAGAGAAGTGAGCAAACTCTCCTCTGGTTGCCCAGCGTGCTCTCAGCCTTCCCACTTCCGGTAAGCTACTTGAACTGTTCAGCCTTCCCACTTCCGGTAAGCTGCTTGAACTGAGAAGTCACTGACTTTTCTCACAGATGAGGAAGCCATGCCAGTGCACGTGGAAGCATGCCGACTGATGTTTAGCCCCACTTCCAGGTGCTCTCTTGGGGAGGGAGGGGCCCCTATACCGGTCCTGGCTGGGAGTGTAGTGGAGTTCCTCCTTCAGTTGCCAAGCACTTTCTCTGTGCCAAGCTTGAGCCTGAGCCTGGAGATTCCAAGATGATTAAGCCATAGTCTCTGACCCCCAGAGAGTCTGTGGGCCGCTGTGGAACACACACAGCCCCTTCCTAACCTTCCTAGAGGCCCTGCAGATCAATGAGTCAGGCATCTGGCTCAGTAAAAAGTGTCTTCTCCATTTTATGGACAAGGAAGCAGAGGCTCAGAAAGGGTAAATGACTTGTCCCAAATCACACAGCTAGAAAGCCTGCTTATTAGGTCTACTGTATCACACTGGTCTGGACCAAGCTGATTGACAGAAAGGGGGCAGAGTTGGGGTGGCTATCAAACCCCTAAAACCTGAGGAGGGGAAGAGAGGGGTAGCACAAAAGAGGATTTACCTTCTTCCCCCAAAATGATGTCATCGATAGCTAAGACAAAAAGAAAAAAAAATGCCCATTTTCTCACTCCAAGTTTCCCCCTCATTAATTTTAATCTAATTGGCTCACAACATTCCTCAGTAAACAGCAGCCTCTCTTTAATAAGCCAGGCTCTTCCCCGCAACCCTGCAATTGTGTTCCTAATCAGCCAGTGTATCAAGAAAGACCCGCTGCTAATTGTCGCAAGGCATCACACTATCCTATGTGTCAGGTAAGGGATGGCAGCGAGAGATAATTATAATCAGATCTAATTAGTAATTATAACAGATCTTGACTAGAAATTGTTTTCAGTTAAATATTCCCAGAGAGGTGCTAATGGTCTCCAGGGCATGCCAAGTGTCACAGTCAGGAGGGGAAGGGGCCTGTGACCGCCTGGCACCCTGTGACCACAAGCGGAGGAGACTCAGTGATGAGAGGAATGGTGAGTCCACAGGGACACTGCCAACTGGCGTCCCAGTATCCTGCTTCCTGGGGGGAGCACCTTCCCTTGTGCACCTAAGGTTGAGTCCCCCTCCCACAGGGCCACCTTCGTGGGCCCTCAGTAAATGCAGGTTCTTTACAGGCTTAGGACCCCAAGCATGGAAACTTCTGGATCATTTAAGAAGCTGTGTGGGCCAGGTGCGGTGGCTCCGCCTATAATCCCAGTACTTTGGGAGGCTGAGGCGGGTGGATCACCTGAGGTCATGAGTTTGAGACCAGCTTGGGCAACATGGCCAGCATTTAATAAAAAAATTAGCCAGGTGCGGTGGCACACTTCTGTAATCCCAGCTACTCGGGAGGTAGACGCATGAGAATCACCTGAACCTGGGAGACAGAGGTTGCAGTGAGTGGAGATTGTGCCACTGCACCCCAGCCTGGGCAACAGAGCAAGACTCCATTTCAAAAAAAAAGAAAAAAAAAAAAAAAAGCTGTGCATTGATCAGGCAGCATGGGATATTTCAGCTGGATTCATCATTGAATCGAATGGGATTAAAGGCTTACTTTCTGTTAACAGGGCCTAACTACCCAACACGTCCCTGCCTTCAGATTCATGCCCCATACTCTGCATGGTTCTGTTCCTGGGACCCTCGGATCGGGCGATGAGCTCTCTTAAACACCTAGGACGGCTCCCCACTGCCCACAGCCAAATTCAAATACTCCAGCGTGGCTCAAAGCCCTTTCCACTGAGCCCCATCCTCTGAACTGGGCCGACATCCGACTACACTTGCTCAAGCATTGCACGCCAAACACCCCAAACGCTCCTGTTAGGGAGTGGGGGCTTCTATCTCTTTCTGTGCCTTTGATTTTGTGACTATGATTACGTTTTCATTTTCCAGCTGCTAAAACCCTACCCATTCTACCAAGGGAGAGTTCAGTAGTTACTGAAGTCTTGTGAGGTCATCCCAGGTTTTCTGAGTTGAAATGAACACTTTCTCAGTATTGTGCTTATATAGGCGAGGGTTTCTTTTATCCTGCCTTAGATGGTAGTGAGTTGTTTATACGTCTTCTCCCTCCTTTGGCTGTAAACTCCTTGAGGGCACAGAGGGCATTTTGCTATTTCTGCATCTTCCCATTGGGTCTGATACAATGCTTTTGTACATTGTAAGCATTTAATAAAGATTTGAAGGATAAACAAGTGAACGTATTAATGGGAAGCTTCTGCCTGCTGACTGCACTGTGATTTCAATGTAAATGCTTCTGGGAAGCCGACCTCTAGTTCCCCAAGTCCAGACCCTTGAACCTATCTTTATTATTAGATGTTGTTGGGTTGTTGGAGTATGATTAGGTGGAATTTGGCCAGAAGATCCAGGAATCTCAGCCTCCCCAAAGCCACCTGATGTGAGGCTAGCGTGACTGAGGAGCTGTATTTTTAGTCTTATTTAATTTGAATTAATTCAAATTTAAATAGCCACTGTGGCTAGCGGCTTGGTGCATCTCAGCAGAGAGTCCTTGGAGACACCACTATGTAGGGCAGCCTGGAGAGTCTAGACTCAAAGCCTGCTTGGTGTCAGGTGAGCCTGGCCACAAGCGACTCACAGTAATTTAGTTGAAAAACAGGATATGGCCGGGTGCAGTGGCCCACGCCTGTAATCCCAGCACTTCGGGAGGCCGAGGCGAGCGGATCACTTGAGATAAGGAGCTCGAGACCAGCCTGATCAACATGATGAAACCCTGTCTCTACAAAAAGTACAAAAACTAGCTGGGTGTGGTGGCGGGCACCTGTAATCCCAGCTACTTGGGAAGCTGAGGCAAGAGAATTGCTTGAACCCGGGAGGCAGAGGTTGCAGTGAGCTGAGATTGCGCCACTGCACTCCAGTCTGGGCAACACAGTGAGACTCCATTTCAAAAACAAAAAACAAACAAACAAAAAAACACCAGGATAATTTTCACTGCATTCTTATTTATTTCAGTGCTGATATCAGATCAGCATACTCATAACTCTCTGTTCACCAGAATGGGAGACTAAGTGGGGAAACGCCACTCCCTGACCATGTGAGGAGTTCAAGTGTAATTTATTTCATTCACAGCCTCTCAAATGGCTGCTGCTGGTCTGTTGCATTTGTACACCTGTTTGCATCTGCACGCGGATCCCAAAATGTCAGCCTTTCCCCTTCTGACGCCCTCCACCCGCTGCCGAGATATCTCCTCGTGGCTTTCCTGGCTCCGCCTCTCCCAGCCTCCTCCTCTGGGTTCCATTTCCTTGCTGCGAGCCTTGTGGCAGGCAGGGTATCTCCAGCACACGGGCACTACTGGTGGACAGCTGGGCCACACCATACTTTTCTCTGCAGGTCTGAGGAGTCCGGGAGGACTCGAGGGGACTGGCTGAGGCTGCAGGCAGGAAGCTCAGTTGGGTGAACCCAGGTAAACCCAGGAGTCTGCTTGGCTCTGGTCCCAGCCTGAATGCCTCAGTTGTAGTTCTAAAGCCTATTCATTTCCTCCATGTTCACATCTTTAAAAGGGGAAGACAGGGCTGCAGAGGGAGAAGAGCCAGCTTAGGGCCTGGGGTGCAGTCTTAGAGGCTGAGGAGGCTCTTCTGGGGAGCAAGGGTGCCCAGGAGAGGAAGGCAGAGTGCAGGTTGAGCAGATTCTACCGCAACCCATCCCCGGTCCTGTTGATGTGCCACACAATGTAGGGAGCATTTTCATCCCAGGTGGTGCGAGACAGAGCTAGGATTTGAACCCAAGCTGTTCAACTCCGAGTTCTGGGCTCTTTAAAGTAGGACAGCTATTAGCAGGGAAGGAACACGCTGCCCACTCACCTATGACAAATCAATTAATTTGTCCAAATTGCACTCATGCTTTCCCCACTCACTTAAACTCTCCTTAAAGCCTACACTTGCCAACTCGCCTGGCCATGGGCACTGCTTGTCTCTGTCTGCCTTTGCCTCCTTTTCCTGCTTCTGTTCCTAGTTCAACCCCCATCTGCATTGTGAGCTCCCTGAAGGCAGGTCTGTGTCTGGGGTGGGCCAGGTGAGGGGTGGAAAACGTCAATGCCAGAGACATAGGTGCACCCAGGTGCCAAGGTAAGCACTGGTGAGCGGGGACTGGTGGGCCACACCCCGCCCAAGGGAGCAGCCATTACATAATTGTTGGCAAACAGGCATAAGCTGACCACGTCTTTGTAACAGAAGCCAGAAATCAGAATTTTTTTTATATAAAAACCCCCAGAATCTTAAATGTGGATAATGAATGTAAAACACTCTACAGCTGCTCCGGAAGCTAACCGGATCCATCCATGTGCCTGCCCCGGCCTGCTAATTGTCAGCTGCTGTGTATGAATCCAGGTTCAGCCATTCAAAAGTTCTCTGCCCACTTGAAAAGGGTCTCACCTTGGGCAGACCTCATGCTGTCTAGCACAGGGGATGCATCCACCCGCCGCACTGGACCAGCACACCAGCCAGGGAAGCACAGTTTGAGAGCTCCTGGGACCTGTCCTGGCTGTGCTGCCCACAGCCCCTCCTCCACTCCTCCTGGCAAGAGGAGACAGGGCAGCTCCTCCAGCCCAGACACAGTCAGAAGAAGCTGTCCCTTCTGGGCGGGCACACCTCAGAGGGAAAGCAATTCAATTAAGCCCTGGTTCACAGTGAGTGCTAAAAACCTCCCTCCGGAGGATCATTTTCTGCTATAGATTTTTAAGACCAGCAGCTGGAGAATCACTCTTCCTTTTTCTCTTTTGGTGCTGTGTCTCTGGTCAATAAATAAGTGGGAAATAAAGGATTTGCAAGAAAATAGAATGCAGTCAAAAGGTAAATTGTGGGCTTAAAAGCCCCTAAGAGACTGGCACAGACTTGGAAGTGTTTCCTAGTTTGACGCCTTTTGCTTCTCTCTAAGCCCAGCTTCTGGCTTTCCGATTTGCATCTCTGAAAGGTGATCTTTAAAACTGACTTCCTTCAGTTGCATTTCATTGGTGTAGAAACTAAGCAGGCTGTTGCGTTACAGTAATAACATCAACATTTCACCTAGCTTGGCCTTAATTATTTTTCTGTCTTGCTGATGGAATCCATTTAATAAGATTTATAGGTGGCAAGGAGGTGGGGTGAGCTGGTGTGTGGCTCAGATAATCGGCCAAGCTGATTTCTCCCTCATTGGGTGTCACCAGTATAAAAACATGAACTAAAAGCTTTGCAGTGCTTAAGTAATAATAATGTCAGCATTTCACCTGCCTCCCCTTAATTATTTTCTCCCTCATTCTTGCCACCTGAACCTGTTTAGATAAGATTGCCACACAGATCGAAACTAAGGGCTCTCATTCTCTTGGATAAGCTGCTGTTTTTCTGTGGTTTGGTGTGAAAAGGGAGTGTTGCTGGCAGAAAGGTTCTCTCTCAGATCTTCCTGGTGGCGGGTGTCAGAGCCTGTGGATCCTGGGTGGACCAAAGGCAGCAATGGAGTAGGGGGCAGGCGGCTGTTAAGGTGGATGTGGGCACTCTGGTAGGCACCCTGGCCTAGGAGCAGAGGAGGGACCATCTCTAAACTTCTGCTCTCTCACCTAGACGCCCCTAGGGGATCCAGGCCAAGGTGAATGGGTTTCATTTGTTGAGGGGAAGGGGTTCTCGTTATACAGCACAAGGCAAGTCCCTGGTTTAATGTAAAAAACGTTTGGGTAGCCCTAGTTTTACAACTAGTTAGCTGGGTGGCCACGGGGAAAGAACCCAGCCCTTCTGAGCCATAGTTTCCTAAAAACAAAGAGGTGGGTTGCTATGGACTGAATGTTTGTGATGGCCCCCGGCTGCAGTTAATATGTTGCAACTCTAACCTCCATTGTGATGATGTGGGAGGTAATTAAGCTCATCAGGGTGGAACCCTCCTGATGGAATTAGTGCCCTTAAAAGAGGAAGAGAGAGGATCCCTCTCCCTCTCCCTCTCCCTCTCCCTCTCCCTCTCCCTCTCCCTCTCCCTCTCCCTCTCCCTCTCCCTCTCCCTCTCCTCTCCCTCTCCCTCTCCCTCTCCCTCTCCCTCTCCTCTCCCTCTCCCTCTCCCTCTCCCTCTCCCTCTCCCTCTCCCTCTCCCTCTCCCTCTCCCTCTCCCTCTCCCTCTCCCTCTCCCTCTCCCTCTCCCTCTCCCTCTCCCTCTCCCTCTCCCTCTCCCTCTCCCTCTCCCTCTCCCTCTCCTCTCCCTCCCCCTCCCCCTCTCCCCTCCCCCCTCTCTATCTCTCTCTCCTCTTTCTCACCTTCTCTCTCCTCTCTCTCCCTTCTCTCTCCTCTCTCCTCTCCCTCCTCTCTCTCTCCCTCTCTCTCCCTCTCTCTCCTCCCTCTCTCTCCCTCTCTCTCCCTCTCTCTCCCTCTCTCTCTCTCTCTCTCTCTCTCTCCCTCCCTCTCTCTCCCTCTATCTCCCTCTTTCTCTTTCTCCGTCTCCCTCTTTCTGTCATGCTGGCGCTGAACTCAAACTTCCAGGCTCCAGACAGAGTCTGGAGAAATAAATGTTTGTTGTTTGAGCCACCTAGTCTATAGCATTTGTTATAGCAGCCTGAGCTAAGACACTGGTCTGGAATATCTTAAATTTTAAGCTTGAAACTTTTGGGGCCTTACTGAATGACTCCTTTGAGAATGTGAAACCTCTCCCCAGAAATGTGCACATATATTCTGAATATTGCATCCAACTTTGTAGGGATAAAAGGCCCCACACCAAAAACCTTGGCATCATCTGTGACCCCTCTCTTTCTCTCACACTAGCTGTCCACTATCTCTGCTGCTCCTATTCCAGCCTGAGTCCCTCGTCTCTTCTCTGTATTACTACAAGAGCCTCTTAACAGAGGCTCTTGTCTTCCCTTGTCCTCTTACAGTCTCTTCTCAACCTAGCAGCCAGGGTGAGTCTTTTAAAATATCAGTCAGATCCCATCACTCCTCTATTTAGAACTCTTCCATGAGTGATTTTCTCTTTAAATAGAAATTTGGCTCTAAGATCCACGGCTGACTTCTTTACTGCTATGAGTCTTTGTTTACACGAAGTCAGCTTCTAGAGGAAAAATATGAATTGACCTATATCAAGTAAAGAGACTGAACTAATAAAAATCTTCCCATAAAGAAAACCCTAGGCCCATTATTTGATAGGTGAATTCTATCAAATGATATCAATCCTTTATGAAATCTTCTAGAAAATAGAGGAGGAATAAACACTTCCCTACTGATCCTACAAAACCAGTGTTACCTGATACTAAAGTCAGACAGACATTATAAGAAAAGAGAACTATAGATCATTGTCCATCATGAATTTAGACGAAAACCCTTTAAGATGTTAGCAAACTGAATCCAGCAACATATAAAAAAGGTTATATGCCATGACCAAATGGGATTTTTATCCCAGGAATTCAAGGTTGGCTTAACATTTGAAAATCAGTGTAATATACTATATTAATAGAATAATAAATAAAACTACATTATCATCTCAGTAGATGTAGAAAAAACATTTCACAAAACCCAACACCATTCGTAGTAAAAACTCTCAACAAAGTAGTAACAGACGAAAACTTCCTTAACCTGATATAGGTCACCAGTGAAACATTTTCTGCTAACATTATACTTTATAGTGAAAGATTGGATGCTTTCCCCTAAGATTGGAAACAAACCCAGAATGTCTGCTGTCACCATTTCTATTCAGCATTTTACTGTAAGTTCTAGCCAGTGCAATAAGACAAAAATGTATTAGGTTGGAAAAGACAAAGTAAAACTGTCTTTCTTCACAGACAAAATGCTCCTGTATGCAGAAAATCTTAAATTTACAAACAGCTATTAGGTTTAAAAAATGAGTTTATCAGCCAGGCATGCTGGCTCACGTTTGTAATCACAGCACTTTGGGAGGCCAAGGTGGGCAGATCACTTGACGCCAGAAGTTTGAGACCAGCCTGGCCAACACGGTGAAACCCCATCTCTACTAAAAATACAAAAAATTAGCCAGGCATGGTGGTGGATGCCTGTAATCCCAGCTACTCAGGAGGCTGAGACAGAAGAATCGCTTGAACCCAGGAGGCAGAGATTGCAGTGAGCTGAGACTGCGCTATTGCACTTCAGCCTGGGCAACAAGAGTGAAATTCCATCTCTCAAAAACAAAACAAAACAAAAACAAAAAAACAAGCAAAAACAAACAAACAAAAAAAAGAGTTTAGCAAGATCTAAGAGTCATACACAAAAATTAATTGTGTGTGTATGTAGATATACCATATATATAAAATCTTAGCAGTGAACAATCTGAAAATGAAATTAAGAAAATTTCATTCACAGTAGCATCAAACAGAATAAAATGCTTAGGGATAAATTTATCAAAGGAAGTACAAGATGTACACTGAAAACTAGAGAACACTGCTGAGAAAAATTGAAGACCTAAAAAATTAAAGAGGCATTCCATGTTCATGAATGGGAATACTCAATATTGTTAAGGTGGCAATTAATCCTAAATTCATCTGTAGCTTTCATGCAATTTCTATCAAAATTCCAGCAACCATTTTTTTTGCAGATGTTGACAGACTAATCCTAACATTCCTATAAAAATGCAAAGGACCTAAAATAGCTGGAACCATTGTGAAATTCACTGTGGGAAAGGGCAGTCTTTTTAAACAAATGATGTTGGAACAATTGGATATCTGTATGCAAAAATGGATTTAGGGTCTTCACAAAGCACTAAAACTTAAAATGAATCAAGATTAAATATAAGAACTAAACTTGTAAAACTTGTAGGAGAAAATATAGTAGTAAATTTTTGTGACCTTTGATTAGGTAGAGTTCTGAGAGACAATATCAAAACACAATCTATAGGAAAAAATTATCAAATTGAACTTGATTAAATTAAAAGTTTTTGTGCTTCTAAGATACCATTAAGTAAAAGAAAAGGCAAGCTACAAACTGAGAGAAATTATTTGCAAGTCATATATCTGGTAAAGGACTTATAGCCAAGCTATAAAGAACTCCTATAACATAGTAAGACATATGATTCCGTTTAAAAATGGGCAATATGTTTGAATAGACATTTCACCAAAGAAGATATACAAATGGATAATTATCACATCAAAAGATGCTCAATATCATTATTCATTAGGGGAAGGCAAATTAAAACCATAATGGAACACCGCTTCAAACCTGTAACGGTGTTGGCAAGGACATAGAGAAACTGGGATGCTCATTTATTGCTGGTGGGAATGGATACAACCACTTTGGAAAACAGCATTGCAGTTTCTTAACAAGTGGAGCATAAACTTTCCATATTATGTAGCCATTCCACTACCAGGAATCTACTTATGAAAAGTGAAAACATACACCCACACACAGACTTGTTTGTGAATGTTCATAGCAACATTTTTGTTTTTGTTTTTGTTTTTTTTGGTATTTTTAGTAGAGATGGGATTTTGCCATGTTGGCCAAACTGGTCTTGAACTCCTGGCCTCAAGTGATCCACCCGTCTTGGCCTCCCAAAGTGCTGGGATTACAGGTGTGAGCCACCATACCTGGCCAGCAACATTCTTTATAATAGCCCCAAACTGGAAACAATCTGACTGTCTGCCAACTAGTGAATGGATAAACAGAATGTGGTATATCCATATAATGGAATACTACTCAGCAATAAAAAGAAGTGAACCACAGATACATGCTACAACACAGAAAAATCTCAAACACATTATTCCAAGAGAAAGGGGCTAGACACATAAGACCACATACGATATGATTCTACTCATACCATATATCCAGAAAAGGCAAATCTAAGAGAGAAGCACTGCACTGGTCGCCTGAGACTGGGTGGAAGTGAGGATTGACAAGGGATCATTTTAGGGTGATGGAAATGTTCTAATACTGGATTGTGGGGGTGTTTGCACAACTCTATAAATTTATTAAAAATAATTGAGTTGTACGCTTAAAATGGATGAATTTAATGATACGTAGAGTTTACCCAAATAAAGCTGTTAAAAAATAAGGGGAAAGAACAAGTCCACTTCCCCATGAAGTCTATTCCAACCTCTCAACACCCCCTTTCCGTGGGAAACCCAACCCCTCATACTGTGCTCTACTTTTTTGAATAGCATTGATCACCTTCTAATACACTATAAAGTTTTCTTTTTCTCTTTTTTGTCTGACTCCCTCTGCTACAATATGTTTCACAGAGGTAGGAGTTTTAAGTCTGTTTTCATTGCTAATGCATATTCCCAGAGTCTAGAACATTACCTGGCATGTGGAAGGTACATATATAGATGCTGAAAAATGAAATGAATGAAAATTCTTGACTAAAGGGCTCCTTCATCTCTAAAATTATCTAATCAAAGGTTTTTGAGGGTCTTTGTGGCATCTTGTGCTTCTTAGCAGAACTATTGCCCAGACCAAGTTGGCATTTTGGGCTGAACCTGGACGTGAGACGGGGAAGTCCCAGGGGACTCTGGCTAGGGCTCGGCATTGTCTGGAAGAGTTAGAGGACCCGCTCTCCCTTGCCCATGCCGTGTGCAGCCTCTAGCTAGTTCCTTTCTTTGTTGACCTCAGTTGACCCATCTTTAAAATGAGTTCTCTCCAGCAGCCTAGTGACTTCGTGTGTGTCTGTCTGTGTGCAACGGAGGGGAAGGGAGCAGTGGGATTGGGGTTAGGGCAGAGATAGTCCTTCCTAAGGGGTGGCTGTGTGGCCATCAGCCTTCTCCTCCCTTTCTTGCCTGCACCACTGAAGCTGCTGGGTGATCTCTCAGCTGCTAACATTGTTTCTGACTTATTTTCACATGAAAACCTCTTCCTTTATATAAACATTTATAAACACCTGGATCGACTTGTGAAAGTGCGACACTTTTTTTGGAAACCGGTTTTTATGGGTCGTGGGACTCAGCTATTTATTTTTGTGAGATGGAGGCTTCCGGGTGCCTGTGAACCTCCCCCTTGCAAAAACCTCCTTCACACGGACAGAACAATTTAGAGGCTCAGAGTGATGGAGAAAGATGCGGCTGGTGGCCGCCCAGAGGATGATACTGAATGGAATGGCAAATAAATGCTGCGGGTCTCGGGGTTCCCCAGGTTCATCTGAGGAGGAGGGGCTGCCAGGAAGGGTTTTTGGAAGCCTTGGCTTTGCTCTTGGACCTGACTCCCCAATTCTGTGAGCCCTAGTTCGGTGGCAGGGTTCAAGCAGGGCTCCTGGAGTTCCCAGGGGCTAGAAAGAAACCTATATCATAGTCCGTGATTTTAGGGGGAGTCAGGCAGCAGAGAGAGTGGAGTTTGGGAAAGAGGAGGGGCATAATTGAGCATAAAGGGCAAGGGTTTCAGAGCCAGAAGCGCCTGCATTCAGATTCTGGTTCTTTACCTTTCTTGCGTGTGACCTTGGGCAAGTTAATGAGCCTCTGTGTCTCAGCTTCCCCGTCCTTAAAAGGGGACACGGGACCTGCCTGGCAGAGTTGGTCAGAGGGCAGATGAAGGCATGCGAGTGGGTTCCCCAGCACAGTGCCTACCAGAGAGTGGCAGCTCACCAGCGTCACCCTTGCCCTTCTCTCTTCTCTGCACTCAAGCAACTCACCTACGGCCCTTTCTGTGCATAGAAGGTGTGGCTGAACTTAGATCTCCTCATCCCTGCCTAGCGGGGCACATGCAGGGTGCAGCTCCTGGAGTTTGGGACCATCAGGACCTCTGAATGGGGGCTCTGAAGCTGTGTCCAGTCCCTGTCTTTCCTAGTACCTATCAGAACTTCTCGTGAGTGAAACCCAGTCACCCAGGCACGGGCATCTCATCTCTGATGAAGCCCCCAGCTTTTTGCTCTGATATCCTGCGACCGTTTCTCATCGGTTCGTGGGACATACCTTCTGCTCCTGCTGGGGACTCTCCCTCACAAGCCCTGTTCTGCCTGGACTGATTTTCACCTTGCCCTTTCACCCAGGTGAACTCTCAGGCCTGGAATGCCCTCACCCTCCTTCGTACTGAATCATGTCTCTGCCACCCTCCTAGGCTGGCTTCAGGCGGAGTTCCTCCAGGAAGGTAGCTGTGTTGAACACCCACTGCCTGACCTTTTCATGTTCTGTCCAAACTCTGAGACATTATTGTAGCTGGTATGTAGGTCATGAGGTTGACATTAGAAAGAATGCATCAGGTTTTCCAGCTCTTTTTTTCTTTCTCCCCCCAGCCATTCTGTGTGTGTTCGTAAATGTGACATTCCCATGATGGACCCAGATTTTGCCAGCAGTTTGCAGAATGGTAAAGTTTTGAATCAAAGTCAACAGCTTCCAACTATCTGTCACTTTCCCGCCTTGTGTCATCCTGCCACCACAGAGGCACCAACATATCTCAGCACTCAAGCTGGGCCTGGTGTGGTAGCTCACACCTGTAATCCCAGCACTTTGGGAGGCCAAGGTGGGGGAATCATCTGAGGTCAGGAGTTCAAGACCAGCCTGTCCAGCACGGTGAAACCTTGTCTCTACTAAAAATACAAAATATTAGCTGGGCGTGGTGGTGCACTCCTGTAATCCCAGGAGATTCACAGGAGAATCACTTGAACCCGGGAGGCAGAGGTTGCAGTGAGCCGAGATTACACCACTGTACTCCAGCCTGGACTGGATGACAGAGTAAGATTCCGTCTCAAAAAAAAAAAACAAACAAACAAACAAAAAAAAACACTACTCAAATTGAGAACTTTGGATCTGGGCTAATATTTCACCTGGGGCTGAAATTGTCTTTGCAGAGCCTGCAACATACTGTGCTCTGGGACAGCTGGATAGGAAGGGAACATCTTTAAATGGTTCTGGCTCTCTTCTCTCTCTGAATCTTCCCCCCTCTCTTGGGCCAGCCCGTGACCTCACTCAGCTCCAGAACTGGTAGACTTGCTGCCATCATCTCATCTCTGGAGATGAATCCACTTCCTACCTATAGAAACAGGCATGCAAGAAAACTCAGCTTCTGCTTGACAACTTCCGGAGACAGGAAGCTTACTACTTAACTGAACTCTGTTAGTTTTAATTGTTGAGATAAGTAAGAAACGTCCTCCCTGGTGTTTTTCCTTTTCCTTCCTTCCTTCCTTCCTTCCTTCCTTCCTTCCTTCCTTCCTTCCTTCCTTCCTTCCTTCCTTCCTTTTTTGAGATAGGGGTCTCACTGTTGACCAGACACTGTACCCTTTGCCTCTTGGGTTCAGGCAATCCACCCGCCTCAGCCTCTCAAAGTGCTGGGATTACAGGTGTGAGCCACTGTGCCCAGGTAACTTGGCTCTGTTTCCATCTTCTGGAGCCCCAGAGTAAATCTAATGTGCTTCTTTAGATATTTGGGAGGGACCCTATTCCCCTACATCTTCTCTTTAGTGAGCTGAACCTCCTCATTTTAAAAAATTGTGTACACAATATCTCTCTTACGTCTTTTATAGGTGCTTCGTCCCTGTTAGACTTCAGGGACTTTGCACTGGCCATGGTGCTGACTGATCACAGGCTGCCTGGACCAAGGATTGGGTCTGGTGCTGCTGGAGATACTGACTGCTCAACTCTCTCTCTCTGCTGTTGCTCTTCTTCATCTACTCGCATCTCCCATGGCCTGAGTTAAATCATGACAGTTCTCCTGGTGCCTCCTGGGCTAGTGCACATAGGGAAGTAAATGGCTGAAGTTGGGAGGAGAGGAACACACAAGGGCCAGTGCTGGGCTTCCTGGAGATCTGCATTGCTGTGTGTGTGTGTGTGTGTGTATGTGTGTGTGTTTGTGTTGGAGCAGAACAGAGAGTTGTTGGTTGTGCCTCCATCTCTAGAGTCTGCAGGGATGTCACTAGGTATGCCACGATGAGGAGAGTGGTTTCAAGAGCTACACAGGCCAGGTGCAGTGGCTCACGCCTGTAGTCCCAGCTACTCGGGAGGCTGAGGCAGGAGAATTGCTTGAACCCGGGAGGTGGAGGTTGCAGTGAGCTGAGATCGCGCCCCTGCTCTCCATCCTGGGTGACAGAGGGAGACTCTGTCTCAAAAAAAAAAAAAAAAAAAAAAAAAAAAAGAACTACACGAAGAGTGGACTCCCCAGGCTGTCTGGAGAGGCAGTGGGTCATGGGTCCCCAAACACCTCTCTCCACTGGACCCACAACACAGGTCCCACCACAGCAGCAAGACAACAAAGCTGTGGTCATTCCCACTCTGAAGGCAGCAATGCATCTTTCCTCTGCAGAACACTGACTACAGCTGTCGGTCCTGGCTCCTGGTTCGTGGGCATTGCTCCTCTGCTTCTGTGGTGTCCTATCCTGCCCCGAAACAGTGGGGGCTCCCTTAGGCTCTGGCCCCTGCCCATCTTCCAGGACCTCTCTTTCTCTCCAGGCTTGGCCTCTGCGAGTCTACTTTGGGTTGTGTGACTTCGTCTCTAAACTCCCTCTGAGGATGACAGCTGGCTGCTGGGGGAAGGCTTCCATTTAGTGGCATTTTCCTTTCTCATTTCATGCTGTAATGGAGATTCATTGCCAGTTTTAAATCCATAATTTGCCGTGAAACCCTTGTTTTGGGCCCGGGCTGAGGTCGGAGCGGAGAACTGCGTTATTTTTAGCCTCAGGGGCTCCCTTTGCAGCTGCAGCTCCCCTGGGCTTCCCTCAGGGCAGGCCTCAGACAGTGTCCTGGGTCTGACACTCAGGATACCCAGGGAGCTGGAGCCGGGACGGGGATGAACCCTCACGTGGGACTGGCTGGCCTGCCCTCCCTCAGTTGGCTCTGGCTGTCTTCCTCCTCCATTTCATGAGATGAGGGGGAACCAGTAGAGAAACAGGGCCTCACACCAGTGAGTCTGTTCTTCCATTACCCCCCTCTTTCCTGGGCCTGACAAGGAGAGAGGGTCAGTACTTCAGTCCTCCAAGAATATGTCCATTTCCTAACAGTGACTGATTCCCCTGGCCGGAATGTTCTTGTGTCTTTCCATGGGGACAACACTGATGATTTGGCTCGGAGGCATGTGTGTAAGTGTCCACGTGCGCCAGTGCATTTGTCCTTGAGGTGAAGCTGTCCATGTGTATTTACATATGATTGACGCATAAACAGGGAATCCTGTCAATGGCCAGTGGACAGTGGGGCTTCCTGACTGAGGACCCTAGTAGGGCACCAGGACATAGGTGGGCTCTTGTCTGTGCTTTTGCAGGCTTGTGGGGGATGTTGTAAGAGATACCCAGGCCGGAGGAGCAGCCGTATGAGGGGTAAGTGGGTAAGGGCCTCCTCCAGGCAGCTGCCCCCTGCATGTTATAGGAAGGTGGCTTAGATTTCACTTGCAGCCCTGGAGCTGATGGTTCCACGTCAAATGGCAGACACCCGAGGATCAAGGTCCTGACTTTTGCAAATCTCCACAGTCTGAGCTCACTCTTTGCTGAGCTGTTGAGCCTGCTCAGCATCTCCCAGGGTCACGCTTGGTTCCGGCAGTGGAAGGGTATATTATCCTTGCTCTCAGGAGGAAGGGAAGAGGCACTCAGGGAGTAATGCCCCTCATGCCCCACCCCCAAACCGTGAGCAAATGAGAGAGAATCACAGTCAACCTGTGAAGTGGGTTTATACTTCATCTCTCCTGCTACTGGCTCCACCAGGGACAGGGCGGGCCCTGAGAGATTAAGCATCATCAGCCCATGTCTCACAGATGGACGGTGGCAGGACTGGGGCAGGGGTGAATGTGTCCCAGCTCCCCAGTGAGGGCCCTTTGTCCTACTTGGTTCTGGAGAATTTCCAATGCCCTGGGGATGGTAGTGACACACTCCAGGACTGCCCTGGGCTGTCCTGAAGAGCCTGTCTCTTGGTGATGGGGGTACAGACACTGGGGCCAGGCAACAGCAGGAGGCTGAGCCCCTTCCATGAGCAGTAGACCCTGAGTGGGCTCCTAAGAACCTCCCTGCCTTCCCTTGTCCTGGTGTTGGGAGAAAAAGATCCTGGGGGGTGTGGGGGGCTGGCCCTGGGGATGGTCATTTGGGACACCACCCCCAGATTTCAGTGGCGAGTGAGCACTTGGATAGGCAGTGTCGAGCTTCTGGGCTCCTCCAGAAATCACCCATGGTGGCACCGGCTGGGATAGGGTGGGGCTGTGTGTTCCTTGCATCAGGTCTTCTTCTTGGAGAGGCCCCTGCCTGCCCCTCTCCACACTCAGGCAGGGAAGGGAAAAGATGCGCTGAGTTTACCTCCATCCCTGAGGGATCCTCGCTTCCTCTAGGCCTTGGAAATCATTTAATGTTTGAGTCTCCTGCCCCCACCTCATTTCCCAACATGAGGGATGACCCCAGGCTGGGGGAGAGTTTTGACATCCAGCCAGGCTGTGATGAAGATGGGAGATGGGGTGGGTAAAGAGACAGAGGCCATGCTTGCCCATGGCAACATGCATATTATGGGGACAGGCAGACTGTGGGGGGTGACCTTGGAGTGCAGCAGGAGGGCAGGGCTGGGGCAACCTGCACACCTCAACTCAACAGCTGCAAGACCTCCAGGGAGGCCTTCTATCTCATCTGGCCCCCAACAGCAGCTACTCAGCATGACATTATGGCATTGAACCCACAGGGTGGACCTCAGGGAGCTATAATGTAACTTAGAGGTGAGAGACTATATGTCAGCCTCAGATACCCTTGATGGCCCCCACCTCTGCTCACTTTGTCACCCGCCCAGCAGGTGAGCTCCGAGTTAGATGGGAGGCTAAGGGGTGTCAGTGGCCAAAGGGAGAAGGAGGAGGGGAATCTGCTTCCGGCCCAGGGGATATGGGGGTGGTCTGGGCTACCAGGAAGGGAGCTGGGAGCGAGTTGGTGGCAGGGGTGGGGTGTGTGTCGGGGGAGCGAGAGGTACAATAGCTCTGACACAGCTCCCGTGTGGAACTTCAGGAGATAAGGATGTTTTCTGCTCCTGTCTTCCGTCTCTGGCTTGTTTGTTACCCCTATTTGGGGATTATTGCAGGGTAATGAATGTGGCAGGAAACAGCCACACAGCACAAATGAGATACGGCACCTAAGACCAGGCCAGGGCCCAGGCAAAACACGCTTAATAAGCAGATAAGGAAATCAATTCTGCCTTTCTTCCCAGGTGTGCTGCCTGCCGGGAGGGGCCTGCGGGAATCGCATCTTCCTGCCTTGCTTGATGCATGGAAAAGCTTCTCTAGGACACAGGGTCTGCTCCCCGGGGATGCAGGGGTTGCTTGTTGGTGTCTCATAACATTGTGCAATAATAGCAATAACGAAAACAGTTATAATACTAGCAGCCAATGCTCCTATGCCTTGCTGCATAACAGGCGCTATTCTGAGCCATGCTTTACATATATTATTTCATTAAATCCTCTGTATAACCCTATGAAGGCAGTTATGATTATTTCCTTTATTTTACACAGAAAGAAATAGGCACAGAGTGGTTAAATAACTTGCTCAAGGTCATACCACTGGCAAAGTGATACAGCTAGGCTTCAAGTGCAGGCAACCTGGCTTCCAGAGGCCGGGTGCTTAGCCACAAAGCCACATTGCCTCTCCAACACAACACAACACAACACAACACAACAACACCACAACACAGTTGTCATTCATGTTTGGGGTTTACTATCTGCCAGACTGTGTTCTCTGTGGTGAGGTTCAGTGTAAACTCCCCCTAAATTTCCCCTAAACCCTGTTGTTTCAATTGCCGTGAGGGACATTTACTGAACACCCAGTATGTGATTCTAGGCTGCGCTAGGGGTGAAGGATGAAAGATGCTCCCAAGAGACCCAGTGGGGGCAACAGACATGAAAACAGTTACTATCAGCATAGCATGTTGAGACCTGTGTTCAAGGTGCATAAGGAGGCTGGGTGCGATGGCTCACGCCTGTAATCTCAGCACTTTAGGAGGCCGAGGTGGGTGGATCCCTTGAGCCCAGGAGTTCAAGACCGGCCTGAGCAAAATGGCGAAACCCTGTTCCTACAGAAACAAAACAAAATGAAACAAACAAACAGACAAAAATTAGCTGGGTGAGGTGGTGCCTGCCTGTGGTCTCAGCTACTCGGGAGGCTGAGGTGGGAGGATCGCTTGAGCCAGGGAGGTCGAGGCTGCAGTGAGCCGTGATAGTGCCACTGCACTTCAGTCTGGATGACAAAGCAAGACCCTGTCTCAACAAAAAAGATGCCTAAGGAAGTGAAAAGGATCACAAGGGGGACACGCAGGCCATGTGGGCTCCAGGGAAGCTCCAGAGAAGGCTTCCTGGAGGAGGAGATGTCTAAGGTGAATCTTGACAGCTGAACACAAGTTAGCCAAGGGAAGAAAGGTAGGAAGGGCACTCCAGGAAGAAACACAGTGTGAATGAGGGCCCAGAGGCTTGGTGAGTGGAGGGAGATGCCAGCTGCTTGTTAGTGCGGGAGCAGGTTGGTGGTGGGTCTGAGGCTGGGGACACAGCTGGGGCTAGCCTCAGGGGGCCTCGTTTGGCCTGGCAGGGAACTTCGGGTTTTGCTCTGTGGGGACGCTTTCTCGCCCCTGAAGAACCCCTCAGACTGTCTCCTACTGATTTGCTTTTTTATGTCAGGGTGACTATGGATGGGTTTCTTGCAACCAGTTTCTGGAAGAATGGTTTAGAAGCCAGCACCCTCGGGGTCTGTTTCAGCTCTGTCTTCCCTTGCTGGCAGACTCTGAGTTATTTACCACTGTTCTCTGGACCCATCTCCCCAGAAGATTCATGGATGGGAGACTGGGGGAGGCTGCCAGTGTGGTGGGCTGAGGAGGCCCTGCAGCTCCGCTGGTAGAGCTGTGGCCAAGGGAGCTTGTGGTTTTGAAAAACAGACTAGCTAAGGACACGTCACAGATTGGACCTTATCTGTTTTCCTCTCCCAGTATTCGGGGCTTGACATCATTTAAAAAGATGTCCTCTTTATTTGAATTGACTTATTCTCCCTCTTAAATAATTCATGTTGATTTAGGAAGCTTTATTTCTAAAGGGAGCCACAAGACAGTAGAGTTAATATTAGAATGGGCCAGGAAGAAGAGGGAAATGGGGAGGGAGACTGGGAAAAATGCCCCTCTTAATAATTAATCTGATACCAGCACCCCCTCCTCCCACTTCTGATCCCCCCATCCTGCTCCACTTTTTCCTTTCCATAGCATTTATTACCACCTCACATCCTGCACAGCAATGCAACTTACGGTTTAATCTGTGCATCACTTATCGACCGCCTGCTCTCTGCCAGAATGCAAGCTCTACCAGGGCAAGGATGGTTTTCTCTTTCATTTCCTGATGAATCCCACGTGTCTAGACTAGTGCTTGGCATATAACAGGTACTCAGTAAACATTTGTTGATCAAATCCTTGGTGCCCATTTCCTCCCCGCCTGGGATGTCCCAACACCTTGCTTCCCAAGTTTCCAGGAAGTTGAAGACATCAAGTGTAATGCCACCCTTATAACTCTGACCCTGGGACAGTTTCAATATTTTTCAACCCTGGGATTCCTGCAGGTGGAAAAAGGAGCCGTTTGTGTATATGTGTGTGTGTACACTTTAAAATACAGGTGTGGTGGCTCATGCCTGTAATCCCAGCACTTTGGGAGGCCAAGATGGGTGGATCACTTGAGGTCAGGTGTTCAAGACCAGCCTGGGCAACATGGCTAAAAATGCAAAAATTAGCCAGGTGTGGTGACACATGCCTGTAATCGCAGCTACTCGGGAGGCTGGAGCAGGAGAACCTAGGAGGCGGAGGTTGCGGTGAGCTGAGATTGTGCCACTGCACTCCAGCCTGGGTGAAAGAGCCAAATTCCATCTCAAAACACACAAAAAAAAACAAAAAAAGTGTATGACACTTCACTGTTAGTGATAGAGAGAGAAAGAGAGACAGAGTGTTTAATGCTTACAACGATTCTATAACTTTGGTATTTTTAACCCTCTATCTTATAGATGAAGAACCAGAAACTTCATTCATTCATTCATTCATTAAAAAAAACCCTGCTCTGTGGTAAGGGCTGGTTATAGAGGCTTGAGCCAAAGAGGCCTAGTTCCAGCCTTAAGGACCTTGCCCAAGGTCACACAGTCAGTGAGCAGCAAGAGCATATCCTACTTCCTGGCCCAGGGCTCTTCCTACCCCATCACAGCTCTCTCTGCACATGTGCACCGGGGTCCTCTGATGCTCAACCAAGCTGAGTCTTTGGAGAGGGCTAGGTCTATGTGGAAGCTGGCTACAGAGGGGCAGTGGGGTGGGGTGGGGGGTGACCTTTGCGGGGAGGACTAGGGTTGAGGTCCACAGCCAGGTCCAGGTCCCCAGGGCTGAACAGGGCTTGGAGAGGTCCCATCTCCCAGCCTTGAAGTGCGATGGTGTTTAAACCACCATAATCAGTTTCCTTCTACACCTTAGTTACCGCGCCAGTCTCGGTTCCAGGGAGGGCTGGCCCAATTTCCTGATATAGTTGGTACAGCCTGTTGGACCCCTTACAGTGGAAGTCATGGCCTTTTGGGAACAAGATAGCTCTCAGTGATCATCTTATTTACCACCACCTCTCATTCTACAGATGAGGAAACTGAGACCCAGGTTGAGAAACAAGGGCCACCATCACACAGCTGGATACTGGTAGGACCAAGACCACTGCCTCTAAGTCTAATGCTGTTTCCGTGATGAAGTGATTCTCCAGATGTTCTGCAGGTAGAAAGATGCCTGTCTTGACCCGAGCTGAGTCAAGGCAGAGTCCTTGGCAGCTGGCTGGGCCACAGAGGGCACGCAGCCTGACCATTGATTGACCTGACCTAAAATCCCCAGTCGTTGCCTCTCTCAGCTTTGCAAACTCAATGCCTTCCCCCGTCTTTCTCTCCTCATTTCCTAGCTCCCTCCCTCTGCCTCCCGAGGTAGCAAATGCTCAGCTCCGAAGTTGCTCCTTGCCTGATTGCATCTGAGAGCTGGAAACACAACGCTAATTAATGTGTCTGTGACTCTAGGCTTGGCTGCCAGGCCGAGTCCCCTGCCCTCCCTAGGGCCCAGCGGCTCTGCGAGCTGGCCCTCTGGCTTCATCTGAGCACGCTGCCGGCAGATGCATATTTTAACAATGCACATCTGTTGGCTATATAATCTCTCGTATTTGCCCTCCTCACTTGGTACTT
This sequence comes from Rhinopithecus roxellana, assembly GCF_007565055.1. Classification (NCBI taxonomy): domain Eukaryota; kingdom Metazoa; phylum Chordata; class Mammalia; order Primates; family Cercopithecidae; genus Rhinopithecus; species Rhinopithecus roxellana. The sequence continues at coordinate 70,647,264 of NC_044563.1, read as the reverse complement.
TGATGGAAGACCCCCGGGGGCCTCCCTCTGTTCTAGCCAAAGTGTTTGCTTTGCAATTTTGCCGGAATACCATCTGATTCTGCTCTCGCGTCTTCCGCAGGTTCTAATCAGGCTCTTACTTTATTTAATTAAAAATCTATCTCAGGCAAATACAGACTAAATTAGGAAGCTCTCTCATTCCTGGAACACAGGGAAAGCAGCCCCCCTTGGGGAACTGGCTGGGACATTTTCCCGGGCTGAGATGTCACAGCAAAGCAGATGGGGTCTTGGTAGGGAACGTGGCTGGGCCAAGGGGCAGAAACACCTCTCCCCATCTGTGGGAACAGCCGCTCTGTCCATCCACCTTCCCCAGACCAGGGGTCCCTTTCCAGCTGGCTGGGTTGACTGCTGCACTGGGGGCCTCCTTGCAGAGCAGTAGGTGGGGCGCTATACCCCAGGACACTCAGCCAGGCGGAGCCCTACAAGACCAGCTGGGGTGGGGACCTGGGAGTGTCCCAGGGAGTCAGGGAGGACAACAGGCAGAGTGCTGGGAAGCACTGTCTTGCCTGGGGTTTTAGTTCGTTCAGGATGAATGGTTTTTGTGGAGCTGCCTGAAAGGCTGATGGACAAGATGCTGGCTCAGGCTCCCTTTCTGGCTCTCAGGAATTTCATGGAGGGGACCCTGCTGGGGCACCATGGAAGCTTCCTCTGCCCTCCTTCCGCTGATCTCCAGACTTGAATAAAACATCTCCCCACACAAATCCAGCTCTGTGCCCAGAGGGCGGTGTCAGGCCATGCCACTGGAGAAAAAAGGGGAGTGAATGCCTTTTAGACATGACGTAAGACAAAATCGGGTCTGTTCAGACTGGATCCTGAGGCCCTGCTTTGAGAAGCCTGGCCCCTCACCAGCCAGACCTATGAGGTGCTGCTGACATCTAGGAACAGAAGACTAGGCAAAGAGCTTGGAGCTGAAAAATCTGGAGTTGATTTTGAAGGTTAATTAGGCTGTGTCACCTCTTGTGAGTGCCTTTGCCTTTCTGAGTTTCCATTCTCTCATCTGTAAAACATTTGAAATAATCCGGACTTTTAATACGTTGGACTTTGTTACCTAACATAGAGCAGAGAGGAAAGGAAGTGTAGTGGTCACGTCAGGACTGGGGAAGTCAATACAGCCTTAAGGATGAGATGTGGCTCCATCTATTTTTGGTCCCTGTGAAGTCAGAGGAGTGGCCAATGCTCATGTTCCTGTGGTTCCAGCATCCTCTGGCCCCTCTAGAAGGTATATGAGTCCGTAGAGGCAGATTCTTCTGAGGAGGGAGGGGCTGAGCCATCTCTGAAGATGAGGAGCCTACAACTTAGCAAATCTGTTCTGGCATTTTGCAATCCTCAAAATCAGAAACAATATGAGGCCCCAATTCTTCCTCCTCTCCTCTCACAACCCCCACACCACATGGCAGACTCCTTCTCATTTTAGTCACCATCTTGGGAGAAATGAGAACGGGGCTGCTGCCTTCAATACCCCAACTACTCCCCGGAAGGCCCGCTTCCCGGCCATGGAATCCCAACTTATTTACCCCCGCCGGAACAGGTTGATTTTCTCATTCCTTTCATCGCGGGCCAGGGGAGATTTCAAAGGTTGCAGAAGGTTTCTGAGGCTGGCCCCAAGTTCCTCCCCTGCGTCTCAAGAAGCCAAGCTCTGAGCTTGGTAAGTGGTCCTCCAGGGCCTGTCTGCGGCACGGCTTGGAATAATCTGCCCCTGGTGTCTTTGGCCGTGTAGATCTGAAGATAACCTGACACGCTTTTAAATATTTCATCTCTGAGCAGCCGCGTGCTTTAGCTGCCAGGAGAGGAGGCAGCACCCCAGCTGCTGACCCTGTTGTCGAACCTTCACAACAGCTGCTAAGGGGTGGGCCTGGGCTTTCCCACTTCCCTCCTGTACGCGTGCCTGGCACAGACTCTCATGTAAGGGGCAGCGAGGTGAAGCCCTGGAGCCCTGGCCAGGAGCCCATGGGCCAAGCCCTTTGCATCTGTGGGCCTTGGTTTCTCACCTGGGGTAACAGTCCCTGTCCCACCGAGTAGCGTCAGGAACAGTGGAGGTCAAGTATGTGAAAGAGCCTGGAGAGCTACGGTGAACTGCTTGGTAAATGTGAGCTCTCATGACTTATGTGCAAAGCCTGGTTCCCAGCAGCCTTGATCCTCAGTAACATTTGGCCAGAGGAGGGAGACTCCCAGGACTGAACCTAAATCAGAACTAGGTGGTTTAAGAGGTCACCGAGCCCAATCCCCTGGCTTCAGGTAGGTTGATCCAGGAATGCTGGGCTCCTGGGAACATAAGATGAAGAAAGACCAAGGGGAAAAGTAGGATTTGGAATAAGGACCTGAAATGAATTTTCCTAGGAAGGCCCTGTCAGCCAGGATTCCCCGGGAGCAGTGAGGGGTGGAGAAGTCACGGGACTCACTGGTGTGCACATGGATACTAGAATCATGGGGAGAATCTCGGGCTGATTCTACAGAGAAGGTGGACAGATAGGGCTTTGTTAGCACTGGAGTGGGTGTCAGTTCAGAAAGAAGGGACCCACGGCCTGTGCCACATTCTTCCTGGCAAGGAGCCTGGCCTAGATAACGTGTGCAAAACATGCTTTCTGATGGAATAAATAAGCACGCAGGAGCCCTAATTAGCTGGCTAAGGCACCATCAAACACACTGGAGTTGGACTGAGTCCGCTGGCACTGGCTGTCTGGTTTCCTAGGGAAAGAGCCTTCGCTTGTCCCATTTGGGTGGGAAGGTGGGCGTGGACATTGTGGAAGCAGCAGTGTCTGGAGCCCTGTGGGATGATCCCCAGAGGGGAGTCTCTCCATGTCTGACCAAAAAAATACCCTCTTGGAGCTGAGCCCTTGGTGCTTCACGTAGTGTCCCTGCCCCTTGTGCAGATGGCTCTTACCCAGGACCGTGAGGCGTGCGGGGCGGGAGCGGATGGCGGCCTGGATGGCCTGACACTCGTACACCGCATCATCTTGCAGCTCTGCCCGCAGGATCTTCAGGTGGTGCTCCCCCGACAGGTGGTTCCCTACCACCAGGTACTGTGGGTAACCTGTGGAGATAACAGGCAGGTCAGGGAGCTGGGGCGGGGTGGAGGGGACTCCCATGACAAAGAGGCACAGAGTGGGGGACCCGAGCAGGGGCCATTCTATAAAGCTGGCAGAGCAGGTGATTGCTCAGGGCTCTGATCTCAGTTCAAGGAGCACAAATGCAAGAGCTTTCCCAAGGCGTTGGCACCCTCTTTCTCTCTCTCTCTCTCTCTCTCTTATTCTCTCTCTCTCTCTCTCTCTCTCTCTCTCTCTCTCTCTCTCTCTCTCTCTGTGTGTGTGTGTGTGTGTGTATATAAGGGCATTTTGTTTGTTTGTTTTTGAGACAGGGTCTTGCTGTGTCACTTAGGTTGGAGTACAGTGGCAGGATCATAGCTCTCTGCAGCCTCCACCTCCCAGACTCAAACGATCCTTCCACCTCAGCCTCCCAAGTAACTGGGACTACAGGCATGCACCACCATGTTGGCTAATTTTTTTTTTTTTTTTTTTTTTTTTTATCTTTTGTAGAGATGGGATCTCACTATGTCACCCTGGCTGGTCTTGAACTCCTGGACTTAGGCGGTTCTCCCTCCTCAACCTCCCAAAGTTCTGGGATTATAGGCATGAGCCACCATGCCCGGCCATGTAAGGGTCTTGTTGGTTTCAAGTTTAGGAAAATCGGAGGAGCCACTGTTAGAGAGGAAAGAGGGAGAAGAGATGGAAATGCTAAGTGTGGACAGACACCACTGGGTTATTATTCTGGAAAGTGGTGTGCTCAGCACTGTGGTCTACCGAGCAGACATGCATTTTGATAAGATAGAGTGGAGCGAGAGAGGGACAGAGAGACCCGGGCTGAGAATTACAGAGAGAAGACAGTCAGAGAGAGAAGGAAGGAAAAAGAGAAATATTTGGAAAAGGATCAAGAGTGACTTTGCAAAAAGTTTCGTTTCAGGACGGACAGAAAGTAGAAATCTAGGCCCACCCTCTCAGTGTCTAGGAACCTCAGGTCACTTGGAGCCACAGTGGCCCCTGTCTCATCATTCCTCATGTCCCGCCACAAACCCCAGGGCCTGGTGACGCACTTATGAAGTGCTCAGGACACTTCAGAATTGGGGGCCGCTTGTACCATGGGCAATGAATAAGAGATAAATAAAAGTTTGAGAATATAAATCATTCATCAGCGCTCCTGCTGCTGTGTAGGGTTGAAAATAAATGCCGACTGAAGTCGTGGCTGGCCACGTTGGGCAGATCCTCTTTTTCCTGGGTCTCAGGACCTAAACCTCCCTACTTTCTCCCAGTAGGATCCACTTTCCATCCATCTCCTCACCGAGCTCTGCCCTCCCCTGAGTCCCTCACTGTGTGGATTTACAACTGCACCCCAATCCCCGCCATTCTTCATCTCTGTCCTCGTTCCCTTCTCTCCTCAGAGGCTGCCCTCAGCTTCCACTCCCTTCTGGCAGCCCCAGGCTGCTCTTCCTTTTGAAGGACCCTCACGAGCACAGGGAGCGTTCTCAGATGGGTGCTGTAGGAGGATGAGATGGGACACATTCAGCCTTTTAAAGAGAAGATGAGGGCTTAAGCAAGTGAGAGACAGAAACAAAGACAGGCAGGGAGACCTGCAAGAGCTTGCCTCAAGTATTTCAAACAGTCTCTCGTGTGGGTTAGATGTGTTCCTGAGCTCCCAAGGGTGACACTAGCACCAACAGGCAGAATTAACATGTGGAGGGGTATGTTAGAATATTCTCAAGTATTTGAGGTATCCAACAAGGATCTGGGCTGCCAGAGACGGTAGTGAGGTCCCCATCACTGACTGTATTCAAGCAGAGGTTGGATGATCGCCTCTCCAACCTCTGGAGTTCCATCCATCCATCTGGATGCAGAGGTGATTTCTACACAAGGTGAAAGATCAGGCTAGATGAGCTTGAAGGCCCCTCTCACCATCAAAAGTGAAGCGTCTTCTGGAGGTGAGGCAGGTCTCCCTGGGGGTGGGCTGGACAAGGGGCCACCAGCACTCGTTCCTGGTCGGGGGAGGTAGCTGTGATGATCCTCTGCCAGGCATGCTCTGGAGTGCTTCCTGTGCAGCAGGGCCCTTCAGACTCATGTTTTCATGGCTCCCATCCTCATCATGCAATAAAATGGCCCTGTCATCCTCAGCTGTGCAGGCCTGGCCAGAAAAGCTCACAAGGCCTCGGCTGCACCCCTGAGAGCACGGCCTCTCCTCTTGCCCACACTTCCTGCCTTCTGCTGGGCTTTGGGAAGGAGCCCAGGTAAGTTAAGCTGTCTTCCTCTGAGGGCCAGGAGAGGGGCTGGAAATGGGTTCTAGCCCTATCCTCTCCCTTCTGCTGCTGCCTTTGTTGTAGCTGCCTGGCCACCCCCAGCCCCTCCAGCCCAGCCTCTGGATCTCACTATCCTGTGATTAGTCTCTGGTCTCCTGCAGGCATCTTGGCTGGAGCTTCAGTTTTTGTTGTCTTGCAAGCTATCAACAGCAGGATTTTGCTCTCACGAGCTGCTGAAAACATCAGTGATGGGTTTGTTTGTATTTGCCTAATTAGGCAGCGAGCTGTGATGCTATCCCAAGGACTGGCAGCATCTTTGAAAAACAGACTCGGAAGCATGGATTCTGAGAAAGTTCTAGCTCCTTCCACAGTATCATTACTCTCTCTTGCTACTCCCAAAGGAAGCAAAATTACTTAGAGTCTGGGTTCTGCAGTCGAGTTGCCTGGGTTCCAGTGCCAGCTGGATCACTTCCTAGCTCTGCTGTCTTGGGTGAGTTACTTTAACTTCTTTGTGCCTCATAGACTACTTACTATGTGCCAGTCCCCATTTTATGGGGACAATACCAGTACCTTATAAGGTTATGGTGAAGGTTAAATAGGATAATCTATGTAAAGTGCCTGGCACATTGTAAGTGGTCTATAAATGCCAATTTAAATGAAGAGAAAGGTAAGTCATGAGGTCAGGTGGCCAAAGAGGTCTTCATCTTTACAAGGGAGAGCATACAGCGTATCTGGGCCCTTTGGGGTTAACAGGCAGGTCTCATGCACTGGGATTGGTTATATAGTTGAGTCAATTTCTTTCTCAGTTGTGACTTTGTTTACCTGTCCAACAAACGGGAAAATCCTTCTTTTCTCCCCCGGATCACTGTAGATTTATGAGATAATGTCTGTGAAGTGCTTGAGCTTCTTAGAAGAAAAATGTTCTATCAATATGAGGAAGTGCGTTTATAAATCATTTTCTTTGACTGTTTTTTCCAGCTTCGGTGACTAGAAAAACATTTAGGTCTTCAGGGAGGGTGTCATTTCTGGGAGATTCAGGGGGGCCACACGGTTACAGTGGGAGAGGACAGAGCTGTAGCAGGCTGAAATCCCACAACCCTGGGCCTCAGTTTCCCTGTAAGAGAGCTTTCGCAGTGTTGAGTGCTCTACGAGTACTTGCTGAATTGAGTTAAGGGCTGACCTGCCTGTTTCCACATCAGGCAAGTGAGCAGAGTTAATTGAGCATGTAAGTATCTGTCATGATTGCCATGATGCTGTTTTTGGGACAAGTGATAACATACAGGGCAAGTATTTTATCAGGAGTTTGAGGTCGTTGGCTCTGTACGGAGAGGCAAACCAAGTCAAGCTGGAGAGGACACAGGCCCCAGTTTGTCAGAGGCCGTTGTCCTACAGCCCTGAGCAGGTACCAGTCCTGGATCCCAGAAAGCCATTCATGCCACTGGATGCTAGAGGGTCAGTTATCCATGCTGGGATGACCACCTTCTGCACCATCCCTGCTGACCTGAGCCTCCTCTTGGCCACTGACCCAACAAGACCCCAGTCCCTGACGGAAGTTGGAAACCCACTGACAGCGACCTCAGACAACCTCCTTAACTAGCGGCAGCGCTCACCCCAGCTCACAGCCATCCAGTGCACCAGCTGTTCTAGTTTGGGAAGGTCGTATCACTCCCCGAGTGTCTCTAGGGTAAAGGCGTTCGGAGTCTCTGAAATTGACTGGTTCCCATAACAGTTAAACTTTATGGCAGCACAGTGTATTTTGGAGATATTTTTGTGTATTTTATCCATGCTCAGCTGGGCTGCAGCATTCAAACCTTGTGCCTGCTATTGACCATTGCTATAATGTTTCAATATACATTTTTGGCAAGACATAACTCACATTTTAAAATATTAATTTCCCAGCCATCATGTTCCTGAGTGCACTTCGATTTTTATTTTCCTGCAGCTGTACACCACGCGAGACGCAAAGTTTCTTCTCAGTTGAATAATATTTTTCTCTCCTCCTCCACCCTCAGCTCTTCCCAAATCACAGGGGAATGACACCCAGGAGTCACTCCTTCTGAATTTTACTGCGTATGCCAAGCCTAACAAACAACCACTGCCTACCTGCAGGACACAATAATGATAGCTGAAGGGTGTGTGGCCAGGGGCATGAGCCATTGTTTTTTTTCTCCAGGGAAGAGGATGGATTGGAAAAGCATCTGTACGGTCTTACTGGGTCGCTATTCACAATAATTAACAAATGATATGTTGTCGGCACTGGCCAGTGAGTTCATGTGTCAGCCATCAACAACCACCGGAACCCTCACTGCCTGCCCCGGGGTAGCTTTGCTGAACACCAGCCTGCCCAAGCCGAACATGGTTTGAAATTTATTTTTAATACTTCCTGTCTTTTCTTCCCATCTCATGATGGCTCCTAAGATCAACCAGGTGTCTTTGTGAATTTTCAGTTTACTTGGTTCCCTTTAATGGGTGAGAAGCCTGGAAGAACCAGGTTGTGACTTGTATTTTCTTAATAATCATGCCTTAATAAATGCGGGGGTACATCTTGGGCCAAGACACAGGAACACTTGATTTCTGGAAACTGGACTTCACATGAATCATGTTTGACTTTGGAGTAGATGCTCGAGGGCACTGTCGAGTTAGGTTAGGACCCACCGCTAGACTGAGGGTTTGCTGATGGTTCGTTATGCACATCCAAGGCCCTCAGAGTCTAGGGATGCTGGGTGCAGTGCTTGCCTAACCTCACGCTGCCTGAGGAGTTGCAGTGAAAGCTGGAGATTTGATACCCAGATGCCTGTGAAGATGGGTGCTCCCTAGGAAGGTGGATGGGTGAGTAAGGAAGTGACGGCCCCAGGCCCACCCCAGGAGGTCTGGAAGTACTCACTTGAGAGGTCCCTGCCCACACCCAGAGCCAAGCCGTCCTTGATCCATAGAACGAAGCCATCGTATTCAGGGATGGCGCACAGTAGCGTCACTGGCTGTCCCGACACCACCACCTGGTCCTGGGGCTGCTGGCTGAAGGAATAGACTTGGCCTGGGAAGGAGACAAACACAACGGTCAGTTACCTGCGGGCTGCAGGGGTGAGAAGGCTCCCCTCTAGCTATGGAAGCAGAGCAGCAGAGCAGGGCTGGCCCAGGAGACTGAGCCTCCTGAATCACCTGGCTTTTCTGCTGGGGGTCTGGTTGAACTTCCTAACTGGTCTCAGCCCCAGCTCTATTCCCTCCTGTGAGGAGCTGGCTCCCAGCTCCAGCCCCTCTGCCCATGAGTCCCTAACACATGGACTAGTCTAGCCACACCCCAGCTCCCTATGGGCCATCTCCCTCCACCGTTGGGATGTGCTACTTCCATGCATTGGTGAGCTCCTACTTAATGCCATGTGCTGGGCACACAGTTCCACAGGGCAGAAGCAGGAGAGAGAAAGAGACCTCTAGCTAGAAGTGTTCTGTGGCGGCTGTGTGTTAAGAAGGTGGGCGGTGGAGGGTGATGTGGCTTTGGTTAAACCTGAGAATTCAGGAAATCATTTTGTTGTTTCATTGGCTCCTGGGGTGGGCTGAGGGCCAAGTTCAGAGGGGTGGGTGGTGGTGCAGTGTGGCAGGAGGCGTGCTGAGGAGACGTGCCGTCCTACCATGTCCTCCCTGTCCCTTTCTTTTCTGCAGCAGACCTTACTCCAGCCTCACAATCACTTGGGAAAAAATCATTAGGGACACCATGCCACCTCAAAATGAGATGGCCAGAACCATCGGAGAGAGTTTGTTGACAGTGTTTTATTAAACAGACCCACCCACAATGCTTATAAGATGCCATGTTCTGTTTTGAGGCTTTAAAATATTAGTTCATTAATATTTTCATCCTCATAACAGCCTAAAAACAGTAAGCACCATTTTTATCCCCATTTTCCAGATGGGGGAATGAGGCACAGGGAGGTGAAAAATAGTAACGGGAGTTGTGCTTGTGAATTGCTCACCAAATACAGCACATGCCCTGGCTCTAGTTATCACTGTGGCAATACTTGTATGGGGCATTGTCAACCCCATTTTACAGGGCTTTAGGAAACGGAGGCTCAGGGTTAACTGAATTGCCCAGGGAACTGTCTAGTGGGAGTGGGGGCGGGGGGTGCTGTGAATCCAAGTCTTTCTGGCTCCAAAGACCGTGCTGTCTTCTACCGAGCTACACTATGTGCAGATCCTCAAGCCTGGCCTTGGAGGGAGTTGCTGATGAGGAGGTGTGATGTGATCTGTGTCTCCTGGGAGTCCACAGTGGAATGGACAATGGGACTCTGACATTCACTGAGCATCTGGCCCACAATACGACCAGTGCTTCACACAACCCTTTCCCCTGTGATCCACTTAATTATACTTCAGAGCAGAAATAGCTCCTTTTTACAACAAAGAAACCAGGATCAGAGAGGCACAGTAACCTGCCCAAGGTCACACAGCTAATGAGTGGTAGAGCGGGGGTTTCAGCAGGGGCCCATCTGCATTCCAAGCCCTCCCTTTTCCCTTTTTCCTACCTCCTGCTCTACAGACCCAGACGTGATTGAGGCAAAACGGAACCTGGCGCACCAGCTGCTGATGCTGTGGCCTCTCTTCCCCGACCTGGGAGAGTCAGGGGCAGCCACAGAGGTCCTAGACACTGGCTGCTGCCCATCTTGGGGACAAAAAGCCCCAGGCTTGGGCCACACCTAGGACTGAGCTCTCAGCAACAGATGACCCCAAGAGGGGGACACTTGGTGTGTCTCAACCCAGGGGAGCTTGGATGGCAGCAGAGCTTGGGGTGGAGGCTCCCCAGAAGGAGGGGTGAGTTTCACGGTGGAGAGCTGAGGGCAGGCAGGAAGGTGGCCGAGTTCACCACCTGATGAGAGCTTGGCAGGGTCTCTGAGGAGTCTCATTAAAAATCCAATTGGCCTTGAATTGTGGGAGTAACACTTTTTATTCTGATTTGAGCTTTACAAATTATATTTCATAGGACATTTTAATCAGCTATGTATGGTAGGGCTTTTTTTCCCCTCTCTGTCTCTTCAAGTTCTCTGTTGTAATTAGACTGTTTCTGGCACCAAAACAGAGTAGAAAAGGAGGGAAGAGATGAGACAGGAGAAGAGGAGAGGAGGGAGGGACTGGAGAGAAAGCAGAGGAGTGAAGTGAGGACGTGGGAGAGAAAAGGTGAGGAAGAGGAGGAAGCAGGGGAGGAGGGTGATGGGAAGCATGAAGAGGGAGGGCGTGGGCGGAAAGGGCTCCTTCTCTAGGCTCCTTTTACTCTAATGATGATTTCACAGCTCATCCTTTTATCTCAAAATCTTTCTTGCAAGAAGGACAGAGTCAAGACAGCCGCAGTGACTGCCGAAGATTGTGCTATCAGAGAGAATTATCAGGTTGTCAGCTGGATGCAGAGGGGGTTATAATGAGAGCGCCTTAAATGAAGCAGCGCCCGAGGCCTCTGAGATGTCCATTATTAGGAAGCACCCACAGTGGGTAACCGTCCTGGTCTTTCCCCATCCCGCATCCTCTTGGAGGAAGGTGTGGGAGGTACTGGGTGAGGGCCCCTGGGGAGGTGGGGTGCAGGAAGCATCTGAGGGCCAAGGGTAAGTTGTGGACTGGCTGGAGCCCCCAGGGAGAGGAGGGGGCTATCACCATGGAAACCAGGCTCTGGAGGAAGGCAACGCTGGGAGGGGGCCCAGTTAAAGCAGGCTGTGGAGGTGGACTCTGAGTGGCCACAGACCCTTTTGGTGGGTGTCTCAGAGTCAGGGGTGGCAGCAGGCACAAGATCCCTGGAATAAGACCTGGAGTCTGCAAGAAAGGAACCTGACGGGATGGAGCTGAGTAGGACAGGGCCTTTTGAGGAGGAGCATCGCCCAATGCCATCTGAGCAGGCCTGGAGGTGTAGAATCCCATAGGTTGCAGTGAGCCAAGATCGCCCCACTGCACTCCAGCCTGGGTGACAGAGTGAGACTTGTCTAAAAAAAAAAAAAAAAAAAAACTTTCCTAGAGCCTCTCACATTCTGTCTGCTTGGATCCACTAGCTTTTCTATGGAAAGACTGTTTCTAGGGCAGATGAGTTCACAGGAAAAATCCACCCAAAGGACATGATTTACAAATTATTATTTTTGGGGATGGGACACAGTACTCTGACAATTTCCCTTTTCAGTCTAATTTTAATTTTTGCACATTATATTTAAGTCACTATAATTACTTTTCTCTTTTAAACCAATGAGTTTTTTTTTTTTTTAATGAATTTTAAACTGTTACTGAGTATCTAGAGTGGATAAAAGTTGAGGTGCCGTGGATGAAGGTGGAGATGGAGGGATGGAGCCCACTTTTTTTCATCCATCTGACAGATCTTGAGGCCTCTCATTTGGGCTCAAGAGTCCCTCAGAGCACAGCTTTTGAGCCATGGATGTAAGTTATTGCCAGAAGAATACTCCTCACCCACCAACTCTTTATTTTCTTTTGAGACTGACTATCACTCTGTCGTCCAGGTTGGAGTTCAGTGGGGCAATCTTGACTCCCTGCAACCTCCGCCTCCTGGGTTCAAGCGATTCTCCTGCCTCAGCCTCCTGAGTAGCTGGGGTTACAGGTGTGCACCACCATGCCCGGCTAATTTTTGTATTTTTCGTAGAGACAGGGTTTCACCGTGTTGGCCATGTTGGCTGGTCTTGAACTTCTGACCTCAAGTGATCCTCCCGCCTCGGACTCCCAAAGTGCTGGGATCACAGGCGTGAGCCACCGTGCCTGGCGTCTACTTGCTTTATTTTCCTCATTTTCTTTTCTACTCTAGAGAAGTGAAATGCAAGTGAACCCAAGGTCATTTTCTGCAGCCTCCTGGGTAGTACCTTAAGTAGACAGTGAGCTTCTGAGAACCTGTTTCTTCCACACACACTGACTGAACCCTGCAGTGAGGCAGGCACTGTGCTGTCTGGTGAGGAGCAGGGGAACAGGCCTGGTCACCCCTCCAGGAGCTCACAGCTATGCCCCTTCCTCATCATACCTGAGGGTCTCAGATGGAACACAGAGGAGGTGCCTCCCAGGCTCGGGTCCTGCTCTCAGTGGAGATGTGACACACCGAGCACCTTCCACCGGCCCAGGATTTCCATTTTCTCTGCTTCCCATTTTCCCCGATGACGTTCCCCTGGTGTGAAGCCTTGGCGGTTGGTGCAACCTCCCCATCCCACACTTATTTTTATTTTTATTTTTTTTTGAGACGGAGTCTCACTCTGTTGCCCAGGCTGGAGTGCAGTGGTGCAATCTCTGCTTACTGCAACCCTTGCCTCCTGGGTTCAAGTGATTCTTCTGCCTCAGCCTATTGAGTAGCTGGAACTACAGGCGCGCGCCACCACGCCTTCTAATTTTTGTAGTTTTAGTAGAGACGGGGTTTCACCATATTAGCCGGGCTGGTCTCGAATTCCTGACCTCGTGATCCGCCTGCCTCGACCTTCCAAAGTGCTGGGATTATGGATGTGAGCCACCGCGCCTGGCCCCATGCTTTGTTTTGAGTGTGTCACCATCACTGAGCCTAGCCCAGCAGGCTGCACATCTCTCAGACTTCCCCTTTCCTCTCTATTCCCACTGCTACCACCCAAGTTCCAGCTCTCATTGCCCCAGCCTGGGGTCTTGCCACAGACTCTGAATGTTCTCTTTGCCTGATCCATTAATGTGCTGAACCTGGATTTCCTTCTTAGTTCACCACTTGCTTTAGGGTTCCCCTCTTTTAAAGGGTGGGACCTCTCATGGCTCTCCACTCTCTCCGGGACAATGCCCAACCTTCCATGCTGGATTCTAATCTCCAAAATCCAGCTCCTTTTCTTCCTGGGAGCTCCATAGCACCCCCGTGCTGGCTGATCACTAAGGCCATCTGCCCCAAGTTCTCCTCACTGGGTTTCATTGTCCTGGGATGCACCTCGCTCCCCGACCCTGCCCAAGGTGCCCCCTCCCCCTAAGCAACCCCACCTTTCATTGAAGGCTCGGTTCTCTTCCCAGGCAGCTCCTGTGACCCACAGGGAACCTTCTTTTTTCTCATCTTCTCTCTAGTTTCTCATTTTGCCTCTTCTTCATCAATTTCTCCAAACCTTTATTGAGCATCTACTATATGTCAGATGCTGATGAAACAGAAATAAGGAAGAAACAGGGTACACTTCTTGAGGGCAGGGGCCACAGCTATCTTTTCTGTCTTGTGTTCCCAGCTGTGGGTGAGCGTCAGTTACATGTCTGTCACATGTGCCTTTGCACTTAGAGTTTGCCTGCTCTCGCTGGTCTGCTGAGATCGGTGGTCACTGCAGGAAAATTGCTTTTGCATTATAAACTACTAACCCAGCAGATACTGTGCAGAGCACACCACACAGGAGAAATATGAGAAATCACAGGGTGGGCTGGAGTCTCAAGGAATCAGGCTTGACAGGAGAAAAAAAGAACGCTGTTCATGGAAGATTTGCTTGATGCCAGGTCTTTGACCGTGTACGTTGTTTCTGGCATACACATTAGCCATATTACCCACATTTTATAAATGAACCAAGGCTCACAGAAATGCAGGGACTTGCACAAATTCACTTAGCTCAGGTGTTATTCAAACCTCAATGATCTGGGTTCAGCCCTGTTTTCTCACCACTATCCGATGTGGGTTGTTGAACCAAGGGTCTCAAACGCAGATTTTGATTCTCAAACAAGTACTCACCCCACCAACAAGGCAGCCTCCTCAGATCATCTATTTTTATTTATTTTTGAGATGGAGTCTTGCTCTTGTTGCCCAGGATGGAGTGCAGTGGTATGATCTCAGCTCACTGCAACCTCCGCCTCCTGGGTTCAAGGGATTCTCCTGCCTCAGCCTCCCAAGTAGCTGAGACTACAGGTGTGCACCACTACGCCTGGCTAATTTTTGTATTTTTAGTAGAGACAGGGTTTCACCATGTTGCCCAGGCCGGTCTTGAACTCCCGACCTCAAGTGATCTGCCCACTCTCAGCCTCCCAAAATGCTGGGATTACAGGCATGAGCCATTGCACCCAACCCCTGTGCAATTCTCTTCCCATCCACGCTTGGAGGCAGTTCAGAGTCAATCAGGAGGTGGTTCAAGGGTGGGCTCACTCCCTGCCTCCCCTCTCTCCACTGGTCATTTGGCCTGGCCTTTGTTCCAGCAGCAGATTGAGGGGACATGACCACTCTCCTTAGGATTAAACCCAGCCAGACCTGGACAGGAAGTGAGGGTCACTCATATAAGGTCAGAAATGATTGCCCTTGCTTCTAAGGAGCCTGGTGCTAACACATGCACACACTCACCTGCATGCCTGGGAGTGTGGGCAGCCCAGCTGAAACCCTACCTGCCCCCTCAACTCTCAGGACGTTCTGTGAAACTTGCTGAGAGCCTTGGATAGTCACACTTAACCACAGGTCACTGGATTACGAGGGATAAAGTGGTCTCATAGAGAAGTCATATAAAGCTTTTTGGGGGTTTAGGAGAGTCCTGCTTCAAGCAAGGGAGTTGCAGGGAGGAAGCAGAGAAGGCATCCTGGAGGAGGAATCATCATATGGGGAAAGTGATGGAGGAGAAATGTCATTCTGGGGTAGGAAAAAAATATAAGCAAAACCATGAGTGATGGGTAACCCTTCGTCACCTGCCCAGAGTACCTAACTGATGGCTCACCTGTCGGAGCCTGGGTCCTGGATAGTAGGAAGAACACAGGGTCAGTCAGGCCTGGGAAGGAACTCTGACCTTGTCCCTAGCAGTGTGATCTGAGGCCAGTGCCTCACCCTTTCTGAGCCTCAGTTTCCTTATCTGAAAAATGGGGATGACACACCTCCCTGGCAAAGCTGCTGTGAGCATGAGGGGTTTTATATGTAAATGGTCTTGGTAGACAGGTGTTTTACAAAGGGTCATTCTTACTTTCATCACTATCCATAAGTCTTTCCTGTGCTTGGGACTGTTAAAACAGGGACAAGAGGAGCACCTGTCTTGCGGAGTCCCAGAGCTGAGAACGGAGGCTTTGCAAATCTGAAGTTGCACCCATTAGAAAGCTGTGTGGGTGGTGCAGGAGACAGCGGGTGAGCCCTCCTGTTGGCTCTGCCTCTTCTGCTCATCCCAGTTGGCTTCACAGTCTCCTGGAGTGTTGGGTCAGCCATGCAGAAAGGGCTCAAGTGTCACTGTCTGCCTTTTATTAGTGACCAATTGGAGAAGGCTTAAGAATACTTATGCTGGGGATATTTATTGCCGACTTTCTCCCAGCCCGGAGCTTGCAAGTTGCCTCTTACGGGATTAAGGAAAGCTGCCCCTGTCCAGAGAAGCAAGCAGATAGGAAGAAGAGAAGGAGAGAAGCAGCAAGCTCAGTGGCTGCTGGTGACATCAGAACAATATCAGGTGGAATGGGAAGGACAAGGGCAGCATGATTCAGATCATACCTGGAAACCCAAGTCTTGAATTCTGCTGTGTTCCTGCTGCTCAGTACAGGGCCAGCATCTAACACAGGAGGATCAGCTTTCAGACATTTCCAGAATGCCGTTGGTGACCTGCTCAGGGGAGCAGGATTAGGGGTGGTAGAGTATGTTCTGGCCCACTGATTGGCTAATAAAATGGATTTTTATGGAGGGTCTAGGGAGTGTCAGTCACGGTGCCAGCTCTCAGGATACCATGGTGGCCTCAGGCATGGGCAGGAGCCACCTTAGCAGTCTCCAGGTCCCCAGGTTGGGTGTGGGGTGTGCAGGAGGGGCCGATATGTCTTCTGCTGAGTAGGCTCTGAGCTGCGGGGAGGCAAATATGTGCAGAAGAAACTAGAATAAAAAGCTCTACACCATAAGCATCAGAGTGAGGCACAAAGTCCCAAAGAAGGAGTCACAGAAGGGTTGGCTTCTGAAATGGCCAGGATGAAGACAAGGTGGGAATGTTCCCCGGAATGGGGAACAGCTTACGTCATGTGTGGAGAACAGATGTGTTCATGGAATAAAAGCAGCAGTGCCACATGGTCTGGGCTTGATCTCTGGCCCTGCCACTATGACTGTAAGTTCCTGAGAAAATTGCTTAGTCCCTCTGAGTCTCAGTTTCCCCACTGGGTTAGCAATCAATACTTGTTGAGTTGTTTGTGAGAGTGAAAGAGGTCATTCTGTGTGATGTGCACAGGGCCCTGCCTGCCTTCCACAATGGCAGCTGGCAGTATCCTTGCAAGCCTAGCAGGCTGGGTGCACGGAGCATGTGTGTGCAGACGCTCTTAGTAGAGTGTAAATCTAGAAGGTCCTTGTGGGTTGAACCGTGTGGGCCCTTGAACGTGTGCCAAAAAGTTTGCACTTCATGAGAAGTCATCAAAGGTTTTTGACCCACATGCTCAGATCTGAGTTCTAGAAAGATCACAGTGGTGACAGCAAGGAGGATGAATGAAGGAGGATGATCTGAAGACAGGGAGACTGATCAGCAAGTTTTTGCTGTCATGAGGGCTCAGGCTAACGCTGCATCCATGGAAAGAAGAAATGGATTTAGGAGCCATTTGTGGGTAGAACTGATAGCACTTGACCGGAGATGAGGAAGATGAAGGCGTAAAGGCCCCAGTCCCTGGCTTGCAGGCCAGGATGAATGGATGACGGAGGAGCTATTTGCTGCTCAGGAGGAGAAGCCGGCTTGAGCTGAGGCAGTGAGTTCAGTTTTAAATGTGCTGATGGAGAGGGGTCCAGAATCCCCCAGGTGATGCTGTCCCAGATGTAGCTGGGTGGATGGTTCTGGAGCTGGGAAGGAGGTGTGAAGAACTCACACTGACTGGGCACTCCCTATGGCTCAGGCAGTAGGAGAAGTATTTTCAGGTGTCCTCTCACTTGATGTTGACCTGAGAATTCACCTCCAAATATGGAAAGTTATAGATGTTGATGTGACTGTCTAAGAGGGACAGGGTTCCTCCAGTCTGGGAGTGTTGGGAGTAGCTGCCTTGGGTGAAACATCTAACTCTTGTTGAGGTTTGCGCAGGTTTTGAACCCTATGGGGATGGCAAGAGATCATCTAGCCTAATCTTCTCCCTTTAGACGGGGATTGCAAATATAAACAGAGAAACCAGAAGAACGAGGCAGGGGTAGAAGACAGGGTCTTTTCTCTATTTTCTGTTTCTCCTAGATTTCTACTGGGAGAGAGACAAAGAAACATTTTCCATCCCAGCATCGCTATTTGCAGCTATTGGTATCTTGATTCTGATACACGCATGAGGAGAAGCTTGCCAGTCTCATGAACATTCCTGAAATTGCACTAGAATTTCACTTGGACTCACAAAAAAGAGGCTGACTGCTCTTCCCAGGGCTGGATGAGGGGGTGGAAAGTCTGAGGGCACATTCCCCTATGCTTGCTCCTCACACGGGTGGGCCAGCGTGGGCAGCCTGCGATTCTCCCGGCCTCACACTTCTCTCCCCAGGACACAAAATCCGCCAAGGTTGTCCTGGACAGTGTGGATCTTTAATGAAGAGCAATCGGGTTGGCCGAGGCAGGGTGAGCCCGAAGTCACTATAAATCCTTTGCCTACTGATGATCAGGCTGGCGGCCCCTGCCAGAGCCTGCACTGTGCTCATTAGTGGCAAGGAGAGGGATTCTTCCATCGATCCAGCCAAGGCCTGGATGCCACAAAGACACTGATAAGTGCTGCTGGAAATACGGGCTCTTCAGTGCCTGTGACGGAGCCCATCCATCCCTGCCCGAGGTCACCTGGAGGTCTAAATGAGACGGGATGGGCATAGCAGAGTGGGTTTATGGTGGGGGAGTGGAGATGGGAGACACTCCACAACGCATGAAGCAGAGACCCTGTCTGTGGTCTCAGGCCTCTTGCTGGCCAGCCATGGGACCCTGGCTAAGCCCCTTTTTTCTCTGAGTCTCAGGCTCTTGTGTCTTCCGACTGGAATGTGCCCTCACTGAGCCGGCACCTTGGGATGTGTTGGAGCAGCATGGAAGGCAGAGAGTGGCACTAAGGGGCAGGGATGGAACTATGCCATTAGCCCAAGAGGGAGCTGCAGACTCGGCTACAGGCAGGCTTGGCTACAGGCGGAGAGAGTACCCATCAACCCCTCTCAGAGGACATTGGCATGGGCACCACCAGGAGAGGCTGGAGGCTAGGCCATGGATTGGCTGACTCCAAGATGCCCAGCACCTCTCGCTGCCATGTCTAAGGGGTACCATATGGACACATGAAGCTTTGTCCTTCCCCTGAGCACCTGGGCCCAGAAGGTACTAGCTGGTGCTGCCTCTGCCACCTCTTAGCTGTGTGCCCTTGGGCCTGACTCTTCCCTTAACTAAGGCTCAGATGCCTCATCTGTAAAATGCAGGGTTTAAGTCTCTTCCTCCCAACCCTAATGCTTGATGTTCTAATTTATCCAAACTCCTATTTTGGGGGGCGAGGGGCGGTCCTAAGGTTGAAAATAATAAAATCAAGGTGCAAGGAAGTCAAAGCAAGTCTCTCAAGGACACTTGGCTTTTGGGGGTCAGATCTATGTCCTAAACCTTAAAAAAAGTAAACAAAATAATCATTTATGCTGCTGTAGCCTTGTCAGTCAGACATGGTTCTAAAACTTCCATGTACATGAGGATCACCTGGGGGACTGGCTAAAAATAACAGTTTCCTGGGCTCCAACTCAGAGATTCTGGGAAAGTGGGTTTGAGCCGGGTCAAGGAATCTGCATTTTAATAGCTTCTGGGTCATCCTTCTGCAGGTGGTTTCTGGGCCACATCTGAAGGGCACTGTTGTGTGCCCGCAGCACAGGCCTGTGGGCCTGGGTTATTTCTAGTTCTGACTCTGTCAATGGGTGGCCTTGATCAAGTGACTGTCTCTCTCTCAGGGTGCTCATTGGTGTTCCCACTGCACAGTGAAGGCATTTTCACACATTTTGAAAGTTCACACAACCCTTTTTGTCAGTGAAATCTCACAGGGAACCCCAATGTATAAAATGGTAGAGGCAGAGCTGAGGCAGCACTGGAAGGACCAAGTCCTGCCCATGGCAGCCCTGAGGGGGCCCTGAGGACACTCTGTGCAATGCTCAAGGATTCCAAAGGCCCTGTGCAGTTCTGATGCTCTTCAGGTGTCCTGTGAAGGGCTACGTGGCTACATCCCACTGACAGTGTGAAAGCAGGCCCACCCGGCATGCACTGTGTGGCTCAGGCAGGCCGGCCTAAAGCACAGGGCACCTTGTTCTTGCTCTCTGAACCTGCATGGAGAATCACAACTCAGACCTGGTGCTTATAGATGAGTCTTCTCATGGCTCCTGGAGCTGTTCCCAATTGGACACAGACCATCTTGGTGCAATGCCCTGGATTTCTCCCCTCTTGGAGACCAAATACAATCAACTCTTAATTATCTTTGTTAATGGAGAAGAGCAAGGGTGTGAATAATCTAAAATGATGGACAATCCGAAACAATGAATAATCCTAAGTTACATTCATTTTCGACTTTGGAATGCATTTTGATATTCACATTTCAATATGGATATGTTTGATGTTCTAGGAATTTTTAATACTTTTTTTTTTTGAGATGGAGACTCACTCTGTCTCCCAGGCTGGAGTGCAGTGGCACAATCTCGGCTCACTGCAAGCTCCGCCTCCCGGGTTCACGCCATTCTCCTGCCTCAGCCCCGCTAGTAGCTGGGACTACAGACGCCCACCGCCACGCCCGGCTAATTTTTTGCATTTTTAGTAGAGACGGAGTTTCACCGTGTTAGCCAGGATGGTCTTGATCTCCTGATCTCGTGATTCACCCGCCTCGGCCTCCCAAAGTGCTGGGATTACAGGCGTGAGCCATCGCGCCCGGCCTGAATTTTTAATACTCAAAAAAACCCTCAACCCAACGATGGGGCTCCCTCTCTGCCTCCTACTGAGCTGAGGGGAGAACATCACCTCTGTGACTGGCCCAAAGCTAGAGTCAGGTGCACTCCACCTTCCCCAACTCCTGTCTTTATGGCTCATACCTTATCTAGGAGGGGAGGAGGGTATTAACAGATTTTGCCTTTAAAGGACTTTTATTCCCTTTGGACCTCATGCACATAAGAGCAAAATAAGAAGCTGTGAAATGTTAACAGAGGACTTCATTAAGCAAACTTGGTGATAGCATTTGCCAGGAATGGGGACAATTTGCCAACAGATAATTGAGTGCTGACTATATATGTGTCCTAATTAAAAAAGTGATTCTTCTTCTCACTGCCCTGGGATTGTGGGCCGTCTTCTGGTGGGTTTGGGATATTAACCACAGCAAACTCCTATACAAAGCACTTCACATACATTATCTTACCTAATCCACCCTCACAGCACCCCGTGGAGCAGGTCCCATCATCAGCCCCCCATGTAGAGACTTGAATATCACAGCTCCAAGCCTGATGTCCCCTGTGAATGTACCCTCCCAAGTCCTCCCTCTTCTACCCCACCCTGCCTCTCCTGTCACCCACCAAACAGGGGCCCTGCAAGGCCTCAGCTGGTCTGCATCAATCAAAGAGACCAAAGCAAAACTAACTTGCCATTACTGCCCCAGTCTCTCTGATTGATGGAAGTAGAGATGTTTGTCAAGGAGAGGTTTTGTGCTGGAAGCCCCTTGAGAGGATGGAGAGGGAATGTGAGGGCTGCCTGGGACGCCCAGCCTGGGAAGGGAAGTTTTCTGCTTTTCCAGTAGGACAGAGCTCCTTAGAAGCAGGTGTAGCCCCAGCTCACATTCCACCATCCTGAGAGATGGAGAATCTTTCCCATTTTATGGACAAGGAAACTCAAGAGAGGTTACGTAACCCATCCAGGGTCACAGCGTGTGGTAGAGCTAGGGTTTGAGCCATTTGACTGCAGGCCTGGCTTTTTTTCCCCCAACAGTAGCAGGTCAGCAGAGGGTGCTTGATCTGTGTGGTTTCCTCTTCAGAAAGCAGACTCACTACTGTGCCACCTACCTGTCCCCGGCTGAGCTCCAAAAACAGCTATAAAGCCAATGGGAAGCCGATAGGACAGTCCCTGCCCTACCTGAAGACCACGGAAACCTCTCCCACGGTGCCCTTGGGGCTGAAATCAGCTCTGTCAACAATATTTTAGGGCAAAAGTCGTCTGCACCACTTTTAACCCTAACCCTCTGTGGCCCTATTCAGAAGCCCTTTGCAGAGGCCAATCCCTGGCCATAGCTCTCTCTGCTTGGCCCTGGGCTGGGTGAATAATGACTTCCATTCCCTGCCCTGCTGGAGCCTTGGGCCTTTGCCACCACCACCATGGTGCTGGGCCACTTATTTGTTGTGAGATGACCCAAGGAGGACCAGCTGGTACCTGCTAGACCCTTCTGCTGGGGCACAGGGTCAGGGGGCAGCACGTGGGCATGTGGCCCCACTCCTGTCTGCTCCCCAGGATAGCTCTATTTTCCAGCCTGGAGTGCCCCTGGAGATGGCGACAGCTCCTCTAATAAGAGAGTTACTCATGGCTTCACTGGAGAGAAGAGAGCAGCTTTCAACCCCCCTCCCCTAAACACAACAATATTTGGTAACACTTGGCATCTTGGGGAGAGAATTCATGTCTGTAATTAGTTACTGTATATCACCGTTAGTACTCTGCTCAGAATTTACGGGGCAAATACCATTTAACTGCACAATAACTACAGGTTCTTGCTGCTTATTGGGTAATTTACTAAGGCTGGAAGAATGGGGCAGGAGGGATTCTGAATGGGAGGTATTGTAACCCCTTGAATCAAACTTTATGAGTTTGGGTTTGGCAGGGAGGCAGCTGCTTGCAGCCAGTTCTCTTTGCTTTGTTTTGCAGAGTTGGCTGGCAGACTGCTTCCTTCCTTTGATTTATTGCAGGATGATAGGTCTGGGACTAGGGGTGGGACTGCCCGGGGCTACCTAGGGCTATGGAAGGGACTTTCCACAGAGGGTCTTTGGCTGAGAGTCTGCAGCAGGAACCCAGATTCGGTGTCCTGGGGGCTCCATCCAGGACAGTAAATGGGCCCTGTCATTTACTCCCTCCACGGGGCTCCTTTTTGTATCTGGGCCAGTGGGTGGGGAGTGCAGGGAGCTGTCCTTGGTTGGCAGCATCAAGATAATCGCCTAAGCCCTTTCTTCTCTTGCAAGTCCCGTGCTGCTTGGGAAGCAGCCATTCCTGGACACTTGGCTGACATTCCTGGCCTTAATCTGCTAGAGCAAAGTCTGTCTTTGTTTGGCCGTGCACTGTCTAAACTCCTCTAACCTATTTAGGCCACGGAGAGGGGAAAAGACACAATAACGAAAAACTCAACGTGCAACACTGCCTTACGCAATCTAATAAATTACTCGGTACCCGGCTGCCAGCTCAGACTAAGCCCGATATTGCCTGCAGTAATTATTTGGATCAAATGCAGTTTATCTGCTTCATATTTGTGCTTCTGTGCTCAGTGGTAACTTATAAATGTCATTGTGGTGTTTATTTGTTATAATGAAACTTAATGGCATTGGAAGCCAAGAGCAGAGCTGGTGGGGCGGCAGGTTTAAAACAATCTCTTCATCTCGGGAGAAGGAATGAGCCAAGATAACATGAAACTGCCCTACAGGGTAGAGATTTGCAGAGATGGCGGTGTCCTCGTGCTGTGTGGTGGGCGGGAGTGAGCCAGGAGGTTCGAGCTGGCGCCAAGGGGAGCCGTCTTTGCCTCCAGAGACATCTGTCTGGAGCAGGGAGACATGGCTGAGCTTCACCCTGCACTGCCTGGTCTGTCCTTGTTGCTTTCAGGGGTGGGAGGTGTTCAGTCTTTACACCACCCGATGCCTGCCTGGGATAAGAGATGAATAGGGATGGAAATTAGAGTCCCCAGGCCAGGCTCGGTGGCTCATGCCTGTAATCCCAGCACTTCGGGAGGCCACTGAGGGAGGATTGCTTGAGCCTACGAGTTCGAGACCAGCCTGGGCAACGTGGTGAGACCCTATCTCAATTTTTAAAAATAAAATAAATAAAATAAAATAAAATAAAATAAAATAAAATAAAATAAAATAAAATAAAATAAAATAAAATAAAATAATGAAATGAAATAAAATTAAAAAGAACCCCCGGATGACTGCATTATGGAGAACAGTCCTTCAAGGAGAAGAAAGGGAGCAGAGTTGGAGAACAAAGGAGGGTATTCTCAGGGCCCAGACAGAAGGTGGCAGGGCTTCTCTTCTGGTTCTGGAGGGGCACTGGTGGTAGGAAGCACGGAGCATGAGCAGAACAGGGAAGAGCTGTCAAGAGTTGCAGGGCAGGGCCCCCACTGGCACTGCAGAAGTACCTGAGGCAAGGTTGGGCCGTTTAATGTAGAGCTCAGGGTTTTGGCTTCACACAGTCCTGGGCTCTGCCATTTCCTAGCTGTGTGGCTTTGGACAAGCTATTTCTCTTTCCTAAGTTTCATTTTCTTTATGTAGAAAACGGGAGTGATAATAGATACCTCTCAAGATTCTGGTGATGATTACATGGAGTGATATGTGTAAAGTGATGACTGTGGTGTTTGGCACACAGGATATATGATAAATAAGGGGCTGTGGCAGTGATTGGCACATAGTAGATGTTCAGTAAATGTTGAGTGTATACATGAATAATAACATTTCCCACTTACGTGCATTACAAAGCCTTCCTCCAAACAGCTGAGCTTGGATTTAGACCTCACAATTGTTCAGGGTTGATCTTCTCATTTTACAGTGTGGAAATGGAGGCCCAGTGAGGTTATGGTAACTTGCCCAAGGCTTCCCAGCTGGTAGAGGGAGTGGGGTCTTAGTTCTCCTACCTCCCAGGGCAAAGTTGCTGCCACAGTCCACCCTAGACAGCTCCCAGTCTGTGCTGGGAGGCTGAGCTCATCCTTCCAGACCAACTGCCCCTGCTCCTTGGAGACCAGGCACAGAGCCTGTGCTGACCTCTCCAGCACAACCTGGAGGCAGAGGCAAGCGGGCTGCTTTCTGTGCATTTCATCTTAATACAGCATTCAGCATTCACTCATAAAATATTCATTTTCTGTCCTCGGTGACATCCTCATACAAGGCTCCTAACATCATAAATATGGATGAAGATTATCAGTCGTTTTTATTTATGTCACTAGCCCCTCTCCTCCCCAGGACCCCTTTTGTCTTGATCTCAGCACAAATTGGACTGAATTGGGGATATTAACCTGGATCTCTGATAATAACTTGTATTCTGTGGTACTTCATACTTTTTTTCAAAGCATCACACAATCGTGATGCACATTTTCTCCTTCTGACAAATACATGGAAGAAAAGAGTGCTAACATCATGAGTATGCCCATTTCGCAGATGAGAAAATATAGGTCAAGAGAGATCAAGGTCAAAGTCATATACTGAGATAGGAACAGAACTAATTTTTAAAAAACATTATTATTATTATTTGTTTGACCTCCAATGAAAGGTTCTCTAGGACACTGAGTGTGTTTGCTTTACACAAATAAATCATCTGTCTAGTATTTTACAAGTTTATAAAGAGTGTTCGTCCATGTTACTTTGTGAGTCCTCACAAGGCAGGTATGATTTACTCTTGTTTGACAAAGCTCACACCACCAGTTGGTGGAAGATCTGGGCTCTAAAACACTATTTTCCAAAGTGGATTCCAGGGAACGCTAGTCCTGACACATGCTACAGGAAAAATGTTTTGGGGTCAAACGAGTTTGGGAACTTTGTGAGTCATATCTCCTTTGGGCGGCTCACCATGGCCTTTGGTGTATTAGTGTCTCCGAGAAGTTCTGTAGGAAAGACTCTCATTTTGTTGGGTCTCATGTAGCTTCTCCCCACCGTGTCTAATCATGAAGGCTGCATCTGACAGAAAACCTATTAACATGCTACAGAAATGCTGCTTGTGTGTACGCGTGATCCCTCCTCCCTCATGTTTTTGGAGGCAGTGAGGCTTAGAGCGCGGCTGGGAGAGGAGTGTGCAGGGGTAAGGACAGGGGAGGGTACCCACTGCTGGGGACTACTAGAGCTGAAGCTCCCCTCCCCAGGCTGTGTCCTCTCTTTTCCTCTGGGTAGTGCAGAAAATTCACTCAATATTAGGCACAGTCAGCCCAGCCCATATCTGGGGCAGGATCAGAGGGGCCGCCTAAGTGGCCGAGTGGGGGTCTGTGGTCAGTGCGCGGTGGGAGATTTGGGGACAGCAGTCCTTGACCATGGGGAAAAATCAACAGGGACCCACAACAGGGGCTCAGTCGTGTCTGCCCTGGGTGATGATGGGGAAGTCACCCCATCCTCGTCGCCCAGACACAAAGCTCCGAGGCAGGGTGGAAGTAAGAAGGCCAGGCTTTGGCGCTCTGCTGACTTACTCTAACATCTGTGTGCCTTTAGGTGATGACCTCGTCTTCTGAGCCTCTGTTTAGGGCTCTAAATGGGGGTGACACTACCCACTTTGTGATGTGGTGAGGATTAGATGGTGCAAGTGTGCAAAAGGGCCCCCTTGGCCCTCGTCTTTATGTGTCAGCTCCGTCTCTCTTCTCCTGCTTTTTTGGAGAGCCTCAGTCAGAACAAACAGCTTTCCACCTCCAGTTCTCCACGAGCCTGTCATCTCTACCTCCCTTTTGTTCTCCCATCGCCCTGCCTTCTGCCATTTTATTATATGCCCATCTCCCCAATGGACCTGAAGTTCTCTGCAGGCTGCTGCCGACTCTGTCAGTGCCCACTTGTATCTGCAGGCCCGACCATCTCAAGTCTTCAGGCCAATCTCCCATTGCCGGTGCCTGGACCCCTTCTCTTGAGGGCTTTTTCTTTAGCTGCGGATGCCACTGTGCCCTCACACAGAGCAGGCCAGACCTGCTGGGAGGCAACACCCTCACCCAGCAGCCCTCCACCCATGCCCCACAGGAGCTCCACCCAATACCCCACCCCTTGAGTGCCCTAGCTGTGAGGTGGTTTTCAATAGCACTTCTCAGAATTTCTCACTGGGACTGGGCTCTGACTGCCCGCAGTGGTAGCAGGGTTCCCCCATGCCGATGCCTCCTTTCCCATGTCAATTCCCAACCCTCCTGCTGGCACCTCTGCACCTTCATGAAGAATGACTACACTTGAGCTCTTCTTAGGGTCTGCTTCCAGGGGAGTCTGAGCTAAGATAAGGGCATCCTCCATGTGTCATTCATCTCTGTGTACACAGTGGGTGCTGATGAATCTCTGAATCCAGCAGTAATGAGCCGTAGGAACAGCACAGGAGTGACTATCAATCAAGGCAATGACGTCAGTGGGCTCACCAAGCGGGTGGGCCCTGGGAGCAACGAGATAGAATGTCTGCTACCTTTCACACCTGGAAGCATCCACAGCCACACTCACGCCTCTGTACCTTCCCCACCTGATGTTTGGTCAAACCTCGGCAGGCACAGAGGAGCTGAGGTCCAGGGTCCTTTCTCTATGAGCCGAGAGCAGCTTAGTGTCATGTTTTGAGATCCTTTCATGAAAAATGGTTGAGAAGTGCTGCTCTTTAGTACTAAGAATAGTGGTTATTCCTAGTGCATTTGACTCCGAGGTGGGGACTATTCCATTGCTCTATTTATCCCGCACTCGGTACACAGTTACTGAAACTGTCACCGTGTCCTATATTCCATAGGCCATTATGTGTATTTCAAACCATTATATAAATGGACTTGATTTGGCACTTCTGAATGTCATGAAACTCCTCCCATACCAGTAACAACACAGTTTCCATAGAAACGAATACATTTCAGAAAGAAAGGCACGGGGAAGAAAGCAGATGGAGTTGGGGGGAAAACGCGGCCCCCTGGTTCCTACTTCCAGAGCGCAGGGCCCAGCACTGTGACATGAGCACTCTGTGGAGGTGGGGCAAGCTCCTTCAGGTTTTTATTGACTCCCTTTGATAAAAGCCCTGGATCATTCATCTCAGCCTGAACCTGCTCATTCCAGTGCACAGCTCTAAAAACTTTATGACACCACAAGCCATTAAGCACCTTCATTTATTCCAACTTCTCTGGGGCTTTCTTCAGACCCTGGGGAGAGGGCTGGGGGAGGGTCTCAGCACTCAAAGAATTCTGTGATGAAGCCTTTGAGGCTGGCTGGGGATGGAAGGAAGAAGCAGAGAGAAGAAAGGAGGCCTCCCTGGTGCAGTTGGCATAGTGGAGACCCTAGGATCTTGCCAGTGGCTGCTGTCCAAGTCACTGGGTCCCCCTGTCATCAATAAAGCTAGAATGAGAAAACTGCAGCCTCCCGGGGTAGAAGGGGTGTGGTGTTTGGAGAGCCTGACTGAGGAGCTGCCCACCGCCTCGGCAGGCTGCAAGTTTCTTGTCTTGGAGGGATTCAAGCATAGGTTGCAACGGCCTTTTATAATAAAACATCTCACAGGGCTCAGGCAAATACCACTTTCTCCAGAAACCATGCTGGACACTCCTCTCCTGGCCAACGGTGTGATTGGATTCTCCTTTTCTGTTTCCATAGCTACTCATTCATACCCAGTCAGCGCAACTGCGACATTGTATTGTAGTTACTGACGTGTTTGTCTCTCCCCTCAAAAGACAGTGGTATTCTTGGGGGCAGGGACTGTGTTTTCACATGCACAGTGCTAGACACAGAGGGGCACTGGATGCATGGTTAGTGAATAAATTAGCATGCAATATGGCCGTGTTCACAGTCTTTACCTACATTGGTACTTGGCAGGGATATGGAACCAGATGACCTTGGTCCCTTCTGGCCTGGAGAATCTGTAATGATAGGGGTCTAAGCCTGCCCTGACTACACCCGGGATTTGAATCTAGATTTATTCTACTCCTAAGCCACAGGGTGTACATTAAGAATATTAGTTGCACACCTGTAATCCCAGCACTTTGGGAGGCTGAAGCGGGCAGATCACCTGAGGTCAGGAGTTCGAGACCAGCCTGCCCAACATGGTGAAACCCCGTCTCTACTAAACATACAAAAAATCAGCCGGGTGAGGTGGCGGGTGCCTGTAATCCCAGATACTTAGGAGGCTGAGGCAGGAGAATTGCTTGAACCCGGGAGGTGGAGCTTGCAGTGAGCCGATATCATGCCATTGCACCCGAGCCTGGGCAGTAAGAGTGAAACTCCATCTTTGTCTCAAAACAAACAAACAAACAAACAAAAATTAGTTGCAATGCTAAAAGGAAAACCGGAACCAAAACAGCCACAAAAACATCTGAGTGTGAAATGTTGGAGAAAACTCTCCCCAGCTGCATTTTTCCTCTACACTCACCACAACACTCAACACAGGAGACTTCTGTGACGGAACGGGGGGAGCAGCGGACACCAGCTGGGTGTCCTCCAATTCAATTCTGACACTGCCTACTGGACATAGTGTCAGATCCCACAGGCTGGGGGCTCAGTCCCCAAGACTTCCCCCACACCCTGGCACCTGTCGCAAGTTCAGGCTTCCAGAACTTCTGGCAGACCCGCTTCAAGTTGGAGGTTCCCATGACCTCCTGTTTGGGTTTGATTAAGGTGCTGGAGTGGCACGGAGAGCTCCGGGAAACACTTCCCGATGTTTAAGGTTTATTCTAATGGATATTACGAAGAATACAGATGAAGAGATTGGGGGGAAGGGGCACGGAGCTTCCATGTCCTCCCTGGGTGCACCGCCCTCCAGGAAACTTTACATGCTCAGCTGCCCAGAAGATCCTGAAACTCAGTCCTCTTGGGTTTTCATAGAAGCACTCCTTCCCCCAGGATGTGAGGCGGGACGCTCTCAGGGGAGGGTCTTAAGACCCACAATCAGAAAGATGGTGAAAGATTAGAGTCCTGCGATGGGGCAGGGGAAAGGAGGGCCAGAGAGAGATCCTGTTTCCGAGGCCTGCCCGAAGCCTAACACACCCAACATATGACAAAGGATTGTAGCAACGGCTATGGGAG
Organism: Rhinopithecus roxellana; assembly: GCF_007565055.1. Taxonomy (NCBI): domain Eukaryota; kingdom Metazoa; phylum Chordata; class Mammalia; order Primates; family Cercopithecidae; genus Rhinopithecus; species Rhinopithecus roxellana. Next base: position 70,618,207 of record NC_044563.1, on the reverse strand, counting down.
TTATGAGCCAGGAACCATGGATGAAATCCCCCCACCCCATGCCCCTCTATGTAGAAACATGTCTAGATACATCGTAACACCTCAGGCCATGCCCTGGTTTTCAACCACTGATCCCTTACATCAAAAGAATATGCATTATCATTTAACAATTAGTCCAGTGCACTGTATTGCATGAATGTCTCCCAGGGTGAAGCCACTCAGGTTTGCAGGCTTTTTTTTTTTTTTTTTTGACATGAGGTCTCACTCTGTCTCTCAGGCTGGAGTGCAATGGCGTGATCTCTGCTCACTGCAACCTCTCCTGGGTTCAAGCGATTCTCCTGCCTTAGCCTCCCGAGTAGCTGGGATTACAGGTGTAGGCCACGATGCCTGACTAATTTTTGTATTTTTAGTAGAGATGGGGTTTCACCATGTTGGTCAGGCTGGTCTTGAACTCCCAGCCTCAGGTGATCCACCTACCTCAGCTTCCCAAAGTGCTGGGATTACAGGCATGAGCCACTGTGCCCAGCCTGCAGGCTTTCTTTAGATTTGAAGAAAAGGTTCCAAAACCAGGAGTGGTCCCAGCAAACACAGCTTTCCCCTCCCAGGCATCTGGGGATACCAGGCTAAGAGACAGTCTCCTCTTTTGATTTGAGACTATTTCCAGTTGTTAATGTAGTATTGGATTTCCTTCTTTTTATAACCCATTTTTCATTTCTTTACCCTCAGGTATGATTCTTCATTTTCTCCACTAGTCGTTTATTTTTACCTGCACTTTTCCACCTTTGGAAGGGACATTGGGTTCTGCCACTAGTGCTGCTGGCAGTGCTAGTCCAGCCAGTGCCTCCCCTCAGTCTATTCCATTCATATCCGGGAAGGTTATGTAGGTTCCAAACTAGTGGACTATTTTTACCATGAGGCACCCTAGTTGTATTTATTCTCAGCCCTAATTTTGCCAGACAGGATGAAGGCACCTCCCACCCATCAGGGCCCTAGGAATTCTGACATAAGGTTTAAAAACACAGTGACAGTTTTTTGCTTAGAAATTATCGCGCGGTGGCTCAAGCCTGTAATCCCAGCACTTTGGGAGGCCGAGACGGGCAGATCACGAGGTCAGGAGATCGAGACCATCCTGGCTAACCCGGTGAAACCCCGTCTCTACTAAAAAAATACAAAAAAATTAGCCGGGCGAGGTGGCGGGCGCCTGTAGTCCCAGCTACTCCGGAGGCTGAGGCAGGAGAATGGCATAAACCCAGGAGGAGGAGGTTGCAGTGAGCTGAGATCCGGCCACTGCACTCCAGCCTGGGTGACGGAGCGAGACTCCGTCTCAAAAAAAAAAAAAAAAAAAAAGAAAGAAATTATCTCTGCTTCCAGAACTTGTAGTTGCAGCCCTGATCCTGGGATCACTGCATTAGGTAGAGGAGAAAGGAAAGTTTTTTTTTTTTTGGAGACGGAGTTTCGCTGTTGCCCAGGCTGGAGTGGAATGGTGTGATCTCGGCTCACTGTAACCTCCACCTCCTGGGTTTAAGTGATTCTCCTGCCTCAGCTTCCTGAGTAGCTGGGGATTACAGGTACCTGTCACCATGCCCAGCTAATTTTTTTGTATTTTTAGTAGAGATGGGGTTTCACCAGGTTGGCCAGGCTGATCTCAAACTCCTGACCCCAGGTGATCCATCCACCTCAGCCTCCCGAAGTGCTGGGATTACAGGCGTGAGCCACGGGGCCCGGCCAAGAAAAGTTTTTTTTAAACTGAGTTGGGAAGGAAAGAAAAAAATAGTCATTATACCAGTGCACTCCTTCCTTGGCAAGAATTGCATAGTTATCTAGCATCCTTCCCACCTCCTCTTCCCCAGATCAGCCAGAAAAACAGAGGGAAAATCTAGTGGAGACACTAGTACCACTCATGGTGCATGTGAGCACACACTCGTGAAGGCGTGCAAGCCAGCCCTTCATGCTTTTGTCTCCCCATTTTAGGCAACCAATGTTTCAATTGCCTGTTGTATTTCTCTACCAAATTCTTACTCTAAGGAGATCTCTCTGTCCATTGCTGGATGTTATGGGCTTACAGTGTGTCCCTTGGTCTGAAGAAATGATGGTCAACTGTCCAAATGCATACAATATCTTCTGTTCTGTTTTTTTTTTTTTTTTTTTTTTTTTTTTTTTTTTTTTTTTTTAATGACACTCTGAGCACTTCTATCTTCTACTGAGTAAGGAAAACCCACTCCAGAGTCAGGTCAGTGTCTATTCTAGACAAGACCCACTTGTAGACCCCCAGCATCAGTCTCACTTGCCAGCTGTGTTTAGAGCCTTCCCACCAGGGAATCTTCCACATAGCCACTGGCAGTCTCTGTCTGTCTTGCTGGCAGATAGAATAGCTCTTGCTGGAATTATGTGCCTGAGAGGGTGCAAAGGCAACATGTCTAGATTCAGCCCATCTCTACACTGCTGCCGTGCCTCCATATGTACCCATTTCATGAGCTCTGGTGGCCACCTCAAGGGAGAACCTGGGGCTGCGTGTCAATTCCCGTCACCTTCTGAACCTCGAAGGGAATTCTTCTGATGGGAACTGACTTGTTCAGCTTTAATGCACCCCTCAGATTTCCACAGGGCTGTGCTTCACATGGGCATCCCATTAATAGGTCAGGTTTCCATTGCCCTTCTGCCTGGCCACATGGCCAGGCCATTGGTCACTGCCCATGATTCAGTAAAACCTAAACACAGAGGCTTCTACCATTGTTCATTTTTTCCATCACTATTAGGCAAACAGCATGCAATTCAGTTCATATACAGACCTGTTTTTACCTTCTCGGATCAAAGTAGTAACCTTCAAAACAGGCTGGTGTCCATTCACATTGGAGCTGCTGTCTGTCAACCAAACAGCTCCTGAGTCAATCAAGAGCTCTTCTTAATGCACTGTCCGTGTGTCGATCGAATCCAGCAGCACCTCACACAGCTCCAGAGTCAGTTCTGGGGAGAAGAAACTCCCTGCCTGAGAGTGTCTTGTCCTTGAATTCCACAGGCAGCTTGATCCTCTAGAAACCATTTCCATTTTATGTACTCTTCGGGGCACTGCTGTCCCCATTAGAATGTTTCTCTGACATCACCAAAGACAGGATGAGTATTTCAGGTGGGTCCTGTGCACCCACCTTCCAAGACAGCTAACATTTCATAGCAAGGGACTAAATGCCCTCAGGTGGAAATTCTCTAGTCCGAAGTCCTGGCAGTTGTTGCTGGGAGGTGCTCAGAGGCGTTTGCCATAAGCCCCAGGAGATGCTCCACAGAAGTATATTGAATCTCCCCACGTGGAGGTAAACTTTCTGGGGACCAAGACAATTGCCCTCTGCCTGTGTTACTTTGGATGAATCACATCCCTTTCCTGAGTCTCGGTTTTCTCCTCTCCAGGTGACTGCCAATGTTTCTTTTAAAAGTCTATGATTGTCAAATTATCCAGTCCCAGCATCTTGGAGCTACTGACTAGGGGCAGAGAAGGTCACTGTCGTCACTTTGCTGTCAACGTCTACTCTATTCAAACACTGTGCTGGGCTCCTTGGGTCTAATGGAGACCAAACAGAGACAACTGACTGGTAGGGGAGACAGGTGTTACTGATACGGAACAGCTGGGCTCCCAGCCAACCCCCCCCCCCCCCCCCCAAGCCTGGAACTGCAGCCCTTAGTGAAAACAGGTGACTCAATTTTTCTCCCAAATGTTGCTTGTTTGGCCTGCCACATCCCTATCCTGTGCCCATAAAAAGACTTCAGCTGGCAGAGTAACACAAGCAGCTGAGCATCGGGGATACAAGCGGCTGAGTGGTGAGCAGGGCAGCAACTGGGCATCGGAGACTATGGATAGACGAGGCTAACTTCAGACAGTGCAGTGTCAGGGAACGATCGCCTTCTTCCTGCACCATCCCCTTTCCAACTCGCCATTCTGCCAAGAGCTCCTTTCATCGCCCAACAAATTCCTCTGCATACACTACCCTTCAATCCGTTCATGTGACCTGATTCTTCCTGACGCTGGACAAGAACCTGGATGCCGAGAGGGCAGGAGCTTGGACACTGCTGTGGGGCCACACAGAGCCTGCTCCTGCCAGAGAGGAGCCACTGGCCAGTTCCAGCATTCATTCCCTCTGGTTCCTGCACTCACTTGCTCACACGCTCCCTCTCTCAAGGAGTGGTCAGAGGTAGGCTGAGTGAAAGGAGCCACTCCAGTTCCCACCCACAAAGAGGGTCAAGGTCAAGGGAATTATCCCATCTCATTAGTAAATAATTGCAGTATGAATGTGTATGTACAAACTGAGCTCAGAGCTCTGAAAGGAAGGATCTTGTTCTACAGGACCATGTAACACAGGAACTGGATCTTGACTGAGGAGGGGTGGGTCAGAGGAGGCGTCACTGGAGCAGTGACTTGAGCTGTGATTTGAAGGATGAGTGGGAATTACCACATGAAGGGTTTGGGGATGGGGTGAGTGTGGCAAGCACCCCAAGAGGAGGGAGCAGGGTGGACACAGGCCCTATGACAGGGGCCCTGCTTGAGGAGCAGCAGGAAGGCCCATAGGCCTGGAGCACAGGGTGTTTAAGGGGTAGGATAAGGTCAGTTGTAGGTACGAACCAGATCACATGGCACCTTGTAGAACATGCTAACAATTTGAGTATTTTTTTTTTTTTTTTTTGAGACGGAGTCTTCCTCTGCCACCCAGGCTGGAGTGCAGTGGCAAGGTCTCAGCTCACTGCAACCTCTGCCTCCCAGGTTCAGGCGATTCTCCTATCTCGGCCTCCCAAGTAGTTGGGATTACAGGTGCATGCCACCATGCCCAGCTAATATTTTGTATTTTTAGTAGAGGTGTGGTTTCGCTATGTAGGCCAGGCTGGTCTTGAACTCCTGACCTCAGGCGATCCACCTGCCTCAGCCTTTCAAAGTGCTGGGGTTATAGACATGAGCCACTGTGCCCAGACTTGAATATATATTTTTAAAAGCCATTAAAATATTTTCAAAAAGAACATGACATGGTCCAGTTTGCATTTTGAAACACTGCTCTGACTGAAGTGTGGACAACGACCTGGGCATGGGGATTGGGCATGACAGATGCAAGGAGCCAGTTAGGAGAGCCCTGATGCAGTCCAGGGGAGAGAGGCTGGGGACAGGGACTAGGTTGGTGGCACGAGATGGAGAGAGGAGGGAGGGTATAGGAGGCACTCAGGAAATAACATCCGTAGGACTTGGTGAGGATTGGGTATGAGTGTGAGAGAAAGGGAAGTTTAAAAAGGAACTTTGGCTGGGTGCAGTGGCTCATGTCTGTAATCCTAGCATTTTGGGAGGCCCAGGTGGGAGGATTGCTTGAGGCCAGGGGTTTGAGACCAGTCTGGGCAACATAGTGAGGCACTGTCTCTATAAAAATTTAAAAAATTAGCTGGGCCTGGTGGTGCATGCTTGTTCTTCCAGTTACTTGGGAGGCTGGGATGAGATGATTGCTTGAGCTTAGGAATTGGAGGCTGTAGTGACCCATGATGGTGCCACTGTACTCTAGCAGAATGAAGCCTTGTTTCAGTAAGAAAAAAAAAAAAAAAAGGAACTTGGCAGGGTCTGTAGCATAGGCATCCATCTAAGAGAGGCAGGACTCCTGGTAGGAAAAGTGGCTGGAGGAATGGGCTGAGAAAAAGCTTTGGAATGTTCCCTCAGATCCTGGCTGGAGAGTGGAAACGGCAGGTCTCTTGTTCCAAGACACCAAGCGAATTAAATAACAATCATAAAGTGCCCTGGAAATCTGAGTCTTGCCATAAATAATAAACAGGGACGTTATACAAATAACGGGCTCTGCAGCCCCAGTGGAAGAAAACACATCAGTAAGAAAAATGGAGTTAGAAAAAAATGCACCCCAAAGCCCCAACTAACAAAATGACGGTATTAGCCAACATCCCGGGGGCTCGGCAGGCAGTGGAGGAATGGGCTCAGGAAAATGACTGCGGCCCTTAGCGTCAGCCAGGCTGTACGGCCGCAACAGAGTGAGAAGAGCTGCCGGCAGCAGGGAAGCCCGCTCACCCCTGGGTCAGGTCCCTAGGCCAAGGACCCTGGCCTCCTGCTTCCCCTCTGCCCTGAAAAAAGCACAGCTCATCCTGCAGGCCTGCCAGACTCTTGCCCTGCCACCCAGCGTACAGCTGATATGACCTGAGTTCACCCTTAGTGACAGATGGGAGAAAGAAACACGGATCCACCTTCAGAGGCTGCCAAGGAAAGCCAGTCCATTGACTTTTTTCTACTGGTTCCTTTGGTGACCAAGACATTTAAAATTCTGGGATGGGCTGTGAGAACAGGGTGTGGACTGGGTGTTGAGAGCCAAGATAGATTTTCGAATCATCACATTTTAGAGACATACAGGTCATCTTATGCAACATGATTCCATTTTGCATATGAGAAGGTTGAGATCTGAGTGTCTAGGGACTTGTCCAAGCTCACACAGCCTGCTCCTCACTCTTAGGTCCTCCTCCCACTACACATCCCAGCTGAGTGGCACCTCTCTTTCTATAGGCAGGAAACAGTAGATGCTTTAGACTCATTTTTTAAAAAAATTAGTGTACAAGGGTGCAGAAAGAACAGGCTCTCACGCCATCATAAAGAATTTTAGAGCTGTTGAAGAAGCCAGATTCCCAACCTCCCAGGGCTCTGACTCCCCTGTAAGGCTTGGAGGTGAGGACAGGTGCTGCTGGTGAGGGGCAATTGCGCACAGAGCCTGGACTGGGACCGTGATGCTGTTCAGGAGCTGTGGGCCACACAAGAGGCTGCTAGTTATTTATGGAACCAGCATTCCCCTTCCTGGGTGCGCCAGTTCTTCCCACAGAGGGCTGGAGGTCTCCAGCAAGCAGAAGCTGCCTTTGCTAATCACTCACAAGTGTTTCGCCCTGAAAGATGAAAGGGACAGCGCCCAGAGGCATTTCTGCTCTCCTTTGCTCTCTTGAAGCAGCCATCATTGCAATGCTGAAAGTCCAGGGAAACCGACACCCACCCTGATGGGCAGCCCGAGAGGGCACCAGTGTGAGGGAGAAGAACCCTCCTGTGCAGGCCCCCCTTGGCCCCAGGGGGATGGCTGAAGGCGAGGTCAAAACTTGGGTGCCTCTGCTTCTTCCCTCCTTTAAACATCCTCTTCCTCATTTCCCTTCTCAGGAGTCCTGTGGCCTGCCAGCTTTTCTCATTCCCTAGGAATGGTCTCCTCTGTCTGTGTCCCTCACTCCAGGTCTTCCCTGATTTTCTGCATGTCAACTCAAGTTTTCCCTGTGTTCTGCCCTCTCTTCTCCCTGCCTTGCCACTTCCTCTCTTTCCAACCACCCTGAAAAATGAAACCAAGCTAAAGTGTTAGAGGCTTCCCCTCTGCTCATGGTCTCAGCCTCCTCTTCCTGAATTCCAAGACCCCTGTGTGTCTGGAGCCCTGGGCTGTGGTCCTGGCTCTTCCAGCCACCTCCCATGGGCCCCGGGCAAGTTGCTGCATGCTCTTGGGCCATGCTGAGTTATTGGGTTGCACTGTAATCTCTAGGGTTCCTGACAGTTCTAACAGAGGAGGTCTGAACTCTCTGAGACAGGCAGAGCCCCTTTCCTGATACATGTGACAGCTTTCTACTTGGCCTGGGAATAGGATCGGGTCTGGGGAAGCCATGTGCTGTGAGAAGGTGAGTGGTCTGGATCTCCAGGAGGGAAACACCGTAAAGGGGGAGGGCCAGTAAGGGGAGGTGAAGGGTGTGTGCATGTGTGCACACATGTGGGTGTGTGTGTGCATGTGTGCACACATGTGGGTGTATGTGTGCATGTGTATACATGTGTGCAGGTGTGTGCATGCATGTGTGCATGTATGTGCATGCAAGTGTGTGCATGTGTGTGTGCATGCTCATGTGTGTGTTGGAGATGTGGCTGAGGAACCAGTGAGAGCAGGCTGGATCTACTTAAAGATGCCCTAAGAGCATGGGCTGGCAGTAGGTGGGGTTAGGAAGGACAGCTGGTAGAGAAAGAAGAGTAACTGCCCCTGGGGAAGGCCTCCTCACCCAGCCCTCCTTCCGAGGCTTGCCTGGACCCTGCCTCCCAGGAAGGGGCTGTAGCACTGGAACTGGAAGAAAGCCTGAGAGTGAGCACCAAGGTAGACTCTAGGAATCACCTAGAACAGGGAGACTGTTTTGTGGAGCGTTCCACATTTGTCTGCTCTGTCTGAGGTCCTCCTTTTCAAGACCTACCTGACACCTGCGGGGGACTTCGTACTTTCCTCCATTGTCACTCAGGGCCCTAGTTAATTACCTAAATGAAAGTTGAGCGACTACTCCCTATGTGCAAGACACTGGGCGAAGGCCCAGGGAGAGGAGAGGAAGGAACAGGAGTCTTTGCCCTCCTCCAGCTGATTCTCTAGGTGGGACTGACAGCACATGAGGAAACAGTCCAATAAATAATCACACATGATAATAGCTGCCACTCGATACACACACCGGCTGCTGTGATGAGCACAGGGTGCAGGGAGAGGGGTGTCTGTGTAATTTAGGTAGGTGGAAGGCAGGATCTCTTTGTGGAGGTGACACACACTGAGATGTATTTTTACTGTGAGCTCTTTGAGGGCAGGAAATGTGTCATACTACTCTTCTCCTCCTCCTCCTCCTCCTTCTTCTTCTTCTCCTTCCTCCTCCTCCTCCTCCTCCTCCTCCTCCTCCTCCTCCTCCTCCTCCTCCTCCTCCTCCTCCTCCTCTTCTTCTTCTTCTTCTTCTTCTTCTTCTTCTTCTTCTTCTTCTTCTTCTTCTTCTTCTTCTTCTTCTTCTTCTTCTTCTTCTTGTTCTATTTTTTTTTAGATGGAGCCTCACTCTGTTACCCAGGCTGGGGTGCAATGGCAGGATCTTGGCTCACTGTGGCCTCTGCCTCCTGTGTTCAAGCAATTCTCCTGCCTCAGCTTCCTGAGTAACTGGGACTACAGGTGTGCACCACCATGCCTGGCTGATTTTGTGTGTGTGTGTGTGTGTGTGTGTGTGTTTTTAGTAGAGATGGGGTTTCACCGTGTTGGCCAGGCTGGTCTTGAACTCCTGACCTCAAGTGATCTGCCTGCCTTGGCCTCTCAGAGTGCTGGGATTACAGGCATGAGCCATTGTGCCTGGCTTGTGTCTTACTTTTATAGCTCCAGTGCTTAGAACAATGTCTGGCACTTGTGAGAAATTGGTATTATTTTTATGGTATTCAATAAATGTTTGATGAATAACTGAATGACCACTCATCAGCAGTTCCTATATAAAGCACATGTGTTTAATCACAGGAAGACAATGATCTCAAACAAATGTGATGTTGTTATGGCTAGTCTGTCTTTACTTCCTCCTTTCTTGCCTGCCCTTTGTTGATTTTTGCTCATATCTCCTTTTGATGGCTCAGCTGTGTTGAGTCCACACAGTAGAGAACACACACGCACACCCACACATACACTCTCCATATATTACCAACCATCTCCATTCCTGCAAAGACTGCAGATTCTATCCGTGAAGCTATTAAGCACTCCCAAATGGAGCAAACCTCTCATTGACTATCACATGCCTCCTTAAATGATCTTTGAATAGCATTTTCTTTTTATTGCTTTGTGTAGTTCAATGGCACCAATTGCGATTACTCTAACTTGTGATAAACCCCAGATCTATAAATCTCCTGTTCATTCATTATTTTCCTCTCACTCCTTCTCAAGCTGTTATTTTTTGGAATGTAGTGAGGAGGGAGGAGTGGAGAGAGAAGAAAATAAAAGGACACCAAATTAACAGGAAAACAAATAAAATAGGGAAGCACTTCTCCCTGGGTGACAGGCACCCTATTAGACACTGTTAAACAGAACAAATATGCTTTAATACAGCACAAGTAGGTCTTTTATATTTATTCTAAATGGGAAATATAATGATCACCAACTTATCTTTAAGGGAAGAAGAAGCTAATTGTTCTAATATCTTACTAATCCTAGCAACTGGGAGAAAAATAATTGTTTTTCACTATTTTACCAATTGGTCAATTTATACCAAGGTGTGTCGTATAGCATGGACAGCGATTTCTATTTCTTGATCTATGTCATGGTTGCTATTCCATTTTAATTATTAATATGTGGAAATTATAATTATTTTGAGTATTGGTATGAGATAATTATAAATATAAAACAGCTTCATGTGCTTTCTGATGCCCTTTCTTATCTGCAGACATGCTGGAGTTCGGGGGCATGAGCTTCAGAGGGAGAGAAACGTATAATGTGGTCCTTAGGGCCGCAAGGCTGGCTGGAGTGGAAGCAGAGGAGCCTCCTCCCTCCAGGGCCCTCCCTCTCCTTCACCTCTGCCTTCCAGCCCGCCAGAGCCAAAGCTGACCCACCTGTGTGTCTCTCCTCTGCCCCACTGCCTCACCCTCCTCCTACCCTGTCTGAGTTGTTAGTTGAGATTTCTAACTCATCACACACGTTGGCTCAGCTTGCATCCCATCCCCTCATCTCCTCAGCCATCCAGAAGCTGAGGTCAGACACCTGGAGCTTTGGGTTTCAAATCCAGCCCAGCTCCTGACTTTTTTGGCTTCCCCAGTCCCCACAAACCTCTTTCGAGTTTCTCTAATGAGCTTTGCCAGCAAGAGAACATGTCTATTCAGCACCACGGACAGAGGCACGCTGTCCGTTCCCACAAATTAGAAGTGACTGCCCAGCAGTCTTGTCAAGGCAGTGGTGTTGGGGAGGGAAGGGGAGGCTGAGAAAGAGAAAAGTCAGTAAAGGCAACTGACTGGCAGGACACAGAAAATGCGGCCCCCAACTCTGGCTGTACTCAGTCATGGGGTTCCTACAAATGGGAAGTAGCTTTTTGATGCTGTTGGCTTCTTTCAGGCAGGCAGCAAATGGGGAAGGTTATCACTTCCTGTGCTTAATTTTGTTGGCCTAACTCTTGTCAGATTGTCACCATGATGGGTGCTGGAAACAGGCCCACAGCTGGCAAAGTCTCAGGCATGGGGAGCGCATAGGGATGTGGGTGTTGTGGTCGGGGTTGGGAGGAGAGACGGTTGAGGAGCTTGGAAAGAGGGCACTGAGACTATGCTATGGTCATGCTCTGGGGATAGAGATGGTAGAAAGGAGCTACCTCCTTCACACTGGAAGTGGGAATGAGGAGACACGGGCCCCGGGCCCTGGAAGGGGAGGGGTCCAGCTCACGGCAAGCATGGCTGGTGGGATCCAAGGCTTCATTTGTCTGACTTTAATGAATAAATGGCATCCCCAGCCACTGTTTACCTACTTTTGAATCCTCACAAACAGTCTGTGGCATCTGATGGAGAGGGTTACTAGCTGCATGGAGACAGATGGCTAGGGATGGAGAGGATTGGTTCTTTATTACAGCAGACCCGTAAGTGACAGCACTCCTTCTCCCAGCCTCCATGCCAATGTCAATACATTTCTTAAGCCTTCAGTGACCCAATGAAGCCAGTGCAAGAGGAAGACAGAATGGCCTGTGAGTAAGAGTGAGAAGTAGGGTCAGTAGAGTTGGGAAAAGGGGCAGGTTTCCAAGGGTAACTTCTTTGGGAATAAAGACATTGCCTTATTCTTCTTTAGTATTCTCCTAAGTGCCTGTATAGTGCTGTTTATTCAACAGGCATTCAAGAAACATGAGTGATGGAGGAGGCAGGTAGAGAGGTCTGGATTAGAAATGAGAATAGGAGCAGATTTAATTGGGCTGGCTGTGGGGTGGGGTGAGGAAGAAATGGTAGGGAAGAGAGAGGAAGAGAAGTAGGGGACACAAAGGGAGAAGGGAAGATTGCATAAAGACAATGCTCCTGAATAAGTATCCTGTGTTTTAGGCATTCACTATGCTTCCCCACATTATTGTACAAATGACGTTGTGGAAACCAAACTGGTCTTCCCACTGTCCTGTTCAGAGAGGTCCCAGGTCTTATTCCTTGTTCCTCTGTCCTGTGGCTGTAGGGGATAACTTCCTCCCTCCAGATTACCCCTGGGACGATGGGGAGGTTCTCACTGACCTTCATTCATTCTCCGAAACTTGTCCTTGGCCATGTAGCCCAGCACCAGACAGCATCCTCTCTTCTGGAGGCCCAGCTCTGGAAGAGAAGCACAGGTAGGTGAGTTGGGAATGGGAACAGGTCAGGCATTAGGAGAGGCCCCTCTGCAGGGGCCTGTGGAGCTTGTTGCTCTTATAAACAGAGGTGCTTTTTTTGTTTAGCCAACATTTAGATGGAACTTATTAGGTTCCAGGCATAATTTTAAGCCAGCAATTCTTCATTTTGATTTTTCATAACAACCCTGTTTCCCCATTTTCTATCATCCCCATTTACAGATATATGAAGTTAGTGGCATTGGATGAAAGAGCTAGCAGGTGGTAAAGCAAGAGCTTTGAACCTAGGCAGGCTGGCTCTGAGTCCATGCTCATAACCATAACTCTGGGTTGTTGAGGGCCTTTGTATCTCAGGCTTGGGGACTATGCTCACATCAACTTGGGACTGTGGCCAGACCTGCCAGGGTGATGTGAAATCTATCCAGTGGTGTCTAGGATGGAATAGTGCAACCGGACACAGTGGGTGACTCAGGAGGATGAAGAAGTGATTGTGTGAGTTTAGGGCAGCGAGGTGACAGAGAAGTTAAGGTATAGGCAGAAGAGCTCTTTCTACCTTTTAGAGAGGGTGCATTTCTGGTGCTAGAGAATCCTGTGCCTTCCTATATCAAGGCCCAATTTAGCACCATCATCAAGCACTTATGAAGTGTAGACTTAGAGCACAGGGGTCGAGATAGCTGAGAGACACAGACTCCACAGGGCTTTGACCCAATTGGAAAAACAAGATGGAATAACAATTCCAGATAGCAAATGCAAGAGACAATTTTTTTTTTATTTGCACAGTATTCTGTAAATAGTGTCCACTGTGTGTGTGAGCATTAAATTGGAGTCCATCTGCCTTACAAGAAGGCAAGCTTTCCTCTCTGGTATTTGTGCTTTTATCCTGATTTGTCTTAAGCACTTTATGGGTTCTGAAGCAATGGCCCACTCATTTTTTTTGACCCCCTCTACCCCCAAACAACCCCCTGAAGTGGGCAGGTGGGCCACTCAACTGATATTATGCAGATGGGAACACTGAGGTTCAACTATGTTAAATGACTTCCCATGATTGTATTAGACCCCCACCCCACCTTGTAGCATACAAGTCATACAAATGTGATAGCTGCCACAAACTTGGTAAATAGATAAGGAATTTGGTTTCTAGAAGAGGGAATGTGACTGCAGCTCTACCCGGCCCTTGCCAGGATTTCTGGGCTCCTGCCTGCTCCTTCCTTTGGTATTTCAGAGAAAGAGGGTCCCAATGAGTGATGCATCACAGCACCTTCTCCCATGACACCGACTGTCTCTCTGAACCCAGCCAGTCACTGTCCAGGCTTGAGAGGATAGACAGAGCGGGTCATTCCTCTTTCTCCTTCTCCATCCACCGTCTGCAGCCCAGGTCCACCCGCCAAGCGTAGCAGGATGAAAGGGAGTGCAGGGCCCATGAGACACAGATAAGTCAAGCTCAGGGGCTCCTGCCCTAGAGAAAAACAAAGCATGGCAGGAGGTGGCAGAACGCCATGGCCCAGGGAGGTCGCTGGCTTTGATCTCCTGATTCTTTAAAGGGGTTTATTGACTATCAGTAAAGAGCAGAGAAGCAGATCTGAGGGCACCATTTCCAAAGGCACTCACTTCTCTTCCTTCCCCTCCACACTGGTGTCTGAAGGCTCAGCCAAACCGCCCTCACTTCAAACGGCCTTACATCTTAGGCGCCCAAATTGACGATGTTAAGTTCCCTCATTCAAGGCCTTGGCCCTTTCTTCAGGGGCTCCTGCTCTGTCGCGGGCCTCGTGGATCAAAGCCCCTTTGATGTTTACTTACTGTATTTGTGGATTCTTTCTGACAACCACCTTCAAGAGGCAGGAATGCAGCCTGCCAGGAGGGGGCCAGCGGAAGTACAAGCTGCGAGGAGGTGCTGAGCTCCCTGGAACAATAGCCTCTTGAGGGAGACTGTATTGAAACCTCAACACGCTGACGACAGGCAGAGTTAACCAGCCCATTATAATTGCACACGCATTGTTCATCATTAGAATGATACCATTGCTGACGATTCCCATTATATTTTTGCCATTGACTACTTATGCCCATCTAAAGCACATCAGCAATGGCTCCTAATAAGAAAAGGAGTTTGGGCTCCTGAACTAAGCCCCAACTCAATCCAGGAGCCTGGGAGGGAGGCACGGGAGCACTGAGTAGGAAGGGCAGAAGATGCTGGATGGATTTAGGCCAATGTTCCAGCTGGTCTACTGGACTGTCACTGAACGCTCAGGCAAATGGAAGGGTGAACAATTCTCCTACAGATTTAGAGAGTGTGAGCAATCTGTTGAATCTGGATTATCTCAGTTGGGTAGAGAACTCAATCTTTCCTCTGCCACATACTAGGACACCCCCCAGGGCAACTGCTTGAGGAGAGGCTGTGTGGGCAAGCGGTTATGATATAATAACTAAGAGTCTCACTGACTATGTTTGATTTTTGCAAATGAGCAGGAAAAGAAGTTTTAAAAAACCTGATTAATAAAAGAAATTGAGAATGAGGCAATTTCTCAATGTATTTGGCTCATTTAATTTGACACGTGTGGGTTAGTCTTAATTATTTAGGCGGCTACATTACAAGGCGCTAATAAGCACACTGCAGAAATTTATTAAGTGTGAGGGCTCTCTGACTGAGCCTTTGTAGAGAAGTGGGGAGAAGCTACTGGGATCTTTGCAAGAACGAGCAGGTTGGAGGATGAGTGAAGTGAGAATTAGCTAGTTGTCCATATATGAAAATCCGGGATGTCCTTTGGAGAGATTTGCAGAGCTAAATTAGAAGTCATTTGGTTCACATGAGGAAGTGTGCCAGCAGGGAGTGAAGTGGGGGAAGGGAGGAGAGGCTGGAAGCCCAAGTGGGAAGGTGAATATTGTCCAAGGTACTCACAATAGAGAGAACCAGGAGGAAGCTGGAGGCAATTGCTTTGGCTTGGGGAGACTCCACTAAGCCAAACTAGGTTATCAGGAGAGAGATGATAGAACATGACAGAAAGAACAGGAATCTCTCTTTTTGAGGTAGACCAGCCACCATCGGACTGTCACCTTCCTTGTCTCATAGCATGGAGATGAATGGGAGAGTCAGATCACAGATGCCCATTTTGGAACAGTAAGATGATGGGGTGTTTTCCAAGTAGGCTTTGGGGGTGATGTCTTTGGCTTAATCAGTGGCAGAACCACCATACTCTAAAGATGGCTATGGAAAAATAATTACCATGAAAGGAGTTGGTCCTGGTTAAAAGGACAAAGAAGTCCACAGTCACCTGCAGATGGGGCAGTGGAGGGCACTGTCCCAGGAACAAGGAAAGTTTAGGAATACTGCCTGTGCAAGGAAAAATGGATTGGAGCAGGGCATGTTTCTTAGGGAGGAGAGAAGGTTGCACCCTTGGGAACTCCTGGTCTCTGGCCTCTGAGCAACAGAAGCATCAGGACTGTGCCTTCTCCTGCTCTGAGCCCGTAGGACCAAGCACAGTGCCTGACACATGGCAAGTGCTCAGGAAAAAGTCTGCTGACTTAACGAAAGGGCTGGTTACAAAATATGGGGCAACGAAGGGTTCCCTTCGACTCGGGTCAGAATGAAAATAAGTGGGCTTCACCGTAATACAATGTTTTTAGGTTAGTGGGGGTTGGTTGTAGAGTGAATGAAACTTGTAGCTTATAGAAAGAGAAGCCTAGAGAACATAGTGGGATTTCCTCCTGGGAGGAATAAAAGGGGATGGCTTTTTAAATGGGATGGGTTTTCTTCCATTTCAGAAGGTGCAGATGGGATGTTTTCTAACCTTAGAATTTCTTCATTCTTACTAGTAATGTAGTGATACAGTGGTATTATTTCATATTTGTGGGATACTTATTTTTTAATGATGCTGTCATATTCCCTTTCTTTTTAGATGCTCACAGTAAGTAGTTCTGTGACATAGGCAAGTCAGAAATTATTTCCTCCATTTTGGTTTCACAAATTGAGGTTCAGAAGTAAAGTGACAGTTTAAGGCCAATGCACTAGCGGCAATAGTGCCCATGCTGGAACCCACGGCTGATTTCTGGCTTGGTTCTTAGGGTAAAGTACAGGGTCGCAGGGCTGCAGATGCTGCAAATCAAGACAAACCAGAGACTAGAGCACAGATCAGTGGTGTGGGCTGGGATGGTGCTGTGGGTCGAATTCCTCACTCTCCTAATAACCTAGTTCTGCATTCCCCTCCTGCACCAAATTCATACATCGAAGTCCTAATCCCAGTGCCTCAGAGTGTGCCCTTATTTGGAGACAGGAACTTTGTGGAGGTGATCATGTTATAATGAGGTCATTAGGATGGACCTTTATCCTATGACTGATGTCCTTATGAAGAGGAAAATCGAGGGATAGGCACATATACAGGGACACGCCATAGAAACTTGAAGACAGCCATCTGCAAGCCAAAGAGGGTGCCTGGGACAGATCCTTCCCTCCTAGCCCCCAGAAGGAACCAACTCTACTGACTTTGGACCTCTAGGCTCCAGAACTGTGGGACAATACATTTCTGTTGTTTGAGCTCCACAGCTGGTGGTGCTTTGTAACAGCCCTAGCAAATGAATACAGACAGGACAGGGAGGAGTGGGTCTTCTCTGAGCCCTGGCAATTTCCACTGGCTATGGTTCTCTGGAACCCACCCCCCAGGGCACAAAGCTGCCTTCAGGGAGCAGCATCACACCCTGCTAAGGAGACCCCAGGTGACTGGGGAGCGGCTACCAGGGTGGGTAAGATCTGATGGGGGTGGTGGCTACAAGAGACAGGAAAGAAGGAAGGTGGGGAGAGAAGGCTGGTTACGTGTCTGCACGTCTGGCACCCAGTGGCAAGCTGGAATGCCATTAGTGTCCCTGCTTCCAGGGTGAGGACCGTGTTGGCCAGGACAGCAGTTGCTAGTTGCCCGGTTGCCCTGTTCAGACACTAATGTGCCCTCAAGTAACTGCAGATGGAGCCAGTGACAACAGACAGGCACCAGCCTCTGCTACCGCACCTTTTCTGAGGCCATCAAATGCATCTGGATGGCTGCTTGTGGGAGGCCTTCCTGTCCTGTCCCCAACTTGCCCAGTCATAATAGTTCAGGTGTGCTTGCTAATGACTAACCTCTTCCCACCTAAAGCTAGTAGACTTGAGCACATCCCTGGAAGCCTATCAAACAAGAAACAGAACATTATTGACAGGCAGTTTGGTGTGGCTGTAGCAGAAGAAAAAAGATGAGGCAGGATATCTAGCCAGGGACCAGATCCTGGAGCAGCCAATGAGCCTCACCCAGGAGTTTGGGCTCTCTCTTAAAGGAGGTGGGGAGCCACGCAGAATGATAGGCTGGGGAAAGATGGGTGAGACTTGCATTTCATAAAGATCCCTTCAGCACTGGTGCAGATGATGGATAGGAGGAGATGAGCTCAGAGAAGGGAGGCCGGCTGGGAGACTGCTGCCATATTCCAGGTGGGAGATGGTGGGCTTGCATCTCCTGCTTCTTCCCACTCTCTGAAGATGGCCAGATATCAGAAAGCAAGGGAAGAACCCTCCGTTTTATCCTGACATTCATCCCTGCCACACTGACATAGAGAGCAGGGGAGGGGCTGAAAAAATAGCTCCCATTCCCCAGACAGTGCCTGAGATCATCTGGTGGAGACACCAGGTGGGCTTGGTTGGAGTCACAGGGAGGCCACATGGGGCAGGGGAGGCTTCAAAACTAACAGAGCTGGCTGGAGCTGTGCTGCAGCACTTACCAGTGAGCAACTCTCAGGCTTCTCTGAGCTTTAGTTTCCTCATTTATAAAACGTCGATTCTAATAGTAAGACCCTCCTCACATGATTCATGTGAAAAGCAAATGAGCCGACACATGGGCAGAAGTGCCCAGAATGAAGTACCTAATAAGGGTGAGTTCAATAAGTAGAAACAAAATACCAAAGCGCGGTTTAGAGATCATCAAATTATACCCCCCTCCTTTTTTCCTTTTTCGGATATGAAAGTGGAGATGCAGAGAGGTGGAGTGAGTTCTCCACGGAGACATAATGAACTATTAGGTGGCATACTTCCCAGGTTGGCATGTAGCTACCAGTGACATAGACTGGAAATGTGAGGCCAGTCAGGAAGACCAGCCAGGTGGCTGTCGTGGGAGAGGCCAAGGGACCAGAGGGCTTGGGAATGGAGAGGAAATGATGAATCAGAGACATTTCAGAAAGAGACAGTGGTGCTAAGTAACAGAGTGGGTGAAGCAGAGGAAGAGGGCAAGGATGACCCCAGTTTCTTTTGGTGGACATATTGGACAAAGAGTGATGTCTGTATCAGAGTAGGGTGATGACAAAGGAAGCCTATTAAGTCACAGGTGATAATGGTACATTTCTGGACTTCCTGTGTTCGAGGTGACAAGGTTCTAAAGTGAAGAGGACTTGGATGATCATGTGAGAAGGAGTTCCAGGCTGAAGAAATATTTTTAACCAGCTGCATTGACCTCAGAGGGTAAACATTTTGTTGGGGGAAACAGCAGTTGGATCCCATGGGTAGACTCTGCTACAAGCATTAATTCTACCCCTCTGGAACCAGGACATATTAATAAATGTGACTGGTATAAAGTTCAATGCACAGACACTCACAAAGAGGCCACTAAGTGCTAGGCACTATGTGCAAGAGAAAAAAATAGTAGGCAAATTTTCTAGCCCAAAGATACTATAATCCAGTTGGCTATACAAGACATATACTTGTGAAAAGGTAACTAAAAGTCAGAGACAGGTAATAGTTTGGTAAAGAAGTCGGCAGGCAGCATGCAAGTTATTTCTGCATGAATGGCAATTCTTACTGCAGGAGTCCCAACGAGGAAAAGAGAGCTTCAGGCTGTAGGATGGTGTGGGAGGCCCTTGCAAAAGGCCTTGAAGGCTGGAGATTGTCCCTAGTTTTGTCTTTGTTTTGGGTGTCTACCAGTGGTCTCTCTCATTTGTTATTGTCTATCAACAGCCATCAGTAGCCATTCTGCCCAGCAATGCCGTGCTGATTGCAGCATCCTGGGGTCTCCTGTTTGGAAAGTTTTCACTTTGATTGTGATAACTGCTTTCTGCATGAGTTCTGCCTACTCCTATTTTCAGCGTAATTACTCACATCCCAGGCAATAATGATGCCCATACATCATGCAAAGATCATAATTTTCTGATCAACCTCTATCATAAAGAGGCCTGAAGAGTAGAGTAGCAAAGGTATATTAATCCTGACTAGTTCCTGGCCCTGGACCTCCAGGACAAGTGATAAATGTTTAATAGCCCAATAATCTCATTGCTTGCTAATTCTAAGTTTATTAAATAACTATAAACTTTACGTTGTTGTAAAGACATAATTGTTACTTCATTGCTTATTTCATATGAGTTAATTATACTAGAACCAAGTTTTTCCCCATTCATATTAAGTATCAATTAGTTGTTTTAAACTATTGATTTGTATTTAATTAACTATGCTATTACATACCAATTAAATTCATATAAGAGGAATCTGAAACAGCTGTGGTCTTAAATGAAGTTTTTGAAATAATGAGTTCTATAACATTTCATGTCAAGTTACTGTCAGGAAGAGTTGACAATCATTTGTGATAATTCCAAAAAGTTGTTGTGACCCGCCAGCCCCTCTCACTAGCTCCCTCAGGTAGCAAGTTTCCCTCACACACCTGCTGATCACGTGCCGATCAGCACCTTACAGCTTGGTAGGCAGTGGAAGTGCTTAACACTGTAACACTGGGGTAACCCTTTGCCAGCCCTGCCTTCTCCAGCCTGCTCCAGCGATGCCATTATTTGGCTGGCACAGCTCCATCCCCCATGCGGCCAAGGTAGGCATTATTAGCAACTCCTCACCACCAGCTGTGGGGTCTAGAATTATCTGTGCTGTTATGTCTCAGATCCCGTGTGCCTGCAGGAAATCTACATGCCCATGTGGTCATCTATCCTTTGGCTTCTTCGAATCTCTGCTTACTGGCTTAAGTCTGTACATCTCAGGTGGGAAAAAAGATGGCAGACATTTGCTGAGCCACAATGGGCATTAACTTTTCTCGTCTCATTTAGCCCTCACAACACCTTTATGATCACAGGTGTTATTCTCCTTGTTATTTCGCAAGAAACTGACATTTTAGAGGAGTGAGGAGTTTGTCCTGAGTCCCACAGCTTCTGAGTGGTGAGGCTTGCCGTACACCTGCCTCTATGTTGGTGCTTGTTGGTGCGTCATGCCATGCTCTGTCTCCATTCTCTGTGAGATTCGATTCCTAACTAATTTGGAGTCTCAGCCCTTTGGGCTGGGTTTTCGACACCTTGCCTAGCTCTTGTCATCTTTCTCTCCTTGGAGGGCTGGGTTCCTCCCCTACCCTCAGACACTGCCTGGAATCTTTCTCCCAACTGATGAATGGCCTGGAATTCCAACACAGCCATCAGCTTTCTCTGGGGCACTTGGCCATCAACGTGGGACCCAAGGTTGGCAGAGCTCACTCCACTCCTCTGTACACTGAAAGTGGGACACTGGTTACTCCCTTTGGGGACTGGGTACAGCCCAGCCTTGCCCCTCTCCCTTGGCCAGCATCACCAAGGGTCTGCCCACCTGGGACCAAGTTCACGTAGTTGACCATCACAATGAAAGCTGCCATGTTCTGATTGTTATGCTTCATTAGTCTCTGGGCTAAGCACTTTGCATGCCTTACCTTCTTTATTCCTCATCAAAACTCTCTAAGGTAAGTGCTGTTATTATTCCTATTTGACAGAAGGGAAACTGAGGATCCAACAGGTTACATAACTTCCCCAAGGTCACATAGCTAGTAAGTGCTGAGGTTAGTAAAGCTAATCATGAATGAGATTCTTTGGACTTCCAGTATAATCCCTTTGTGAGAGGGGTGGAGCGTGGGGGATGTTAAATAATGTTGGTTAAAGAATTTTATGGCAAACAGTTTTATCCCAAGTACAAGGATGCCTCAGCCCGTTTCTAATTTAAGGTGTCGAATCCTAGTGAGTTACTTGCTAGGTGGGGGAACAGAGAAACAGGATTGTGAAGGCCATTCTTGTCCTCCAGTCTGTCTTCCACTCACCCTGTGAGGAACAGGAGCTGCCAAAAGCCACATGCCTGAGGGCTGTTAGACTTTTCCTAAGAGAAAGTTGGAAGTCATGACTAGTGTTTGAATGGGGCCAGATGCTCGACAGCTGTGTGTCCTACCCCTGGGGAGGCTCAGCCTGGTCCATTCAGTCCGTCAGGGCTGGGAGGCCACGCAGGAAAAGGCATCTCTGTTTTCCTTATTTCTAGAAGGACCAAGAGTTCCCGAAAGACCAAGACTGAAGGCAAAAAGGAGGCAGGCAAAGTCCCAGCCTGCCTCCAAGTATTCCCTTCCCCAGCCCGTACAGTTCTTTTGAGGCCAAGATCTTTGCAAAGCCAGAGACCCAATAAGAGGTTATACATACAAGATTGATTTGTGAAATTAGTCTTCGCACACATTGGCAAATGTATGGATTATTAGCTTTGCTGTACAGGTGAGGCTCAGGGAAGTCAAGCAGTTCTCCTAAAGTCACACAACTGGGAAATGGAGGACCCAGGATTAGAACCCAGGCCCATTTGGTGCCAGAGCCCAGGCCTACTGTGCCCTTCTTCCAGGATGCAGTCCCAATGTCATGCATATAGCCCAGCTGACCAGCAGAGACCCCAGTGGGAAGAGGGGACCCCCCCCCCAGCAGTGCTGCTGATGGAGTCACGGGCATCACTGTCAGGTGGTCAGGAGCACTGAGAAGCCCTTGTGGGCGTGAGGCCCCTGGAGAGCTCATTTCTCAGGGACTGGAGAGGCAGGGAGGTGGGGTGTAGTGGGGAAGCGTGGCGAGTGCCTGCCTACTCAGGGTGTGCAGGCAGCAGGGGTGGGGCTGCTGTTTAGTGATGGGCTTACAAACCTTCTTGTCACCTATTTATGGCCCACATAAAACTCTGAACACAGAGGATTAACTGAGAGGGTCCCAGAAGGGCCACACGCTGACTTTAAAGAATTGATCACTAGAGTCAGGCAGGAATGTCCAGCCCTTGCCCTCAGGCCCCTCATATGCTGCTGAATGAGTAGGGGTCGGGGGAGATGTTGGCACAAGGGAAGAGGGCAGAGAGAGAACAAAATGTCCTGCGAGTGGGGAGTGCAGGGTTTTTAGGGGTGCAGAGGGGTGGGCTAAGGTCCAGTGGGCTGCGAATGCCCCCTCCACATTCTGGGAGGAAAAGCAGCACAGGAGAGAGGCCAGGGGACAGCACATCCTTGCCCCCAGCCAAGACAGTCACAGCTGCCTGGTTCACAGTCCAGTGGGCATGCCTTGCCTCGCGGGGTGGGTCCTGTTCATCCAGGAATGCTGCGCACCTTCACTGGGGTGGAAGGAGGGAGGGCTGTCCAGCTCCCCCTGCTGTCTCTCCTCTCCCACACATTTCTGCAGAGAGGACTGTCCTCTAGGGCATTGTAACTTGGGCCACCTTGGGAGCTGAGGCCAGTGAGAAGCAGAGGACGAGGAACTGGTGAGATCTCCCCAACAGCAGAGCCAAGCCCAGGCAGCTACCTGCTTCCTCCACCCACCCCAGCCCACACAGCAAGGAGGGAAAGTAGGCGGTGGGGTTAGGAGAGGACCCAGAGGAAAAGGCGGGGAACCCCGCTGTCCTCCCATTACTGAAATCCTCCTTGAGCCTTACACACCCCATTACGACGCTGTGTCTTATAATTAAATTGAATCTGCCAGTTACCTCTCAGCACGGCAGCAATTCAAGCTCATTGGAGGCTTTCTTTGTTTATTTTCATTTATTTATTTATATAGTAATTATTTATCTAGCTATCCAGAGAGCTGGATGGAGGCCCCAGCCCAGTGTTTCTTTTGTCTTCAAAAACAAGAACGCTCAAATGCAGTCTCTTCCACTTCAGGTCAAGAGAGGAGAGGCGTAACAGAGACCACAGGGTGGCAGCAGATCCGCGGGGGGACCTCTTGCTGGGGGATATCGCTGGGACAGGGTTAAGGTCAAGATTGCAGGGGAAGCTTTGTCTGCCTGCCAGACGTGGCCTGGATCCTGCTCCTGATTCTACCCATTCTGTTCTTGTCAAAGATACTTTATGGAAACGCCCAACATTCCAGAAATCTTCATGGAAGCCCCTTACAGGCCCCAGACTAGCAGCCTCATTCTGAGGGACTAGAACATGGGCTGCAGAATGTGGAAACCAGGTTAACAGTATTATCGGCAACTAACACACCTGCAGATCTTTGCAGCTGAAGAAGCAAGTACATGTTCTTCTTTAACCCTGAACATTCACGGAGGACACTGAGGATCAGAGAGGTGCCACAACCTCCCTTGCTCAAAATCACCCCGCTGCTAATGGCAGGGCTGGGATTTGACCGCAACGCTTGGGGTAAAACCAAACTCCCCCACCTCCGTCAGAGCCCCAGATCAAAGCTGGTGGCCCAGCAACAAAAATCAAAGCTCCTTTCTTCTCTTTAATGATAACCTTTCAGCAGTGAGGGGGCAAAGGAGAGCATGATGGCTTTGAGCACGGAATCAACCTCAAACAGATCCAGGGGAGCGATTCTGAGCCACCAGCCATCACTCAATAAGAACATGAAAGTTTATTTACCACGAGGCCAGCCCAGTGGGAGGCAGATTGCTAGTAGGCATGCCACAGACTGCACAGACCCTGCACGTCAATAGCTGAGCCCCAGAGAGCTGACTGCTTTTGGGGTTATCTGACCTAGCAGGCCCACTAGAGCAAAGGATGAGGGTGGCTGGGATAGTGTGTGCTTACATGTGTGCATGCATTTGGAGAATGGGAAAGAATTCCAGACTTGAGATGGCTCCTTAGACTTAAATCTCCCTTGAAGAGAAAATGCTGGTTGTGCACCACTTCCACCCTTGCCTACATACTCCTGCCAACCCATTCATTTGGTTATTCATGAGCTGCTTAATACTTCTTGGAATAGGAAGGAATGGTACCAGAAAATACCGGGGTCCACACTGGCAATTCCTGGGTCTCTTCAGGAACAATCATGCTTACAAGGTTTTCGGTGCACATGGGAGGTGGGGATCAGTGTGCCTCTGGGACCTGTTTACCCAGATGAACCACTGGGGTTCTTGACTCAGGCTCTGTCAGTCCACAGAGGGTGGTCACGGCAATGTGGAGGAGGCCGGTGGCCCAGGGCCTGAACTACAGGAGAATTTATACTTCTTGTTCATCTGGAGAAAGTTCTCTGGACAGAGGACATAGTGAGGGAGCCTGGTTTAAAAGAAAGGGGCTTAAGCTAAGAAGCCCAGGCAGTAGGAAGTTCTATGCTACCCTGGCTTAAAGCTTTGGACAGTTGGGGCAGGTTCTCTCTTGGCTCCTGAGGCCAAGAGAAGCCAGCCTAGGAAGTTTGGACCATTGATCCCACAGCCCTGGGGCCTTCTCACATAGTAGTGTGGGCATCACAACCACCTCTTAGCTCTTGATCAGAGATGTCCACCTTCAGTCTCCTCAATGTGTACAATGGAGAGGTCTTGGGCTGTAATGAGGACTGGAGATAATACTGGGAGGTAAAGGTAAAGAGAGGTGTGTTCCTAAACCCAGTCTAAATGTATGGAACCAAGGCTGGACACGTTGTAAGCCCCTATAAATGGTACTTAGTTAGAAATATAACATAATATATTATTAGAAAGTACAGGGGTATGCTAAAAGTCTGGAAAATAATAAGATACTCTAAGATTAGCCTGAGAATTACAGTTCTGTAGCTTGAATAGAGACTGCTATGCTGTTGGAGTTAATACCCACAGCAGCTCAGGGAACAGCTTTGTTCCGCTCTCAGAGAAAGGGGCTGCCTGGTGGCTGTCCTACTGGGGCCGCTGTTCCTTCTATCGGGGATTCTCACACTCCTCTCAAGCATCACATTTCATTCATAGTTCAAGAACCCCCAAGAAACTCCTCTGTGTGTGGCCTTCTCTACCCCTACCATTGCCAGGTGGGCATCCCGTCCTCTGGGCACCCCCAACTGCCTTATTCATACCTCTTCATTCATTCATACCTTTGCTATGAGACTGCCTTATAGATGCAACCATGGTTTTGTATTTTTGCTCCATCCCTCCCAGACTGTGAGGTGGGAACCATCTCTATTAATCTCTAGAACCTGGCACAGGGCCTGGCACATCGTAGGCACTCAATGCACATGTATATGTGATGAGTGACTCCACAGACAGGAATGATCTACTCTAATTCAACAGATTAATATTTGATTTAGCACTGTGTATCCTTTCAAAATTCTGGGGGTCAAGGTGAGGACTGAGGTCTGAGATCTTCTCTGCTGGTTTGAGAACCGGACTCTGAGCAGGGCTCCAGCCTTGCCCCTTCCTCCTACCTTCATTGGTCCTTCCTTTTACAGAACTATAAGTCAGCCTCAGGTATGGGTCAGCTTTATGTAGTTAACCTTCCAGTCATTCAGGTTTTTATCTTTGAGTTTATTCTAATGTCATTCATTCATTCAAGGATAGCTCACTCTGTGTCAGTTCTGGCTGTTACGAATATTGTGATGAACAAGATAGACAAGAATTTTTGCCTTCCTGAGTTTCCATTTTAGCCTCTATTTAGGTCCTTTCCCTTACACGTAATTTAGTTGTAGGAAGTTTCCTGTGGGCTTGGGCAAATTATTAAACATCCCTGGACCTCAGCATCCCCATCTTCAAAATGCTCTCACCAAACCCTATCTCAAGCTGGCAGTGTGCCGCCCACCACAGCTTGGCCTTGTGTGGCTGGTGCTCGGTACCTCCAGTTGGTTTGAATGTGGGTGCACATGCATGTACGAGTTCATTTATTTGCTTCCTTTCTTCTCGGGCACTTAGATTTTTGATGCACACTGAGAGGGTCCTTTTTAATCAGCTGAGGAGCAAGGGATTCCTGAGCCACAGATGAAGCTCTCCCTACTGGAATGCAAAAGGAAGGACAAGAGATGGGCCTTTACGGAGATGCTGCTGTCTGCTGGGCACTTTACACACACGGAGTTATGCTATTTAGTCCACAGTGTAACTGGCCAGGGAGTTATTGCTTCCCGTACTTCTCATACGAGAAGACTGAGGCTCAGAGAGGCTCAAGGGCTCCCATAACCGAGGACCTGTGCCTTTGCTGCTGATGTCCACTCAACCTCTGGGCGGGGGTGGTGGGGAGGGCGTTGGGGCTCAGTCCACGTGGAAGGAAGAGAGAAATAGAATGTCACAGAGCCCTGTTTCAATACAGGGCTCAGCAAAATGTTTGTCTTGGCAGTGTTTCATATCGACCCAGTATGTGGCACATGGATTAAGTATGCAGTTTGGTGGTCTTTAAAGGATGAACATTTTCTCTAGGATCAATAAGCTGAGTGAGTTTGGGTCTGAATTCATCAAAATGTCACCTGAAACAAATTTAGTATCAGGACTTGTGCACTCAGGTCAGGTCGATGGGAGGGGGCAGGGACAAAACCCAAGGAATACCAGGTCTCTGGGAAAAGGTCCAGGGCACCTGTTGGACAAATTTGGGTCTGATAACTCAGAGTGGGGAGGGGGCCCTAGCTGGCAACCAGCATCCTAGAAACTAACCGCTGGCCTGGCACAGTGGCTTATGCTTGTAATCCCAGCACTTTGGAAGGCTGAGGCAGGTGGATCACCTGAGGTCAGGAGATCAAGACCAGCCTGGCCAATGTGGCGAAACCCCATCTCTACTAAAAATACAAAAAAAAAAAAAAAAAAAAATTAGCCAGGCGTGGTGGCAGGTGCCTGTAACCCCAGTTATTTGGGAGGCTGAGGCAGAAGAATAGCTTGAACGTGGGAAGTGGAGCTTGCAGTGAGCTAAGATTGTGCCACTGCACTCCAGCCTAGGCAACAGAGCAAGACTTTGTCTCAATTGAAAAAAAAAAAAAAAAAAAAAAGAAGAAACTAACTGTCCTGCCTCTGGTCTAGATGTCATCCTTACCTTCAGAGAGAAAAGCTGAGTGAGAGGCTGTGTGATGACCGCCCAGTTCTAGACTCGTCGAACAAAAAGGGTCTTTGAGGTTAATCAGTGCCATTCTCACACCAGTGCTAAAGGACTCCCTTGTTAGCACCTTGGAGAAGTAGTCACATGGGTTTCCCTTGGATCGTTCTAAAGACAGGGAGCTCATTACTTTGGAAGCTGTGCTTTTCATTTTTGGAGAGTTTAAATCATTTTAGAGTTCTTCTATGTTGAGTTTAAATATTCCCTACAGCCTTGCAACTTTGCCTCATTAGTCCCAAATCTGCACCGTGAGGCAACTAAGAATGAGACTAATCCCTCTTCCACTCAACTACTGAGAAGTTTAACAGACAATCTTTTCTTTTCCAAAATAAACAACCGTTAGGCTGTTTGGGTCCTGGGATGCTTGCAGCCCAGGAAATGCTCCCTCCCTCTCCCCTTAGACTCTGGCTTCATTCCCTGGTCCTTAGCATCTCACAAAGAATGAGGAGGGCAAAGTGGGAATTCATTGGAAGAGAGCCTTCGTTCACATACTAGGAAAGAAAAGGGATGATCCTGGGCTTGGCGTGAACTTCCACGTGAGCGCGACTCAGCGCCGACCTGGTAATAGGAGTGGGAGTGTGTATTGTGCACACAGGTGGGGATGGGGTGAGAACTTGGGGTGTGACATGTCCCTGTGGGTGGACACATTGTGAACAGTAAGTATCATGAATGTGTGACAGCATGTGGAGCACGTGGGTGAGCGTGTATGCGTATACACATGCTGCCTGCTTAGGTCCTGGGGGAGGGACTCAGAATCCGCCTCACACCATGGACAGTTCTGGCAATGGGTATGGCAAACTATTCCTGACCAACAGGCTTCCGGACTTCTGACTCAGCACCAGTCCTGCTCCTTCTGTCTCAATGACTGTCCCCTGTCCCTGGAGATGTAAGAGTTCCAGGCTCTCCTATCACACCTAGTCTGGACTTACTGATTCCAAGGTGAAAATGAGCCACCATGTATTGGCCATCCGTGAGCAAGTATCTTCCCTGCAAAATGCTTTTCACACACTCTCTCACTTAGCCTCACCATGCCTAGAGAAAGGACTTTCTGTGACTTATGAAGACAACTGAGGACCAGCAAGGCAAGACAACTGTCTGACGCCACACAGCAATAGAACGAGACTGGATCAAACCCAGAGCCCATGCTCTGTCTGTGTGCTGCCTCCAAGAAACCATGGCCAAGAAAGCCATGCACCAGAGCTCACCAATGTCGCAGAGGGGCCCTCCCTTCCTGCCAGCCATCGACGGTCCTGGAGGACGAACGGGTCGTCTAAAACAGATGATGGTGGTGCGGGCCCCAGGGAGTTCCACCAAGAGCCTTAGGATTTATCACGTGGGAGGGCAGTTAGCTCCCAAACACAGGTGAGTATAAAATCCAATTTGTTAAATTGCATCCAGGGCCAGGGAGTGTGAGCTGCTCTGTCAGTTATGACTTCCTCGGGTTCCTGAGATGGCAGCTCCTCATTTCCTAAATCCTCCTGCTTGTTGTCTGAGCTTTTATCCCTCTGATTTACTTATTAGATTTCTACTAAGTCTTTTCTGTGCAGAGTGCTCAGTGTCCCTGGGAACCACTCTCTAATTTAACGAATAACTTGTCTCAGGAACAAACGGGGCCCAGGTTCATGCAGGAAGCCAGTGGAAGAGGAGAACCGGGGAGACAGTGAGAAGAGGGGCAGAAAAAACAGGGCGGGGTACAAAGGAGGCAAATGCACCTGTGGCCCTAGACTGGGGAGCCCTGAGGGGGATGGCATTTGTATCTGGAGTTGTACCTGGATCTGGACAATGCTTCCAGGTTACCACTGCTGGTAAGCAACGTGCCCAAACACCCTCTCTGGTCTCATGACCCCCTGTCTCTCTCCACCTCTGTGTGATGTTCTTCTGTTCACCTGTCTGTCTCCTTGAATTGTGAGGTCCTTCAAAGAGGGAGCCAAGTCATTTTTTTTTTTTTTTTTTTTTTGAGGCAGAGTCTTGCTCTGTCCAGGCTGGAGTACAGTGGTACGATCTTGGCTCACTGCAATCCCCGCCTTCCGGGTTCATACCATTCTCCTTCCTCAGTCTCCCGAGTAGCTGGGACTACACGCCACCATGCCTGGATAATTTTTACTAATTTTTTGTAGAGATGGGGTTTCACCGTGTTAGCCAGGATGGTCTCGATCTCCTGACCTCGTGATCCACCCACCTCTGCTTCCCGAAGTGCTGGGATTACAGACATGAGTCACTGCGCCCGGCCCCAAGTCATCTTTTAACACTTGGCACTTGTCACTGTGTCTGGTCCACAGTAGGAATTTGACACATACTTGCTGGAGGGGCCAGTTATGGGGCACAGCTGAAAGCATAAAGATGCACTGGATGGCACTGCAGCCCCCAGAGGACCTGCAGTTGGGGAGACAGGTTGTGTACACAAAGGATAGCCAAAGACACCATGGCTGGGCTGGCCAGGGAGGTCTTTGTGGAGGAGGTTGGACTAGACCGGGCCACCTGTAATGCTGGGGACTGGTCAGCCAGAGAGCAGGAGAGCATTCTAGGAGGAAGAATGGCTTGAGCCAAGGGTTCAGGTAGTGATGGGCAAGGGGGGGCCCTGAGTGGAAGGCAGGACCTGTGCAGGAAAGTCTAGAAAGGTCAGTGGAGGTATACTGTGGAGGGCTTTGAGCACAGAGGGTGGAGCCTGGAATTTCTTCTCCTGTGATGGAGCCTCTTGTTCGCCCTGGCTCAGCCCTGTGTGCTGTCAGGCACATTTGTTCACTGCCCTCCTGCAGGAGGGGGCCTGGCACAGTTTCTGTGCACCCTGGACAAGCAGGGCCGCGTGTGGTCCAGGACTGCTCTGCCCTGTCTTCCCCTCTGATTCAGGAAGGAAGAACTTGCCCTAGACTCTGTCTGTCTAAAGTAACCTCCCTCCCCAGCCCCACCTGGCCCTACCTGTTCAAGGAGTTTCCAGTTTTTTTTTTTTTTTTTTCCTTGACGTTACAGTCTCCGGGTTGCACTTAAACCTCAATGGCATCCCCTTTCAGTCTTTGCATGTGCTTCATAAATAAATGACTCTTTTGTGCAGATCCACTGCTTATGGTGAAGTAGGCACTCACATAAATGCCAGGTCCTAGCTCTGGAAAGGGTTAGACAGCCCTTCTCAAACCATGCCTGCAATGCCAGTTGAAAGAACATGGAGGCGGGACAGCAGCCATGGGAATGAAGGGTGGCAGATAAAATCAGCGCCCCAGAAGCTCTGGGGCCTCCCCTCATTGATTAGATTTTCAAATATAATTTTGCTATAGTTTGGGGGTTTAGAGCTGGTCACATTATAGTCTTTTTTTTTTTTTTTTTTTTTTTTTTTGAGATAGAGTCTCAGTCTGTTGCCCAGGCTGGAGTGCAGCTGTGCAATCTTAGCCCACTGCAACCTCTACCTTCCGGGTTCAAGCGATTTTCCCGCTTCAGCCTCCCGAGTAGCTGGGGTTACAGGCACCCGCCATCATGCCTGGCTAATTTTTGTATTTTTGTAGAGACAGGGTTTCACCATGTTGACCAGGCTGGCCTTGAACTCCTGACCTCAGGTGATCTGCCCTCCTCAGCCTCCCAAAGTGTTGGGATTATAGGCATGAGCCACCACGCCCAGCCTATATTCAATTTTAAAACTTGCATTTATTTTTAAAATTGAAGCTAAAAGTTGTAGATCTATTTATGGTATACGAGATGACGTTTTGATAAAAGCATACATTGTGGAATGAATAGATCAATGAATTAACATATCCATTACCTCACATACATATCATTTTTTTTGCTCATGGTGAGAACATTTAAAACCTATTCTCTGAGCAATTTCCAATTATACGATCCATTGTTATTAACTATAATCACCATGTCCTGCCATAGACAGGAGTCTCCTCTCGAACCAGGGTTATGTCTCAGAACCAGAGTAGGAGGCGAAGCACCTCACACGAGAGCCTCTGCTGTCCTAATGTGCAGGGAAGTGAATGACAGGGACAAGGGGAAGGTGCTGGAAGGGGGCCAGCTATGAACTGAGCATAGGTAACAGACCACACCGGGCCTCCTGGATCCCTGCTTACACAAGGGCGTGTATTCATTGTTCCATTCCACAGATGGGAAAACAGAGACTCCTGGAGCTTAAGCAGCTTGCCCAAGGTCACACGGCTATGTGATAGAAGGGCTGGAACTTAGATCCTCCCACCCCAAAGCCAGGCTCCTCCCTGTGATCTGGCCCTGGTTTTGCCTGTGTGATTCCTCTGGCCTTTCGTGGAGCCTCTCTGGGCTTCTGTCTTCTCATCTCTCAAGCGAGGGGTGTACTCTCAACTGAGCGTCCTCTGCATGGCCTGTCCTCCCACTCAGGCCAGACCAGGACCAACTCCTGCCACTGTGCGTTGCAAGGATGCCCTGCTTGCTAGTGGGCCTGAGATTCACCAGCGGCAACACAGTGGTGCCTTCACCAGCCTTGCTAAGCTCTGGTTGTGTTTCTGCCTCTGATGTTTGGTATCAGAACGCATTCCCCTGATGCTGCTGGAAGCAATAATCCAGACACGGTTCGGGGGTTTAGTGGAAATCCTCCGCTATAGCGGAAGAAAATGAAACCCAGTGAAGCAAGGATTTTGGCAGATGCGAAAATCTGCCAATTTACCTTCCCAATCTGCACTGCACGGCAGGGACAGCTGAGAAGCAGGTGGATGGATGACCTGAGCTGCAGGTCAGGTGGGAAAGGGGTGAGAACTGAATTCAGAAGATTGGGGATTCTGCAGGTCTAGAGCCCCATGAGGATGGGAAGGGAAGGTCACCAAGTATTTGCAAAAACGTTGTAAGATCAGGATTGACCTTAATTGAGTGCTGACTATTAAAGGTCAGTGCTTGATGCAGCAACATATTTTCCTTTTAAGCTCTTGCAACACTGACGTATTGAAGAAGTACTAAAGAAGTATTATCCTCAATTATCTGACATACTGAAAAAGTATTATCCTGAATTATCTGACTTACTGAAGAAGTATTATCCTTAATTTTGGTTTGAGGGCTTAGATAGCCTAAGTGACTTGCCCAAAGCTACACAGTCAGTAAATGGCAGAGCACAGCAGAGATGCTCATTGCTAACAGAGGGACACTGCTATCTGTTCTTGATACTCAGACCCTCCCATCTCTCCCATCCACATCAGTTACCCACCATCATGGAAAAATGTGGTTCCGGATGTGGACAGCTGGCTCCCCGGGCCCCATACCTCCTGTGTGCTTCTGGAGCCTCCTCCATCTGACACGCCATGCCAGGTGTGGTCCTGGACCTTCCTGCTATCCTCAGCTCACCGTGGACTCTTTCTGAGCCAAGGGTATTGTGCGGCTACCAGGGAAAATATGCCCCCGCTCTAGGCCTGCCAGCAGCTCTAGGGCAATAAGCCATCTTTCTAAAATGAGATTTCCTATTTCAGGGACTCTGAAATCTCCAGTTCTGCCAAACCACAGGTCTTCTCCTCAGCTTAGGATAGCTGGGATCATGGCTGAGGTTGAGCTGATCACAGACCATCCCTCACTGAACCAATGATAACACCCTGCCAAGGGCCTCAGCACGAGCACCTGGAGCTTCTCTGTTCATATATTTACATATCAAGTTAGAAATGAACACACGAAGGAGTCTAGCATGAGGAGGACGGGATGCACTGTGGAGTTAGACACACTTAGGTTCACATCCCAGTGTCATCACTTATTAGTTGTGCAACCCCGGGCAAGACATTTAACTCCTCTATGAGCCTGCTTCCTTCTTTGTAAAATGCAAAGAATGATCCCACCTACCTCAAGGAGCTTCTATGGGGATAAACAAGAGCAAGTCCTTAGTACGGTGCCTGGCGCACAGCGAGGCTCCCGAAATGGAGGCTCCCGCTGTCACGACCCTGGCCCGGGGAAATGCCTGTCTCCTCCATTTAGAAAGTGACAGCTGACAGCAGGCCCGAGGCAGCCAGGTAGGGAGGCTGCCTGTGTGCAGCCCGCTATGGAGGCTGCTGGTGGCTGCAGGCTTTCAGAAGGCATTACAGGCCATTGTTTTAATCAATACTATATTATTTCCTCCGCGGCAACGATCCCCATGTTTATTATGTGTAAATAGGGCTTTTCAATGATGTGAATGTGTTAGCTTAATGTAGTTGACATTCAGCATGCACAATCTGGTGGCTGCCCCTCAGGACTTCCAGGAAAATGAGATGGTGCAACCGTCACAAAGCCATCCTCGTGAGTAAAATTTGAGCAGTGGCGGCAGCCAGGGCACCCGACGAATTCTACAGATGTGGGCTGCTTGCTTGAGCAAGGAAAACAGACCATCACCATAGCCTAGGAGCATGGTCCGCAGGCAGTGTGGACGGTTGGTGCCCTGGAATTAGGGCGTTGGTGTTCCCATCTCTTTGCTGCCATATCTAGATGCCATACAACTTATTCCAACACCTCTTCAATGTCTGGCCAGCGCCTGTGGATGCGCTCTTCTGCCTGACCCTGGAACTTGTCAAGGTTTGCCCTCTCTGATGGCAGCTCCTTACTCTCCTGGACTCTAGGATGGGCCCCTTCCTTCCCCATACAAAGCCCCCAGTAGTCTGAAAACTCATTTTGTCCATGCTCCTCAGCTCAGCCCAGGTCTGTGGGTATGACTGAGCCTGGCTGCAGAGGCAGGCAGAGGGGAGCAAAGGCAGACTTTCTCAACGTCCCACGTGGGCTTAACTCTCCTCCTCCTATACCAGGGCACTGAGAATAACACCGCCAATGACACTACCAGCTTCTCTCCGGTGTCTAACTGGACTGAAGCCGAAGCAGGAGGGGTGTCGTTTAGAGCTGGGGCAGAGCTTCCCCCCGTGACACCCCTGAAGTTGCAGGCCAGATGCCACTACCACACATGGGTCACTGTCAACAGGCCACAACCCCAATAATGGGCACTTAACTCAATAATACCAGATATCAGACAACTGTGGCTTCATCTGTTAGCCAGGCTGGAGTGCAATGGCGCCATCTCAGCTCACTGCAACCTCTGCCTCCGAGATTCAAGTAATGCTTGTGCCGCACCTCCCCAGTAGCTGGGATTACAGGCACTCGCCACCATGCCCAGCTAAATTTTGTATTTTTAGTAGAGATGGGTTTTCAACATGTCGGCCAGGCTACTCTCGAATTCCTGACCTCTGGTGATCCGCCCGCCTCAGCCTCCCAAAGTGTTGGAATTACAGGCATGAGCCACCGCACCCGGCCAGGAATTAACCTTTACCAAGAGAGTTTGTGGAATTTTATCAAGAGGCTTCACTCCTAGCCCCTGCTTTCTTGACAGAGTTTGGAAGCAGTGGACTGGATAGGAAAACTGCTTGGAGTTCCACCCTCATGCCAAGTGGCAGAGGCCCTGGGGGATGCGCCTCTGCGGAACGTGGGAACGAAGGGATGCGGTGCCTAGCACTCTACGCCGGTCTGTTCCTCTGTCCACAAGGCTTGTCACACTCTGCGGGGCCATCTAGCTAAAAGGTACTCCATCAATGTAAAAGACCGTCGCTCTCATTAAGTTCCGTCTGTGTCTTAAACCTAAGGCACAGAACGTGATTGGAGTTGGGCTTTGGCTTCCCTGAGCTGCCTGAGACAGAGGAGGGAGATGTTTTTCTTGGCAAATAAATATGATATCATAAGCCCTGGCAGGATTCCAGCCTGAGTAATGGCCGTCTGCCTTCCTAATTCCCTCAGCAGCTTGGAACAGGAACATTATTCTTTACTTCCTCTCTTTAAAAACAAACCCTCCATTGGAGAGCATTACTCAGCCACAGGATCCCTCCCCGGACGCGTTCAGATGATGGGAGGCGGGGATGAGCTCAGATTTCAGCGCACATTAGGGAAAACACAGCAAGACATTTGGTCCAGAAAAGGCACTTGAGGACCTTGAATTAGAGAGGCCACTCCTCATGTGTCCTTGTTCATGAAGAACATAGAGCTAAAATCTATAAAAATCACATTGTCTAGCGCTGCCATTTCCCTGTTTAAATCATGAAGGAGTAAGTAGGTAACTAGGTAATCCAGCTCGGACTAGATAGTTACATCAAGTAGGAAGCTGTCTTGCTGAGAGCCTCTCACTGAACGTGAGTGGGCGAAAGGGTCTCGCAGCCTCTCTACTCACGGGAGCACTGCTGCCTCTAAGCACATAACCGTGCCCTCTTTCTGCTTGTCACTCACTAGTTCTTCCTAACAACAGTTAGAGGCGTCAGGTATTGTCACTTTCCATTTTATAAACCTCAGGCTCAGTGAGATTAACTAGGTAACTCGTTCAGGACCATAAACTACACGTAGCAGAAATCAAGAGTTGAACTCGGGTCTTTTGGCTTCGGATTCAATGTTTACAAGGCCACATCAAGCTTCGTCACTTTCTCTGGCTGTGAGGACTTGGGTGCTGCCTCTTGTCCCTGTTGAAGTAGCGGATACAAGGTGGCACTGTGAAGGCACTGGGTCAGGAGCTGGGACATGGCTTCACATCACTTGGGCACTGTTCTGCTGGGGGCTCTTGGTGACCAACCATCCAGATGAGAATAAAACCCGACCCAGTTTGTAGGGAGAGCTGGAGGCAGGCATGCGGCAAGGGCCCTAAAAGTACTGGGAGAAGGGCAAGTCACTGTTCAAAGGCTTGGGATGGTGAATTCAGTCAATGAACATCCACTGAACACCTACTATGGCTAAGCATGGGGGCACGACTGTAAACCAGAGAGAGTCCCTGCCTCAAGGAACTGGGAGTCAGTGGGAGAGATGAATCAACAGACAGCGACAATGCAGTGTGATGGATGCTCCAATGGAAGAGTCCAGAGCATTGTGATGATGTATAGGGAGAGCCACTCTCCAGACATGGCAGTTCTTGGAAAATGTCCACTGGGGGCATGACGTCCAAGCTGAAACCCGAAGGACAAATAGGAGACAGGGAGATGAAGACGGGGCTGCAGAGTGTTCCAGGCTGTGGAGGCAGCATGTGCAAAGGCTGGAAGGTCAGAAAGAACATGCTCTGCTCTGGTGATGGCATGTTTGGTCTGGCCTGGAGCAGAGCTGCAGGGGAAGCTGTGAGGCATGAGGCAGAGAGGTAAGCCAGGAGTGGTTTGCAGACCCTGGCTGGGCAGCTTTCCAATCAGGAGCAGTGGGTCATGAAGCCGTCACATTCCCAAACCCACAGCCCTTCCCTCTTCCCAACCCTGTAGCCTACAGTCTTCATTGTGCTCTCCACTGCCCCAGCCTTTCATTGTGTGTGGAAGAGGAGCCAGAAATGCACCCAAACTGAAAGAGGAGCAGGCAGCACCAATTCCTGAATTTAAAAAAAAAAAAAAAAAAAAAAAAAAAAAAAAAATTCTGGTTGCACTTTATCTCGCTGAAGGACTGTAATCTGTGAGATGTTCATTT
The DNA here is from genome assembly GCF_007565055.1 of Rhinopithecus roxellana. NCBI lineage: Eukaryota > Metazoa > Chordata > Mammalia > Primates > Cercopithecidae > Rhinopithecus > Rhinopithecus roxellana. The sequence continues at coordinate 70,581,806 of NC_044563.1, read as the reverse complement.
AACATATTTCTGCCTCTGAATGGCTTTTACTTTTCACTAAATTGAAACCGCAGTACAATATATGTGAATGATTAGGTTGTGTAATACATTCCAGCAAATTTAGATTAGGAATGATTATGACTTAAGTAAAAGAGTTGAACACAATTCTCATTGCCATCTATCTTTTCTCTTCTTTTCAGTTTTCGTGGGAGTGAGTGAATGCACGGAATGAATGACTCTAAGGAGAGCTGGGCCCTGGTACAGGGAGGGGCAGAGGTCTGTCTTTGGAGGGCTTTAGGAAGAAGGGAGAGGTGGACTGCACGACTCAGATCTAGGGCTCAGGGGGAGACCATTGGGCCATGTGGTAGATTGTGGACAAGTCCTATATCTGCCGTTTGCTAGCTGTGTGACCTTGGGCAAGTTACTTAAACTCTCTAGTCTTAGTTTCCCATCAGCAAAATGGGATTTATTGTTTCTGGCTCATGGAATCATTGTGGGATGCAATGAGATCATGGACGTGAGAGTAACACTGGCTGAGAGCTCAGATGGGGAGTCAAAGTCCTGATCAAGGTCTGGCTCTCCCACTTATTAGAGATGTGTGGTATTGTCCTTTGATGCTCAACTTCTCTGACCCCCAGCTTCCTAATCCACAAAATGAGAATAAGTGTACTTGGCCATGGGTGTCCTTGAAGAGGAGCTTGAATAGGATGTGTTTGCATGTTAAAAGTGCTTTGCAATATGCAAGTTACCTGGGAGGGCTACGCTGGCTGGTAGGGGCAGGAATAGGAATTGGGGACTCCAGTGGAATTTGGGGACTCCCCTTCCCTGGAATAGCAACCTGGAGGGGTTTGGGTGGAGCCTTGCTGGGGGCCCTGAGCAGGGAGGGGAAAGAGAGGAGGAGTCCTTGCTGGAATTTCCCTCTGGAGTCCAAACCTTGCACCTGCCCTGGGCACTCCAATCCTCCTCACTCTCCTGCTCTATTTTCCCCATAGCATTGAACATGCTATAACATTCTATATAATTTACCAATTTATTATGTTTTGTTTAGAGTCTGTCTCCCTGGTTCAAAGGTAAGGCCTACAAGGGCAGGGAGCTGTTTTATTCCCTGATAAATCCCAAGCACCTAGAGCACAGCTTGGCAATTAGGAGGTATGCTCAGGAAATATATGTCAAATGACTGGATTTATGAGTGGAGCTGGAATTCTGTCTCCTGAGAACAAGTGAGCTGAGGTGGGAAGAAGGTGGCGCTGGTGGGGAACCAGGGGAGACCGAGGGCATCAGTCATTCCAGCAGGGAGCTTGCTGCAGGGAGAAAGAGAGAACAGCAATTTGGGCTGTGGAGCCTGGCACTCATTCTTCAATGGGGCTGCAAGCCCCCAGGATTTTCCTGGAACCCAGGGCATCCACACATTAGCTGCCTCTCTCAGTCCTTTCCAGCAACCTGAGGAAACGCCTTCCAATCAGAGCAATTACTGCTGCCCGGGAGCTGCTGCCTCTCGAGGTGTCTGCCTCCAGCGACTCTGGCTGGAGACAATATTTCTCCTCTGTTCATCACGACAACAGGCACAACAAATAACACAATGGCAGATGAAGGGCCCTCCAAGCCCTCCAGAGCTGAAGGAGTCTGGGCTGTCAGCAGCGTCTGCGTGCAGGGGAACAGAAGCTACAGCCTGCGTGGGGTGTGGGGATGCCCTCTGACTCCTCCTGGATGGGGACACTGTGGCCAACTTTGTCCCGGAACTGTGCTGCTCCTGGTCAAGGCAGGCAGGGCTGTGGCAGCCGCCCTCCGCCCTCCCACCAGCAGGCTGGGACTCAGGGCCCCGTGGGCTTGGGAAACTGAGAGAGAGCTATGCGTGTCAGTTGTCTTAAGTTTTTTCCCGCTGGTCTTAACCCTGTAGGTACTCTTGTGTTCAAAGAAGGAAATGGAATCTCAGAGAGGCTGAGTCACTGGTGTGTAGTAACACGGCTCATCACATAGCGGTGCTGGGACAAACACTGCCACGCTTCTGAACTCAAAGCACATCCCGTCTCTCTGGCACTGAGTCATCCATGACACAGAGGTCCCTATAGGGCGTGAGTGCAGCCCCTTACCTCCCAGCCTCAGTTTCTCGACGAGTGCACCAGTCATTGAAGCTTGGGACTGTGCCAGTGACTCAACCCACTTTATCCTGCCACCTCACCTGACCTTGCTGGCATTTCATCCCTGCCTCCTGGGGCTGGGGCTAGACCTTGCCTAGTGTCCCAGCTGCTGGCTGAGGCTCTGCTCAGCCACTCCTGAACACTCTTCTTTCTGCTGTGCCCCATCCTTAGGAGCCGGGGCTCCCTCTGAACCAGCCAGGGCCACTACAGCGGAGCATGCCACAGTCCTATGGAAGCTGATCTCAACACCAGTATGGATGCTAACTCTGGCTTACATTGTTGAGCATTTGTTGAGCTCAAATGTAAACCCAGGAACCGGACTCTGAGGTCTGCATACCTAACCATTATACAGACTTGCCTCTTCCTCATTTGATACGGTTTTTTGACCTCAACTACCTTGGTTATTCTGTTTTGTTAATACCTCCTTTCAAATTTATTTCTAGAACTGAACCCAAAATTCCAGATGTAGCCCGACCAAGCAAAGCCCAGAAGAACATTACCTCCCTCTGTTTTAAAAATTGCTTTGCAATTAATGCAGTCTAAGATTACAACCACTTTCCTGGGCCCCCAGCTCCCAGAGTCGACTCCTACGGGGCTCTTCAGCCAGCCTTGTCTGCAGGGCTCTGCCTTAAATCCCTAAGTCTTCCAGAAATTAGATGCTGTGGCAGACCTTTTGTGTGGCTGAGGTCTGCAACACCCCAGCGGTCCCCACCTCAAGGGCTGTGTCTGCCATGGCTACATGCGGCCCTGCTGTGGCTCACTGTGGACGCAGCAGAAGAAAGAGAACATGGTCTCAGGTAAGTAGGGGGCTGGAAGGAGGAGAATGGTCTGTGAAGGTCACTGCCACTGCACAGTGAGTGATCTGCCCCAATTTGAGCCTCAGTGGGAAAGTGCTGGAGGGTGTAATTAGGGCCTGAGCTGTGCCTGTGGGGGCTGCTGCACCAGGCTCTAGGAGGCTGGGGATGCAGCCTGTAGTCTCTGTCCTCCTAGATACCTTGGTAGCAGGAGCCGCCCTTCTTGGGATCATTCCCTCCCTGGCCATCCTACCCAGGTCTTCCATCCCCGTTCTCTCCACTCCTTCTTTCATGTAAATTTGTCCTGTATGTCTCATTTCACCCATTCTCTTGAGGATTTGCTTATTAGAAAGTGATCTGATTGGGTGCGGTGGCTCACACCTGTAATCCCAGCACTTTGGGAGGCCACTGAGGTGGGCAGATCACTTGAGCTCAGGAGTTGGAGACCAGCCTGGGCTACATGGTAAAATTATGTCTCTACTAAAAATACAAAAATTAGCTGGGCATGGCGGTGTGTGCCTGTAGTCACAGCTTCTTGGGAGTCTGAGGCAGGAGGATCGCTTGAGCCCGGGAGGCGGAGGTTGCAGTGAGCCGTTATTGCACCACTGTACTCCAGCCTGGGTGACAGAGGGAAATCCTGTCTCCCCCACACCTGCACCCCAAAAATCATCTGATTCGAATATTATATTAAGGTGTTAACATCTAACGATTGGCTGGACGCTTGTAACCAGCCATATTCCATAGGTAACAATCCTTCGCCAGGAGAATCCCTTAACCTAAAGGCATTCATCCTTTAGGGCGAAATCCTGTGTGTTCTGGTGGGAAGTTTGTGCAAGATTCGCCCCAGCTGGTTGTAACAGGCAGGGCATTACTGCACACATAACCTGCACTTTCCAGTGATGAGGAAATGGCAGCTTAGAGGGCTTCTACATCTTGCCCAAGGTCTCACATGTGCTCTTTCTTTCCAGCCTCGTGTATCCCTGCCATGCTCTGTCTTGCACCTCGACCTGAGGTGTGTATCCCAGCTATGCTCTGCCTTGCACCTGGACCTGAGGTCAGCTCTGGGGGCCCCAACAAGGTGGTAGTGCTTCTAGAAGAATCTGGCTATTCAGAGGAAGCTCTCTGTCCTGAAGGCCTGAAGTGGGTAAGGAACAGGAGAACTATAAACATCGCTACAATTTCTTCATCACCTGCCATGTCCTAGATACTAAGTCAGGCTCTTTACAGTTCATATCATGTTGTCATATATATGACCATGCTCTGTTTTACCAGTGAGGAAACTAAAGTTCAGAAAGTTTAAGTAACTTATACTTGGCCACTAAGTAGGAAGTCCTGGCAGGAGGAAAGGCAGGCCTGAGTCAGCAGCTGGGGCCCCTCACCACCCCTGGAGCCCAAGCAACACAGGCCTCTCATAGGGCCAACAGCTCCCACCGCATCACATCCTTCAGGGTGCAGTGCCAGGGCTGGGGGCTGCTTCCTTTGGATTCTCCAGAGAGGAGTCCCTGGGACCACTGAGGACTTGCTCACAGCCCTAGGTGGACCGTGCAATAACGTTCCAGGACTTTTTGTTGAGCCCCTGGGATGGGAACTTGCGTGTACTGGGTGCCTGTGACGCCTCAGGCCTTGTTCTAGGTATTTTCCAGTTAGTGTCGTAATCTTTATAACAACACCATGACTTAATCCTTATAACAACACCACACTATAAAGGTATCATTGTTGCCTTTATACGGATGAGAAATACTATGTCTTAATCCTTATAATACTATGTCTTACTATACAATGCTATGTCTTAATCCTTATAACAACACAGTACTATAAAGGTACCATTGTTCCCTTTATATGGATGAGAAAAACAAGGCCAAGGAAAGTCTAAAGTTGCCTAGCTAAGAAAGTGGAAGGAGCTGAGATTTGACAGTTTCCGGCGATTCCAAACTCACGCTCTTTCTCCTACACCCTGTAGCTTCTCCAACAAGATTGGGGTCTAAAGGGGCAGAGTTTTCTCCAGGAGCTTCTGGTCCATTGAGGGAGATGGAATACATTGGGATGGAAATGACCATGGCAAAAAACCCACACAGTACACCCTGTGTGCCCGCTGTGCAGGGAGCAGTGCACCTGGGGCCAGAGGGAAGGGAGGAGCGCACCAAGGTGGGGAGCCCAGGAGGCACATCAGGGGAGGCCTTGGGGAAGAAGTGAGTTTGGCACCAGTCCTAGGTAAGGCCTTTTTCTGTGTGCTCTGAGAAGAGAAAGCTGCAGTATTGAGCTGGGTGTGGTCAGAGCAGGGAAGGGCTGGGAGCAAGACACTCTCAGCTCAGGCAGAAAAGGCCTGTTGTTGAGAGAACAGATGCAGGCTGCGGCTCACAGCAGAGGGCTAGGCCTGGCATGCCTTTCTTTCCTGTGAGAGGACTAGGAGCCGGCTGGGGTGGGAGGGCTGAGGGGAGCAGGCACATGGTCCAGCCATGTTAGGAGGCTTACACAAAGGGCTTCTAGGCCTGAAGCCTCCAGCTCCCATCCCTTCAGTTGACTTGCAGCTTGTCTGAATGGTTCTCCAATAGGAAAAATGCCAGGGCTTTGGAGAAACAAATGCTGTGGGCTTGGCTTCCCACGGAACCCGGATGCTGTCGTCTGCAGGTCACCCTTGTATGGATGCAGACCACGGGCCAGGAGGCTCTTCAGAGCGTATCCCCCACAGCTTGCCCTGTAATTGACTGACTCATCGGTCACTGCTTGTGTGCTCAGCCATTGTTAACTGGTGACTTGAAAATTACCTTTATTTAGCACCGTTATCGGGAGGCTGCAGGGGCTCCAGCATTTCCACACCACCAGCTCTCTCTGGCTGATGGCAGCAAGCAGCCTCGTCACACTGTCCCCAGCTCCAAGCCACAGCCACTCTCTGCCCACTGTGGAGACCAGGGAGGGGGCCTTGTGCTAATTGGATGCAGTAGGCAGGCCAGGCCAGCACCTCCCAACCTGCTGTAACCCCCTCTGGGTACAGGTGGGCAATGAACACCCGGCTGGCCCTGTGGCCTGCTGTCTGTTCTCCTCCAACTTGCTTGCCTGCTGGTCATTTCTCCATAGCCACGTTGCTCTGTATGCATGAGACAATCTAGAATGGGGGTCATCCATGGGGGTCTGGGCCTGCACAGAGTGGAATGATTTGCAGAACTTGTGTGCAATTCCTTAATTCTGAATGAATGTGCATCTTAGCCTTAGGGAGAGAGAACATTCATAGCTTTTAGTAGATTCTCAAGAGGATTTTTAAGCCCTAGGAAGCTGGGAAGCCAGGTTCTGAGTCATGGTTCTCAGATCACCTCTCCAGGAAGCTGCTCAGGTTAGCCCATTGCGCCGTTGCCATCACTGCGAGACTCAGGGGATCCAGTGGTGCAATACAACTGTCCCTCCCCACCCAGAGGGCAAGGCCAGGTCTGTACTCTGTTCAGTGGTGGATGCAGATGAATGCTTCCAGACTGACAAATCATAAAGAGAGAACAAAGCAACGACATTTGCAGAAACTCCTGCCGTTCACTTTCTGCTTTACTGGGGAAAAGAAATCACATCCCCAGGCTCCCTTCCCTCTGTCCATCGGCACAGTGTATCCTCCCATCCTGGACCCCTACCTCCTGGTCATAGGTCCTGCCTGAGATCTGAAGTAAGCTGTGGGACTCATCTACCTGGAGAAGAAGGTGGGCAGAAGAGGAAGGGAGGGAAGGATGGAGGAGTTGGTGACAACTAAGAGTAAGGTGCAGGGTAGGGCTGGGGACTGGATCGAAGCCACAGGATTCATGGCGTACTGTGATTTTTTTTTTGTGGTCCTTTCCACCTGGATGAATTCCATCTCTCTCATTGGACCAGAAGCTCCTCAAGGAAACTCTGCCCCCTTTAGACTCCAATCTTCTTGGAGAAGTTACAGGGTGTAGGAGAAAGAGCGTGAGTTTGGACTCACTGGAAACTGTCAAATCTCAGCTCCTTCCACATTTTTAGCTGTGTAACTTTAGAATTCCTTCAGCCTCGTTTTTCCTTCTTTCTTTCCACACAGCACGGGGAACTGCTGGAGGGTTTGGGCGGTCATTTATCCTTGCTGGGCCTCGGAGGCCTCATGAGTGGTGCATTTAAGAGTGCAGTGAGGCCACAGCAGAAACTATCTCTAAGGCCAGCTCTTAAATTCTCTAACCCACGCTCCTGGCCAACTCTCCTCTGTCCAGCTACAGGTCCTCATAGAAAGGCAGAGACTCTGAATAGAACATAGAAGGGGTCGTTGTCCTAAAGCTCATATAAAATTCTGAAGCCTCAGCGACAGAACCTGTGTTTAGGAGCTGCTTGATCTTTTCTGTTAGCGTTTCCGCCACGTGCTTCTCTGAGCTTTGCCCCAGTTGGCCTTCAGCCCCTGGCTGGGGGGAACAGTGTCTCCTGGTGAAAGTCACCTTGCAGCTGCCCTGGGCCCTCTGACCCTCAGGGGCCTTCTGGGTTGTGAGGTGTGGATCACCCCGTCCTAAGCGTGCCCCGAAGATGGGCACAGAGCTCCCCCAGCTGCCGTGGCTCTGTTTCCATGCAGCTGTGGGGATGGTGACAAGGCCTGTGGGCTGTCAGCCCGGTTGAGAGCACTTGAGAGCCACTTCACCGACCTTGTCTTCTCTTTCCAAGGCTCTTAACCCACTTGTGAAGGGGGTGGGGGGTGGGTGTCCACTTTGGGCAGACAAAGGAGCTGCAGTCAGCCTCCTCTCCAGCCTGGCTCCAGAGATCTGGAACTGGGGGCAGTGTAGGAGCTGGCAGGGCCCTTGGCAAAGTGGAGCCCAGCAGGCTAGTTGTCCCAGGAGGTTTATCGCCCAGGATTGGGGGGCTCTGTGTGGCTCCTGTCTTAGCTGATGACTCAGGTCTTGGACTATTTCTCCCTTATCAAGGTCTTCCTCATCCTAAACTTGGCCTTGATTTGAGCCTCTTTAGTTTACCAAGTGTTTACCTGAGTTATTTCATTTAATTTCACAACAACCAGTAAGGGATGCATTGTGAGCCCAATCTTACTGAGGACTCAGCTGCTATGACTCAGAGACTGTGTCCTTTGCTTAAGGCCACACAGCTAGTCAGTGGCATAGATAGGGCTAGAATGAGTTCTTTTTCTTCCAGGGAGATCCAGTGGCCACCAGGCACCTACAGCCAGGCCACACCACCCCCTTAGGAGTGATGGGGGACAGCAAGAACTGACAAGCCCTGATGACATAAAAGCCTCCAGGTGACCAGCAGTGATGGAAGCCAGCCAGGACATCCTTTCCAGAACCTTCTCTAGCTCTGCTGGCATAAACAGCATCTGGTTTTGCAAGGCTTTCTTTGGTATGTGTCTATGGTCATAAAGAATTGTAACAAATAGTGATTAAGGGTCAGAATATAGGCTGGTGCTGTGTTTCATCGCTTAGGAGCAAAGGAAAGTGGTTGAGGTTTCCAAGCAGGTGGGGAGCCGTTGGACCCTAGGAAGGCAGGAAAGTCTCCCAGGATAAATCTCTCTGTTCTAGACTCTGGTGAACCCAGCGGAAAGCCCTATGGGCCTGGCTAGTGACTGAGCTGCCTTTTCCATAGGCTGTTCACCAATCTCGAGAGTCACCTGCCATGAAGTCCCAGGAGTTCTGACATCCGGGGTTCATGCCCATGGAGCAACCAACAAGAATGCTCTGTTCACTGCCTCATCCTTGGATCTAATGCAGCACCTGGCATATGGTAGATGCTGAGTACATTGTCAAACAAACGTAAGTGAAAGGAAACCTACAAGATCATCATCTGCATATAAGCCACAAGTTATTAGCCCTATATTTAGAGGTGGCAGTGAGGCCCAGAGAGGTAAAGTAACATGCCCAATGTCACACAGCCAGTTAGTGAGGGAAGTGCCAGACTCTAGGTCTCCTTTCACTACACTCTCTTCCTTCTGAAGAGGGGAAGGTAGGAATGTGATGACCTCGGCCCCAGGGCCAAGATCTGTTCTTGCCATGTTTCTTAGCTGCATTGAGTTGACAGTGATCTGATGTGGCTGGGTAAAGAAGAGATGGTTTTTCTCTGCAAAGTGACCCTGCTCCCTGACTTCTGGCAGGCATGCAGGAGTGGGGAGGAGGTGTCTCTGCATGGAGCTCTACATTCTGTCTTAGGAGCACAGAGCTCTTCACAGCTCACCTACACATCTTGAGCCCAGCTTTCTTCTTCCAGGAAGGGGAAATGAATGCAACTATTAATAAGGTAATAAGAACCGAATCAACCATCCAGCCTGGTCTTCCAGACGAGTTTGATGGCTTCTGGTCCTGGGCAAGAGACAGAGCCCGGGCTGCAGTTTCCTGGCCTAGAGGATGAGTGTCTGCAGGTCCATCTACCAGTTTCTAGAATCTTTACAGCAGCAGGAGGAAGCAGGATGGGGCATTATATGGGCTCTAGTCTCTTTACGAAATCACTCAGAGGAAAGCAGGGGCCTACGAGAATTTTGGAGTGTGGTAGCCAGACAGACCTCTGAGAAATTCCCTTGATCTACACTAGCCATCACCAATATCCCTGTGCCTCCATTCTCTCCCTTTAGAGGGCCATTCCCAGCACGAGTTACCCAGAACTACCCGCCCAATCAGAGCCCTCGGCTTTCCGTGGCAGGGGGCTCTCTCACCAAGAGCAGCCTCACCGGTCCTGGAGCCTGGGCCAGAGCCTGCCTGTCACTCTGCAACTCCGCAATGTCGGGACACCAAAGGGCAGTGCCAGTAGCCCGCTGCAAGCTGACAAGGCTGAGTTCACATCAGTGCCAAGGAGTCGACAGGACCATCTGAATTAAGTGGCCAAGTTTAGTTTTTAATTAAGTCCCCGTGGTCTTTTAAAAAGGTCACTGACGACACCATCTTCTTTAAGGCCAATATGAAAAGACATTCAAAGTCAAAGTTCTGAGATGGGAGCCTTGTAACTTGAAATGTCACAGGAAGAAATTTGGAAACAGGGAAAAAGGAAGCTGGTGGGAAGGACAACCCTGTCACAATCTTTTGCCGTCAGCTTCACAGTTCCCACTTGGAGCTCCAAACTATTTTGGTCTCAAAGGGCAAGTGGTCCCAAGGTTCTCTCGAGTGCCTTCCCTGACAGAGGATTGTGGAGCCCCTGGTCTGTTGTGCCAGTGAAAAATGGAGCCCTTGTGGTCCCTGACATGGAATAAAAGTTGACAGCAATGGGGCAGAATGTGGCAACTTACCCCGATGGCTGGGGAATTAACGAAAATGTATGCAATTGGTCACCATCCTCTGCACCCATTCCTGTGTTCACTTTTCTACTACCTTGATCAATACTGTATCATTTGGAAATCCAGTTCCTTCTAAAGCAGAGCACAGCAGCCACTTAAGTCACCCATAGCATCCTGTGAGGATTGTACAGTGAGAACAAAGACCTGTGCCTGGCTCATACCCCTAAGAGAAGTAGAGACTCGAGGTAATTTGAGCAGAGTAGAACACACCTCCTAGAGAAGAGATTTGGACCAGCCAATAGCTAATGAGCAGGTGCAAGAATATTTTCCTGGAGTTCTTGGCTCACGCCAATGTCTGGGCAGCGGGACTTTCTGAATGGTGAAGCGTTCAGAGACTTTGCCAGGGTCAGAGGGTTTGGAAGTGCTCAGTAGTCTGTGTCACATTTTGTTCATGGTTTCAATAGACCATATAGGAAGTGGAAAGAATTTTGGATTTAGATTCAGGAAATCTGGGTCTTGGGGCAAAGAGTGCTATTTGCCTACCTAATATTAATAATAAACTATTTATTTACATTTTACTAGAATACATTTTATTCTAATAAAATAAACATTCTCCTATTTATTTACCATTACAATACTTTCACTGTTGGTGTGGCAAGTTACCCAAGTTAACCAAATATGGATTTCCTAGCCTTCCTTAAGAAGCTAGAAGTGATTAATGAGAAATAATCAGAAATCACTGGTAGCCTTCTTTAAAGATGGCTGATTCACCTGGGAGGTGCATCTCTTTTGTCCTTTCCTCTTCTTTCTTCTTCCGGCCTGAAATGTGGGGCTACTGACTGGAGCTTCAGCAGCCATTTTATGACGATGAGGTATGACCTAAGAATGGAAGCCAGTGCTAAGGCTGGTCTGCCCGCCTACCCCTAGTCTTCATTTTATGTGAGAGAAAAGCAAATCCCTAATTTGCTTATGCCACTCTTACTTTGGATCTCTGCTACACCTAGTTGAATGCCAAACTGATACACATTGATTGCCCACTCTGTCATTCACTCCTGAGGGACTTTGGGCAAGTCACTTAATTTCTCTGAGCTTCGGTTTCCTTACCTCTGCAGTGGGAATAATAATTCAAGCTTTGTCTTGCAAGCGTTACTTCTGACCTGTAGGGCCCACTCTTAGACTTCTTAGAAAGTTCTCAACCCCAGTCTGAAGATCATGTGGTTTTTTGCCTGAGCAGTGGCTGCCTCCCTCCCATTGTTTGGCCAGATAATTGTTCCCAAACTAAGGAATGTGCCTGCCTTCCGACTTCAATGGCTGTTATAAAGTCCCCTTGTGGGCTCCCATTTTCTAGAGACACAATAGCTTTTCCCTGGCTTGCCCAGGCCTCACCCCTCCTTGCTGGGTGCAGAGACATCTGCTGTTTCAAGCTGCTAAAAGGGAAGCTTCAAAGAGCCCCATATTGGCCCCTCTTAGGGCTCTGACTCATATAAATGTTTCTGGAAATCCTCAAAAGCCTTATTAATCTGTTAAGACATCCCAGAAGCGGGAGTCTGCACACCCAATTTCCAGGGCTTTTCAGCTGCTTCCATTGTCTCCGGCGCATTGTCCCTGCTCGGTGTCTTGGCCCCTAATGGACTCTCTCTGAGGCAGGCACGCTTTCGGCTGCACCTGCTATTCCATTGCCTGACTCTTTTCTTCTTCTTCTCTGTTCTTTTTAACTCTTAAAATGAAAAGGTGACCAGCTCTTCCTGGGCTGTTTATTCCTCTAGCTCCCCTGTGCGGGTCTCTGCTTCACCCCCTTTCTCTTCTGGCATGTGGCTGGATCTGAGTCAGAGACATAGAAGCCCACATAGAAAGTAGGGGCCTATTTGTCTTTTCCATCAAATGGAAGCCACTAGGGGTCTGTCATGCCTCATGCCTAGCCAAGATACCAGGTATCCCCAAAAGCCTCTGAAGGGACCTGCTTACAGCTCTTGCATATAGAAGCTCTAATCAGGCTTCTCCAGGAACCCCCCGTCTCCAGTCCATACAGTAATGACCCTCTGATGTGTCACCTTCGCTGTGATTGAAGGGCCCTGGAGAAAGAGCCAGAAGACCAAGGCTCTGGTCCTGGCTTGACCCCAGCTGGTTTCTATTTTCTTAGTCTAGCATCGGGGGACTTAACTTGACAGCCAAGATCCCAAGGTGGGCAGTTTGCCAATTACTCCTGCCTCCTGGTTTCCAGACCCCTGTGTGCTCCCTTCCCTTGAGTATGGGCTAGACCTGGTGACTTGCTTCTAACCAATAGAACACAGCGAGGGTGATGGGCTATTACCTCTGTAGTTAAGTTATAAAAGGCTGGTCTGCGCGTTCTGTCCTGTTGGCTCTCTTTTTCTCTCTGTCTCTTCTTCTCAGATGCTTGCTTTGATGAAGAAAGCTGCTGCATTGGAGAGGCCCACGTGACAAGAACTGAGTGTGGCCTGTAGCCAGTATCCAGTGGGCAACTGAGGCTGTCAATCCAACAGCCTGCAAGGAACTGAATCCAGCTGACAAGCATTGGAGTGAGTGAGCTTGGAAGCTAACCCTGCCCCAGGTAAGCCTTGAGATGGTAAAGCCCTGACTTACACCTTGATTGTAGCCTTGGGAGAGACCTTGAAGCAGAGGGCCCATCTAAGCTGTGCCCAGATTCTTGACCCACATATATTTAAAGATAATAAATGTCTGTTGTCTTAAGCTGCTAATTTTAATACAGCAAGAGATAACTAATATAGGTCCTTATTAGCTAAGAAGAAATGTGTTTCTTGCCTTGTTCCTCTGTACTTAAACTGTAGGTCCTTAAACCTTTCGTACCCACGAGCTAGCCACTTTGGTGGTGCATGTGCACCACCCAACTCCACCAACCACCCCACTCCAATACTCAAATCTATGGGTTGTGCAAATCCCTTTACTCTTACTCCAAACATACATGATCAGAACAAATGGAAGAAAGACATAGCTGAAATACAGCTCCAATGAGATGATTCCTGGTTTCTACTAGGAATATAAGCAAAATTTGAATTTTTGCCAGAATCCAAGGTATGCAAGGAAGAGCTCCTTATACACCTCTGATCATTCACTTCCAAAACTTGGCTTAAACTTTCCTTCTCTGGGAAAAAAGACCCTGACTTCATCAGTTAGGGTTACTGTTCCCTCTCCCAGTCACCCATCAGTTTTGTCTATATCAGAGCATTCTATTTTAATTATTTGCATGTTCCCTTCTCTCTCTCACTCCTCCACGGACCTCCTACCCCAGGAAGGTCAGCATCCAGTGACCTCTTCAGGAAATTACCCACTATTTCACAACCTTAGTCAGAAGCGAAATTTAAAACCCTTTGTCCCCCCTCCTCCTCCCAGCCCCCACGATGTTCCAGGAAGCCAAAGCACACAGCAATCTTTCCAATCTAGGAAGCAATAAAGAAATGTATTTATGAACCAGCCTCTATCTAAGGGAGAGAATTTATGTCTCTTCATGCTCTTGTTGACAATAATAACTGATTGCTGCATCAATGTGATGCAATATAATTTAAAAACCCTCCAGAACAAGGATCAGAAAACAACTGGCAGAGAGACTGAGCGGCTGCCGTGGGCACCTTGGGTTTTGCAGCTCAGCCCTGGGCCTGCTAATGCCCTGAGGCGATGGGAACACAGCTCCAGGAGCACCTGCAATCTCAGCTTGTTTCTTCCCAAGCACCGGGGAAGAAAAGCAATTTGTTTGCTCTCATACCCTAAAGATGAACTTCCCGTGCTCAATCAAACGTTATTATCCCAATGTAAGTCAATTTACCTTTGAATTTGAAGGCTATTTTCTTCCTAAATGGCTAATTATGGGAGATAGATGGCTGTAAACAGAAGCCTTCTACCTCAACACTCAGCCAGGTTTTCTCCTTAAGGCACCTGAGAGAACCAGAGAAAGGAGGCCTCGCAGTGTCCTGGCCCCCTCTGCCCTCGTGCCACCCCTCTCCATTCTTCTCATGCATCCTGTGATGCCATTCTCCCTCCCCACCTACATTCCTGGACACCTATTTGGAGTTTCATCCCCCTGAATTCCGTCCCCTGCCGTGCCCATTTCTAGGAGCTCCGTTCCCTCGTGCCATCTCCCCTTCTTAAGGACTGGACTAAAGGTGGGGGTCTTGGTCTGAGAACCGTGCATAAGGGACAGCATGAGTTTTAGGAGACAAGGGGTCCTGTGTGTGTTTGAGATGAAACAAGGTCACCTGAGGCTGCCTCTTTGATTTGCCTTGCAGAGTCACAGAAGCAGACCGCTGCGAGGCAGGGGCTGCGGCCTGTTCCCGTGGCGTGATCAACAACTCGCAGGAACTAATTGAATGGCTGAGTTTGTTTACTGAGAGGAGGAGTAGCCCCCTCCTTTCTCGCAAAACAAAGTCTTTCCCCATAAGCGGTGGCAAAGAGGTCAGCCCTGGCTGCGTTTCTATTTGCCTTTTGATGAATGCCTATTCTGGCTGCTCTGAAAAGGGAGCTCATTGTGTGCTCACTGTCAGAGGTGGCTCCAGCAGGGAGGCCACAGCCCTTGGAGCTTTTTGGGTCTTGGGGTTATGGAACCCGGCGTGTGGGGTTATCTACAGGGACTGAGCTTTCCAGTTCTTCTCCCAGAAGTCTGGCCTCTGGTCCTCTGCCCTTTCCACCTGGGCCCCAGAAGCCATAGTAATAGCAACCTGCCTTTGTCCGGTGCATCGTGGTTTTTGTGAGTCTACATACTTTATCTCACTTGATCCTCACAACCATCCTGTGGTATCATCCTCCCCAACAGATGAGGGAGAGGCCCAGAGAGGTCAAGTGCTCTGCCTGAGGTCACACAGCTAGGAAGTGACATAACTGGGACCTGCCTCCAGGCCCTTTGGCTTGAACGCCTCTGATATCTCGCGTCTGTCACAGTCCCATCACAGAAAGGCAGGCACGTGGCCCCGTGGTTGGAGCCCTGCCCCAGCTGTGGATCCGCATCACCTGGGCCAGGCTTCCAATTTATGATCCTTACTGAGACCTTGGCACCACGGCCTTGATAAACCCCTCTTCCCCGAGTTTGAGCTTGCTGTTCTGTCGGGGGCAGTTTGCGGGGCTGGGAGGACAGGTAAGAAGGGAGGAGCTTTTCATGAACTGCTCTGGAAAAGTTTAAGGCCGTGGTAAGATCAGCTCAGGAAAGCACAGCAGGGCAAGGGGCAGGTAGGCCTGTCCAGCTCAGCTACGGATACAGAAATCTCAAGAAGTAATGATTGGAGGCCTGACTGAGGCATGGAGGCCAATAGGAGACACTCTTTCTCCTAGCTCAGACCAGGGAACCTAGAACATGCTCCTCCAAGTTCACCCACTGTCACCCTGCAGGGGAGGGGTCTGCCGCCCTCCAGAAAAGAATCCACTGTGCATTGTGTGGACTGTTATTTAGAGATCTCCCCACAGATTCCTGGAGCTGCTGGGCCCCATGCCGAGGTGAGAATCCCAGGACTCCCTGGGATTATTGATTAAAACAATAAATTCCCGTTGAATACCGATGGGCAGGCAAGTGGGGGGCTCATGCCAGCCTCGGCTCCCTCCTGGTATCATCTCACAGCAACGGGTTTGGGGAGAAATACCTCCCTCCCCTGTGATGAGAGCCCTCATTCCCAATGGGTGAGGAGGAGAAGCTGCCCGGGAGCCTCAGGAATGAGGGCATCATGGGCAGGACAGGGTAGGACTGGGGCAGCTGCAGACAGCACTGAGGATATGAGGGCCTTGACTAAGCAGGGAGGGGCAACAGAAGCGGAGAGAGGGAGCACATGGAAACCTCAGTGGCTGGTCCCTGTCTGGTCCTCACCCCCTGACCCTGTCTCCGCAGACAGGCTGAACCCGGAGGAACATGCTTGGGTCTTGGCCCCCTGAGCAGCTGTGCTGGAGCCAGGCCTCAGTGCCCAGCACCGCTGCTCCTGCTTTCCGGCAGTACATGGCTGCGTGTTTCTCTGGGCCCTGCCTGGTGCACAGCAGCCATATCCTGGGCAGGTGTGCTGGGGCTGTTGCCTCACCTGGCCCTGGGTTGCTGGTAGCTCCGGATTGACCAGGGTTTCTGATGGGAAGGGCCGTATGGGAGAAGCCAGGGAGTGGAGAGAGAGCTCATATTCCCTGATACAAGGCTTTCACTCGTGTCTCCCCACATAGGCCCCCTTCCTCCCGCTGGCCTTGAGACTGGAGATCAACATCACAGTCCCATCTCTAAAAGGAACCAGGATCTGTTTTGAGGTGGCCGATCAGCCAAAGAAATACCATAACTCGCATTATCCGTTCACTTTTCAGTGGACTTCCGTCCTTCCTTCCTGCTTTCCTTTCTCCCTCTCTTTTTGCCTCCCTCCCTCACTTCTATCCTTTCAGTAATATTTACTGATAATCCTTCACATGAGGCCAGATGCTAGGCTGTGGAGATCGAAGATGAATAAGCAACAGCTTCTGTCCTTGTGCTGTCTCCTCCTGGTGTCCAGTATTATGACCACTGTATTTCTGAACCGAAAACAAGGACACAGAGCTGACAGGGGTGAGTGTACACATGGGAATGGGCAGGGAGACCACCCTGAAGGTCTGAGGCATTCTGTTCCTAAGCTAGGATGAAACCAAGTATTCTGTACATACAGGCCGCATTGCATTTTTGTCTAGCATCCTTTAATAAGTACAGTAAGAGCTGCCATTTGTTGAACATGTACCATGTGCCAGGCTTGTTCAAGATAATGTGTACACCATATCTCATTTAGTCTTCACCACAGCCCTACAGAGAAATTCACTGTCCAGACAGGGCAACTGAGGACCAGGCTATTCACAGTCAGTGTCAGTACAGTCCTTCTTGGCTACTCTAAATCCTCTGCTGCTTCTACGGCTGGAGGGTTCTGATCTGTTGGCTTACAGGTGTGTCCTGTGGGCCACATGGGGTGGGTGGGTGTCCACAGCACACTGCCTGGAGCCATGGTGCACACAGCAGGGTGTCTGAGGCTATGCAGAAAGGCCTGCTTCTAAACAATGTGTCTGAGCTTTGCCAGGTGTCCGTGTTTGGAGCATAATAAAAGAGGAGATCTTCGAAAGGAGGTGACTCAGAGAAGCAACGCTAGACTCGCCCCAGAACTGCAACCTGCTAACTTCACAGACCCTCACAGCAGAATTACTTAACACCCCCACCACCCCCGGAGCCCCTCTCCTCACGGGGACAAAAGAGAAATCAGGCTGATGCTATCTCCCTCACAGCAGGACTTAGGAGGAGCAAATGAAGCGGCATATGTAAAAGTGCATTGTAAATTGCAAAGTGGCAGATGAGATTATTATTACTGCTTCCTGCACCTCAGCAAAGGCCCATAATCACAAACGATGCATTGAGCATGGCGTGGGGGTGGCCTTTCTTGGCCCTGCCCTTTCTCCTTGGTTCCTCCCACCCTCTTGGCTTTTCTCCTGGATTCCCTGCTCTGCCATCTGCAGCAGGTTGGGGCCCCATGGATAACAACATCTAAGAACCGACTCCTGGGATCTTATCAAGTCACCTCTACAGTTGGTGCCTCCTTAGTCACTACCAAGATCCCAGGCAGGTACAATGTGCCAATCAGGGGCCCAGTGGGCAGCTGCATCTTCAAGTGCAGGGAGTGGGAGCAATGGAGCACCTGTGGTCTCCAGGTCTCAGGCCACTCGGGTCTGGGATTCGAGGCTCAGAGGGAGAAGTCCTGTGGTGACTGCTGTGAGGGAGTGGTGTGGGGGCTTAGGATGGGACCTACTTCGTGGGACATGATGGATGAGACTCAGGATGCCAGGAGGGAGGCACAGCTCGCACTCAGCAGCTTGGCGCATGCAAGTAGGAGCTCTGCTCACAGCCTGTGCTGGGCACTTCATTTCCCAGAAACAACCGGCGCGTTTTAATAATGTCTACCTGGGTTAATGAAAGTTGTCAGTTTCGCTTAATAAATACATTGCCATTCTCGGCCATACATATCCGTCATGCTGGGCCTGGAGCTGTGCGTCCCGCCTGAGTTGAGTGGGGATGCTGGGAGTGGGAATGAGGTGGGGAAAGCATGGAGCATATGGGTAGCGAGTGAGGTCTGGAGGGCAGGGGACATGGTCCCTCTTGGGAGTTAAGCAGAGGGAGTCCTCTCATCTTTCCTCTGGGATCAAATCAGAGGCACAAAGGGCAGAAGCGAAGCTTGGAGGTTCCTCCTGTTCATTCTCTGGCTCAGGGAAAGGACACACAGACTGGCCTGTTTGGAAGGGAGCAGTGTGGCCAAGAGGGATGCAGGCCATCTTGGGAAGGAATCCCAGTTTCCGCTTGTTATCTCTGTAACTAAGTCAGTTATTCAGTCTCCCTGAGCCTCCATTTCTCATCTGTAAAAAGAAGCTAATAATCATATTTGCTTCATAGAGCCTGTTTTGAGAATTCCAACATAAGCCATGGGAAGCTCTTAGCATGCACCCAGCATCTAAAGCACTCAAATCAGAGTCAGTAGTATTATTAATGTTAAAACATTATTTTTATGAAGGCACAGTTTACTATGGTGTTTATGAGTGTGGGTTTGGATTTCGGTTGTATCACTTACTAGTTGTGTCACTTTGGACAAGTTATTCAATCTTTCTGTGTTTCAGTTTCCAAGTCTGCAAAATATGGGGAAATAATACCTATCTCATGGAGTCGTGAGGGTTGAGCAAATTAAGACATGTACATCCTTTGGACACAGACCCAATAAATGTTAAGAATTATTAAGTTGTTGATTTCACAGAGCCAGTGGGGAGGGAAGTCCGGGCTCCCTGGGAACTGCCTTCCATATTTCCCCACCTTGGGGTGGTCACCAGACCACATCCCTGATGACCTTACACAACCCAGGGACCGATGCCAGGCAGAGACCCTGAACTTTCCAGGGAGGGAACCGGAGGACTCCAGTCAGAGTTTCCATGCTGCATAACTTGGTTCATGGTTGGCAGCGAGGGGAGAGACCCAAGGGAGGGAGCATGTTTCACATTCTGGGGACATTCTCCTTGAACTCTGCAGGGGCTTGAAACGTCCCTAAGTGCCATACATCTACATGCTGGCCGCCTTCTGCACTCTTTTTTTCTTTCTTTAAAAGCTTAGACTGATTAAAGATGGGAAGGGATTTGGGAGGTCAAGGGAGGACCTTGGATGGGAAGGGATGGAAGCTCAGATGATGTGGAGGGGTGGGGGTGGCCAGGCGGTGCTTTCTAGCTGAAGTAAGCAGCTTCGGAACCTGCCTACCACGCGGCCTGGTATTCCAGGGTTTTTAAATTGCATGCCACATGTTTATCCTTATTAAGCAGTTGTTCTCTTCCAAGGGGCTCTCTCTGGCCGCCAAGAAGCAACCACAGGGCTTGTCGTGGGGCTTATGAGTAGCTAGGGTCTCCCAGGAGGTCATCAGAGTGGATGGGGCGGGGGGGAGGGGCAAAGCCAGGAAAACACCTGGAGGCTTCCACTCCCTAAACCCAGGGAAATGATGGAGTAGCTGAACCGAGATTGACCCACCTCCTCCTTGTACAGAAAGAAAAGCTGTGGCCAGAGGGGCAAGGCGGGGAAGTCGCCGTAACACATTTGGTGTGGTTTTGGGCAGGCACAATGGGCTTTTTATGGCTGGGGCTGCTTTCTAATGTGAATATAGAACTCTTGGCTGGGAGAGGAAGGGCTGGAGGAGAGACCAGGAAGGAGAGATGCACATCTGACTCCAGGCTGGCTCTCGGTGACCATGACCACCTCCTTCCACTGGAGGGAGCAGCCTCTCCGCAGGTGGGGCTGTCCCTCAGGAGCAGGAACTGGGCTTCCGCTGGAGAGAAGCAGTGCTCCACGTTCAAAGACCATTGTTGCCATTATTAATTGATCGCTGTGATTATCATGTAGGCATTAAGTGGCTTCCTCTGCCCTTTGAGTTGTAACACTTAGGGCAGCTGCTAGTGAGGACAAAACAAAGCTTCCCTACTGCAAGAGCTTGATCTGGGTCCCTGCTGCTGTGTGGCCTTCTGCAATTAGCTGTTTTACAGATGGAGAAACTTAGTCCTCAATGATTTACTGAAGGGCCGAGTTGCTTAGCCCTGCAGGGTACACAGGTGAATAGGGAGGGTCGCTGAACACTTGCAGCCAAGACAGGGTTGCCACCCACTGCAAGCACGAAAATCACTACTGGGTCAGCTCTGCAGCTGCAAATCTGGGGAAAAGGGACCCACCCAGGCACTAGGGAAACTGCCCAGCTCCATCGCATCAGGGTCCCAAGGAACGAGCATGTCAGCTCTCTCCAGAGCCTTTGTCACCATCTCACGTGCCTGCCATGCTGTCTCTTACCAACCCAGGAGGCAGGGCTGGTGGCCGCTGCTCCACCCTCACCCTTTGAACCTCCCCACGGGGCGGGACAGGGTGGGCCCAGGTGGAGTCTGAGCTGGGTACCAATTCCAGGAATGCAGCTGGAGGTGGGGGTGGGCGGTGCTGGGCCTGGACAGGTGGGAGAGAAAGGCAGGAGGCAGCTGAAGGGGGCGGTCTCAGAAGCCCCCACGGGGAGCCTCCTACCCACCTGGCAGGCATTTGGAACAACGTGCTTAATAACAGCAGCATTTGTGAAATCTAATTAGTGCAGGCCCAACTTCTGACTTCCTGCGCAGGGGCTCCTCCTCTAGCCCTAGGCTATCGAGCTGAATTAAGCTGCCTAAGATCACCTCATTAAATTCACTAACCTTGCTTTTCCACCACGTTTAGCCCCTGGTGCCCTTCCTTTGTCTGTGGGAGGTGCGCGTCTGGCATTCCTCCAGTACGTTCCCAGGCAGGTGTTTTGAGAAACTCCCCTCCCCTTCCCGCCTCTTCCCTCCCCAAACGGCTCCCTTAATCACGAGTTGCTTTCTTCTGAGCTCAATAATCACCCTGGACTAATCCATCCACAAAATCCTGTGGCTGCAGTAGGAGCCCCCTTCCCAGCCCTCCCTGGCTAAGAGATGGTGGTCCCAGAGGTGCTGAGGACTCCTCCTGGAGGTAGGCAGGGGGCTGTCCGGAGGCAGAGTGTTGGGCCTGCTGGCAAACTGGTAACTGGCACATGTGACTTGGATTTCCTGGGGCCTAACTGCTGGGAGTGCACTTCTGGAGTGGAGATGGGCGATGGGGATGCCTGGTGAGAACAGTGTCCAGGATGAGAGGGGAGGGGATGGAGAAGCAGCTCTGGAGCCCAGCTCGCCATTAGCCCTGATAAACAAATGACTCCCTGTGGGTCAGAGTACAGGGTAGGTAGCAGAAACAATCAGGCCAGAGGGGTATTCGTTGCAGAAAAGAAATGTGATGCAATTAGTATGCTAGGGGAATGGAAAACTCTAACGTGGAGACAGGGCTAAAGTTACCGCCCAGTCAACTCTGCGTGGAATTGTGCTGAACTGAGGAGCACTGCAGCGAGGGGTGGAATTGTGCTGAGTTGAGGAGCACTGCAGCAAGGGCTGACCACCGCCCAGTCCAGGTTGGGTGCGTGTGCCCTGCTGTGAGACCGGACCTCAGGAAAGGGGTGGGGGGAAGGTTGGGTTGGGAAGGAGAGGCTCTGTAGCCACACCTGTGAAGCTCCAGGCAGCTTCCCTAATGTCTCTCCTTAGCCTCTTGCAGAGAGAGCTAATGCACGTCTTCCCCCCACCCCGGGGCTGGTGTCTGGGTTAATTGGACCTTGTTTATATAGCATCTATTATTTATGATTTCCTTTTGTCTCTCCTGAATGTGACAACCATGGTTAAACAGCCAGAGTTATTCCTGCCTTGGGACATGTATGAGGATGGTCTCCTTTGCAGCCTACCTGAAGTGAATGTGCGCCCGAGAGGCTTCATGAAAGGTTAAATGTGTGGGGGCCCTGCTGGGAGAGAGGGGCAGCTGAATGTGCCTGAGACCAGACAGCCTTGCACTAAGCGCAGCTCCTTTCTGGGGGGACCTCTGATGCATGCTCACTTGTAAAAAATCCAGCTGGAACTGGGATCTTGGATCACATCCCATTCTGGGGGGTCCGAACTTTGGCTGCATATTGGAATTATTTGAGAGGTTTGAAAACCTGACAACCAGAGATTCCAACTTAATCGGTATGGGCGTGTGACTACAAGGTTTTAGAGCTCTCCACATATTCTAATATGCAGCAAAAGTTGAGAGCCACTCGCAGCTCCAACACATTCTTACTGTGTCAGGTTTTTTTTCTGTTAATTATGAACAATAGCAGCTAACTTTAATAGAACCCTGATGAGGCCGGGCGCGGTTGGCTCACTCCTGTAATCCCAGCACTTTGGGAGGCCGAGGCGGGCAGATCACGAGGTTAGGAGATCCAGACCATCCTGGCTAACACAGTGAAACCCCGTCTCTGCTAAAAATACAAACAATAGCCGGGTGTGGTGGTGTGCGCCTGTAGTCCCAGTTACTTGGGAGGCTGAGACAGAAGAATGGCGTGAACCTGGGAGGCGGAGCTTGCAGTGAGCTGAGATCGCGCCACAGCACTCTAGCCTGGGCGATGAGCGAGACTCTATCTCAAAAAAAAAAAAAAAAAAAAAAAAGAACCCTGATGATGCAATGGGTACAGAGAAGAATTTTATATAGATGGCTTCAATGAATCCTCAGAACAACCCAATGTTGTTGGAAGGTGCAATGATCATCTTCCTTTTACAGATGAAGAAACTGAGGCTCAGGGAGGTTAAGTAAATGAGGCCGAAGTCACACATTGTTTCAGTCATAAAGTTAGGTCTGACCTGACTCCAAAACCTGTGCTGTTAACTATTTTTTTTGAGGCAGAGTTTTGCCCTTTTGTCCAGACTGGAGTGCAGCGGCATTATCTCGGCTCACTGCAACCTTCGTCTCCCAGGTTCAAGCGATTCTCCTGCCTCAGCCTCCCGAGTAACTAGGATTACAGGCATGCACCACCACATCTAGCTAATTTTTGTATTTTTAGTAGAGATGGGGTTTCAGCATGTTTGCTAGGCTGGTCTTGAACTCCTGGCCTCAAACGATCTGTCTGCCTTGGCCTCCCAAAGTGCTGGGATTACAGGCATGAGCCTCCTTGTCTGACCTGTCAGAGGATTTTAACAGTTTCCCAAGCAATGCTTCATATTCACAAACGAACACGTTAGGCTCAAGGACAGAAGGGACATACTTAGGATGATAGACTAACCTGGCCCAGCCTGCGACCTCATGGGAATGTGGGATGATGAGAGAGAATGTTTGCATTGAAGTCTGTGGGGATAGAGCCCTCAACAAATGTCAAGCACTGGTGCTATAATCAAATGGGGAGAGGGAGCCAGCCATGCATGTCTGAAGCGGGTATTCTCTTCCCTGCAGGTGCCAGGACTACAGACAGGGCAAGGGAGAGCAGGGGCCTGCTGGAGAAACCCATCCTTCCCTGAGATCTCTTGGAGGGCTCTCCATCTCTCTTAGAGCAGTTTCTTTCTTAGACAGTTGAAGCTGCTCAGTGGTCTCCCCAGATCATGCAGGTTGGGGCAGAAGCTTCTCACTCAGAGAACTGAGAATATCATTTGTCACAGAAGCCTAAGGTGGAACTTAGACCAAGATGTTCTTGACCTTAGCAGTTTGACTCGGGTGGGGGTTTGGAAGCTGGAACTTTTCAACATATATCTCCAAGCTTCAGGAGGAAGCTAGACACATCTGAAAGCCTCTGAACAGCCTGTGATGAAGATTCTTAAAGAAAGAGACCGTTTGCCTTAGTGGCTAAGAGTACAGGTGCAAGAGACAGACCACCCACGTTAAAATCTGGCTCCACTCCTGAGCTGTGTGACCTTGGGAAAGTTTTTCAACTGAAGCCACAAAGACCTAATCTGGGAGGTGGGAATAGTCATAGGGAAGGGTCGTGGGGAAATAAAATGAGAGAATGCATGTAACATTCTTGGCTGACAGTGCCCGATGAATATTAGCTGCTATTACGGTTGTTCCTACCACCACACCCTCTCCCATTCGTTTCCTTCTCAATTCTATTGACATTTTCAGTGTCTAATTCCTTTTGAGGGATCATGGCTTTTGTAGAACTAGGTTGCTTTCACTCTTTGAGGGTGGTCTTTCTGATTGATCCATCAGTCTGCATTCTCCTTGCCGTCCTTGGTATGCACACACATACATGGAAGCTGTATTCCTCCTTCATAAAGGACTTTGAGTACAACATTTTCATGTTTCACGTTTCCCACTTCATCTCCTTTGTTTTCCACTTGCTTAGTTTCCTACTCTTCCCTTTATCCTGAGGTGTCGTGAGGGGAATGGCCTGCAGAGTCCAAAGGCGGCTGTTATGTCATTTGTCCATGTTTGCATTCCCGTGTCCTCCCCACAGTTGGTTGCTCTCTGGGCTGCACGCATGTTGGGTTCACTGATCGCAGAGCCTTTTCCTGGCTGCCAAGACCACAGTAGCCTTCCAGAGGCTGTTGGCGTGTGGATGCTGCCTCTGCGATCCACAACCCCACCAGGCTGATGCTTCAGGAACAGATCACACCTCGGCTGAACCCATCAGGCTGGAACACTGGATTCTTAACCAACCGTAGGTGCTACTGCCTCTCTAGGACCTGCCGATGACCTCTGTCCTTCTCTGGTGCCTTTGTCCACATGGGTCTTCGGTTCCTTCAACATGCATGCTTGTGGCCCCTTGGAGCTCACCTCCTCAAGCAAGCCTCCCAGCCCAGTCAGCCCCTGTGCACTCTCATGTTGCCTGTGTGTCTCCTTCACAACTCACATCACTGATGGACTTACACAGTTCGGTGTGTATTTGGGAACTTCTCTTCTTCATACTGGAATATCAGCCCCAAGAGGGCAAGAAGTGTGCCTATTTGTTCACTACAGTATTATATGAACACCCCTGGCATATAATAAATGCTCCCTCAGTATTTGAGTATTATATGAACACCCCTGGCATAGAATAAATGCTCCCTCAGTATTTGAATAAATAAATGTGGTGTCAATTTAGATTAATTTTCTTGATCTCATACTTGCGTTCACTTTGCATCCTACCATCTGGCTCTGCTACTAACTGTCTCATGAACTTGGAAGTTTTAGGGAATAGTCTTTTTAAAGTACGTTCGTTAAAAAAGAGATATTATTCATATAACATGAAGTTTTCCCCTTTAAAATAGACAGTTCAGTAGTTTTTAAGTATATTTACATTTTGCAACTATGGCCATGACCTCATTTTGGAACATTTTCATCACCCCAAAATAAACCCCATACCCATCACTCACCATTTCTGTCCCTCTGTTGGTAACCATTAACCCACTTTCTGCCTCCATGGATTTGCCTATACTGGACACTCCAAATAAATGGAATCGTACAACGTGTGGCCTTTTGTGTCCGTCTCCTTTCACTTAACAAAATGCTTCCAAGGTTCCATCCCAGTTGCCGTATGCATCGGTAGTTTATTCTTTTATAGGGGTGAATAACGTTCCATGGGGTGGCTATAAGCACATTTTGTCCATTCATCATCTGCTAGACATTTGGGCTGTTTCCACTTTTCAGCTGTTGTGAATAACGCTGCTATGAACATCTGTGTAAAGTTTTTGTGTGAACATATTTTTTCAGTACTCTTGCGTACATACTTAGAAGTGGAATCACTGGGTCATATGGTAACTCTATGTTTAATTTTTGCAGAACTGCCAAACTGCTTTCTGAGGAGTTTTTATTTGATTTTTTTTTTTAAAATGAAAGGGGTGGGCCAATTTAGTGTCCACCCCCTTACATTTTAATTTTTATTTGATAAAGAACTCCTTTAGAAACATATTAAAAACCATGGAATCTTCAGATAAATGCATATGTGTGAATACATATCATTTCAGGGGTCCCAGAACCATCAGAAACTGGCTATGGATCCCAATGTTTCGTGATCACAGGCTCACACACGGCAGTGTTTTAAGGTTAGATGATTTTCTCCAACACAGAACTTGGCTTTTTCACATGGATATTGGAGATGGATAATTTGGCTAATGAGTTCTGATCCATGTTCTGATTTGCATCTGGGATCAGAACATTCAGCAGCCATTTAGTTGCCTTAATTTTTTCCACCCACTCTGCAATCATTTGATTGATGTGCAATTACCTCCCCCTGCTTGGACACGCGCTTTCCCCGCTCACGTGTGTTATCCAATGCCTGATAACCTTCATTTTTTCCCATTTATTTTGTGTGTGCTGGCCACTGTTTGATGTAATTATTTTTGTAATCGTCTTCTATTAGGTGAAAGAATATTGCAGTAGAGAAAGAAGGAAAAAGAAAATAAATGCCTTCCTGACAAGTTCTAATATTTTATGTTCACAAATCTCCCAATATCAGAGCAATAATATTATTTTCTTGATGTGCATTTATTAAAATGTAAAGTAGCTCCACACATTGGGAACGAAAACCCTTGCATTACCTTGGCCAGAAAATATCACTTATTTATTTCAGATTGCATTTCTGGAATGTTAATACTGTTGCTTTTTTTTTCCCCCATAGCCTTTATCTAGCAGGGGAGTGAACCTGAAGGTCTGATTTCTAAACAGGTCTTGCTGAATGCACAGGACCTTAATTTGGTTTTAAGAATTGCTTTTGGCTCTTGATTGACGATGAGGTTCTTTTCTGTGTAATTCTTTTGGCTGAAAACTGAATAGAGTTCTCCCTTTGTGGATGGCATTTTGACATCACATTTTAAGACAGGGTACAGATGTAAACGGGGAGTAGGGAAGATTTATAAAAGAGAAGGGGGATTAACATGTGGACTTTAAGGGTTGGAAGAGTTTGATCTATTATCAATTTCTCTATGGCATCAATGGTACACCCCTTAGATTCCAGTTCCTAAGTCAGAATGTTCATTTCCAGGTAGCCTAGTAAAAGAGATACTAGATTGGAAGTCAGAAGCCAGGAGTTCTAATCCTATTTTTCCCTCTAAGTAGTTTTGTGACCTTGGACAATTCACTTCCACTCTTTGGGCTGTTTTCTCAAGTGCAAAAGGAATTGTTGAACTAAGATGCATGGGTTTTAATCTTAGCTGCATATTAGAATGCCCTGGAGAACTTTGAAAACTATAGTGATACTCAGGCCCTTAGATCAATTAAATCAGACTTTCTCGTGAGGGTGCATGGACCTGGGCATTGATGTCTCTACTAAACACCCCCCAAGTGGTTCTATCATCAAGCCAGAGATGAGGACCCCCGGTGCAGGTGATCTCAGATGTTCCTCCAGATTTCTGATTCCTCAACGTTATGAGCTGGGCAGTGATGTCAGTCCAGCCAAGGTTGGTGAGATGTATTTGCAGACAAGTGGGCCACAATCACAGGATTGTGATTCTGTGCTGGGGTTTGAGGTGTCTCTGCTGGGAGACTCTGGGGAGATCCTGAATGGAATTGAATTTCTCTCAGTATCAGGTCTGGGTTTGGACAGGTAAATCTTCCTTTCTTTGTGGGCTCATGGTGCTGAGAAGATGGATGAGCTGGGGCTGGTAATATAGCTTTGTTCCTTGGAGAAAGGCATGTAGAGAGATAAGGTAGGCTTATTATTTTTAGAGTGGAACTGGGACTATTTAGCCTAGAAAAGAGGGGACTTGGGGAGAGGCATGATTTGCGGTCTTCAAGAGGCTGAAAGCCTGTCATGTGGAAGAGGGATTGGAGTGATTTGAGATGCTTTGGGGGGCTGAACTCAGGTCAGTGGGTAGAGAGTCAGGGAAAGACATTTTGGTGCATTATGAGGAAGAATTGTAAAGTAGAGCTGTGCTCCATATTCCCTGTGCATACTTCTGTCTTAGCACCTGCTTTTATAACAGTCTTCTCTACAGTGAGACAATGTCTTTCTCATCTCTGTATTCTCAGCACCTAATCCGGTTCCTGACACAGTCCTCTATAAATGTTTATTGTCATTCATATGATTATTAATTGCTGTCATGAATGCCGACTATGCAGAGTACTTTTCTTGCTTTATCTCGTTTAACCCTCATAATGGTTTAGGAAGTAAGTATATTTATTACCCCACTCTACAGTTAAGGAAAACCAGAGCTTTGGGAGGTTAAGGAATGGGCCGAATCACAGCCAGTATGTAGCAGAGGCTGGATGTGAACTTAGGTCTGTCTGACTAAAAAACCTGTGTTCCTAACCATCATGCAACTCTGCCCACCAGGACCCTGGAGGTATCAAGCTGAAGATAGACAACCACTTGGGGGATCTAGTTATGCCATGGCAATAAATATGGATTGAGTTAGGACAGTCCCAGATGATGATGGAGCCAGGAGCTGAGTAGATTTTTAGAGTCTGAGGTCACCCCGTTACTGCTCTATCAGCCTCCTACCCCACAATCCACCGGTGAGGCATTGGCCTGGTCTAGAGGCAGAGCCTTACTACCTTTGGCTACATAGGCTCTGGGATGGCACTGCTCTCTCAGCAGTTATGGTCATTTCCAGGTAATAGGTATTGTGGCCTCCTCTGCCACCTGCCTGCGTTAAGCCTTTTGGTCACATGTCTGGGGAGCAGACTTCTTTGTATGCCCCTGGGGACAGGACAGGATGGAGGGAGGAGCCCCGGGTCTGTGTGGGGGGTGCGTGGGTGGGGAGATGCATGACTGCTTTGGTTATGAAACTTTGTGTTAGTGTGTCTGTTCATTTCACACAGACACAGTGATTGCATTATCACGCGGCTGAACGTACATGGCAGAGGGTGGAAGCAGCTGAGGAAGGAGCGGGTGCTCCAAGGAAATCTTTCATCAAAGTGATGGCATAGCTAAAGGCACAGAAATGCATTACTGAGATGGCCTTGCCCATTAGTGGGTGGCTGCAAGGAAGGCTGAAATGGTGGCTTGGGAGAATGAATGGGAGAGGGGCTGGAATTGACTGGAAAGACAGGAAAAGGAAAGAGGGGGAGAAACAAGTTGGTGGGAATGGTGATTCCTTTAAAATGAGGTGCACTGCCTGACAAGTTGTGCATTCTTCTTAAACACAGCCCCAATCAAGTCTTAACTTGAAAGAAAATTAAGTCAGATGCAGTCATGACCCTCCTGTTAGCCGGGTTGGGCATAGAGGCTTTCCAGAAAACTCTCTCTCCGGAGGGGTTGGGCGGTGGTTGTAGCAGTGATAAGCACAAAAAAAGGGAGCCAGCATTTGAGAATCAAGCGCTTAAAATACATCATCCCATTTGTTTCTGATAATGAACACACAGAGTGGGTAATAGCATTTTCCTTTTACTGATGAGAAGACTGAGGCTCACATGGTTTTTGTGGTTGCTGTTTTAGAGATAAAGTCTTGCTCTGTCACCCAGGTTGAAGATTCATGGTGTGATCATGGCTCACTCCAGCCTTGAACTCCTGGGCTCCAGTGATCCTCGAGTCTTAGCCTCCCAAGTAGCTGAGACTACAGGCACACACCATTGTGATTGGCTATTTTTAATTTTTTTGTAGAGGCAGGGTCTCACTATTTTGCCCAGGCTGGTCTTGAACTCCTGGGCTCAAGTGATCCTCTTGCCTTAACCTCCCAAATGTTGGGATTACAGGTGTGAGCCACTTTGCCTGGGTTCACAGGTGTTTTAAAACTTAAATTATAAATGAAAGCGAGCAAGTCTTACTTAAACATGACTTAAAAAATTGTTTATTTCACCACACCATGTGATCTTCCAGTTTTCTGTCAGGGAAGGCAGGTCGGAGGTTGGGGACTTAGGAGTTTGCTTTCACAGCCAAACAGCTTTGTTGAGTCACTAAATGAATTTTGGGGAGTGACCACAGATTCTAGCGGGCCTGTTAGCCTGACTAGGTTGAGATTGCGGACATGACCCACAGAACAGGAGAAGCTGAGTTACTTGCAAGTTGGAAAGATGCTGTCATCATGAAACAAAATAGATTTGGTTGGTTGGCTTGCCCATGCGGTTAGATGGCAGGCCATGAAGAAACATGGCCTCATCTCTCTTATAGCTCTGAGGGGCAGGAGGAGAGAGCTGGGAATCACTAGATTCACTGCAGAGAAGTTCAGGGCTGTATCTAGGTCATGGGTCAACTGATAATTGGAAGAGAAATTCAAGGTTGGACATTCATTTTGATTTTTGGTTTCAAAATTTATACTTATCTACTTTCAGAAATAATTTGAAGAGACATACTATTTTCTCAGGAAAAGAAAAAGATGCCCTCTAAATAGTTTTCTTGCTTGAATGTTGCCAGCAAATCAGCCATCTCATCGCATGTTGATGGTTGTAGAGCAAATCATCAATGCTTAACTAGAGTTGCCGTTTGTTGAGTTCCTACTAGGCATTTGACTCTGTGTTAGGTACCTTGCACATATTAGCTTTATGAACACTCCTCACAACCCAGCAAGATAGGCATTTTTATCCCCATTTTTCAGATGAGGAAACTGAGGTTCACAGAGGTTAACTGATTTGCCCAAAGTCCCACTGTATGTAAGTAGCAAAACTAAGATTTGAACTCAGATCTCTCTGACTTCAAAATCAGGTGCTCTTTCTACTCTGTGACATGAGGCTATGAACATGTGAATCTCAGAGGTAAAAAGTAGAGTTTGGCTCACTAATATGGTTTGGATCTGTGTCCCCCCCCACCAAGTCTTATGTTCAACTGTGTTCTTCAGTGTTGGAGCTGCGGCCTGGTGGGAGGTGATTGGATCACGTGGTTGGTGTTTTCATGAATGGGTTAGCACCATCCCTTCAGTGCTGCTCTCATGATAGTGAGTATGTGAGTTACTGTGAGATCTGGTTGTTTAAATGTGTGTAGCACCTCCCCACCCCCCTTCCGGCTCTGGCCATGTGAGACATCTCACTCCTCCTCCAGCCTTCTGCCACGACTGTAAGTTTCCTGAGGTCTCAGCTATGCTGAGGCAGATTTATAGTTAGGCATTGGCCAGGGTGGTGCTAACCCATTCATGAGAACTCCACCCACATGATCCAAACCATATTAGTGAGCTAAACTCTACTTTTTAGCTCTGAGATTCATGTGTACAGAAACTGCCATGCTGCTTGTACAGCCTATGGAACCAGAAGCAAATTAAACTTCTTTTCTTTATAAATTACCCAGTCTTCCTTCCTTCCTTCCTTCCTTTTTTCTTCCTTCCTTCCTTTCTTTCTTTCTCTCTCTCTCTCTTTCTTTCTTTCTTTCTTTCTTTTTCTTTCTTTCTTTTCTTTTTCTTTCTTTCCTTCCTTCCTTCCTTCCTTCCTTCCTTCCTTCCTTCCTTCCTTCCTTCCTTCCTTCCTTCCTTCCTTCCTTCCTTCCTTCCTTCCTTCCTTCCTTCTTCCTTCTTTCCTTCCTTCTTTCCTGACAGAGTCTCATATGGAACCAGGAGCCAATTACACTTCTTTTCTTTATAAATTACCCAGTTTTTCTTTCTTTCTTTCCCTTCCTTCCTTCCTTCCTTCCTTCCTTCCTTCCTTCCTTCCTTCCTTCCTTCCTTCCTTCCTTCCTTCCTTCCTTCCTTCCTTCCTTCCTTCCTTCCTTTCCTTCTTTCTTTCCTGACAGAGTCTTATTCTGTTACCCAGGTTGGAGTGCAGTGGCACAATCTCGGCTCACTGCAACCTCTGCCTCCTGGGTTTCAGTGATTCTCCTGCCTCAGCCTCCTGAGTAGCTGGGATTACAGTCATGCACCACCATACCTGACTAATTTTTATGTCTTTAGTAGAGACAGGGTTGCACCATGTTGGCCATGCTGGTCTCAAACTCCTGACCTCAGGTGATCCACCTGCCTTGGCCTCCCAAAGTGCTGGGATTACAAGCATGAGCCACCGTGCCTGGCCTAGTTTCAGATATTTCTTTATAGCAATGCGAGAACAACCTAATATACTCACCCTTACCTCTTCAACACAGAGTCTTCCCAGGGCATCCCTAGTAAGGGCTGTGACTTGACTCACCTTCCTGTACTAATGGAAGACTCGTTAATTACTCCACAAGGCATCAGGTCCACTGTGTGATCCTGCATTTGTTGGCCGGGTGCGGTGGCTCAAGCCTGTAATCCCAGCACTTTGGGAGGCCGAGACGGGCGGATCACGAGGTCAGGAGATCGAGACCATCCTGGCTAACATGGTGAAACCCCGTCTCTACTAAAAATACAAAAAACTAGCCGGGCGACCTGGCGGGCGCCTGTAGTCCCAGCTACTCGGGAGGCTGAGGCAGGAGAATGGCGGGAACCCGGGAGGCAGAGCTTGCAGTGAGCTGAGATCTGGCCACTGCACTCCAGCCTGGGCGGCAGAGCGAGACTCCGTCTCAAAAAAAAAAAAAAAAAGAAAAAAAAGAAAAAGATCCTGCATTTGTTCACCCAAGGGATATTTAATACATGTCTGCTGTGTGTTAGGTACTATTCTAGAACTTGGAAGGCCAGACAAGGGCCTGGTTCTCGTGGATCTTGACTTCTAGTTGGAGAAGCAAGCACTTGAAAACAAAGTAAATAAACAAAAAGTTCTGGGTGCTGACAAATGCATTGGAGATAATGAGATAGAGATCTAGAGGGTGTCTGGTCATAGGGACCCCTTTAGATGGAACGGTCAGGGAAGATTTTGCTAAAGAGATGGCAACTGAATTGAGACCTGAATGACAAGGATATGCCTTTCAAAGATCTGGGGGAAAGGGGATTTAAGGCAGAGGAAACAGGAGATGCCAAAGCTTTGAGGCCAGACTGAGTTTGGCACATTAAGTAAGCCCAATGGCCTGGAGAGAACAATCAACTAGGGGGAGAATGGGAGGAGATGAGCCCAGAGAGGAAGGCGGAAGCCAGATGGTGTAGGGCCCACCTGCCATAGTGAGGGCTTTGGATTTTATCCTAAGTGTGGTGGGATGCCATCGGATGGGTTTGAATGAGAAAATGACATAATCTGATTCACATTTTAAAAAAAGATCCTATGTAGAAATTGGATTGCAGAAGGCACTTCTAATTGTTGGAAGGACTGTTCTCTCTCCTACTGATCAAAGTTGGTTCCTCAAGTAATGACCCTTGTGAAACTGTCCTCACAACATTAATGAGAATTACAAACCAGGCTTTAGGCGGATTTGTAGTTAGGCATTGGCCAGGGTGCACTGGTGCACTTCAACCCACTTGCTGGCAGCTGCTGACTGACCAAGAGTCACACAGCATGCTGACCACCTGCTCCCCCATTGTTCCTATAGATAGAATCTCTGACACTGGACCTTTTTACCCAAGAATTACTTAAGTTATTTTTCAGATCCTGAAATCCAGTGGAACGGCTCATGCCCACCAGTCTGAAGACCCCCAACCAAGGAACTGACCCAGCACAGGCATGAAGTTTCTTCATCTCCCTGTCCCATGACTTCATTCCTCACTTCTTGACCAATTAGTGATCCCTACACTTTAGTCTATTCCCTTACAAAATCAAACTCCTTAAAAATCCCATCCTAAATTTCTCAGGGAGGCAGATTTAAGGTTTCCTCTCGTTTGGCTGCTGTGTGATTATTGGACTCTCTCTCTGCTACAACTTCCACTGCTTTGCTGTTTGCCCACACAATGTGCAATAGAATCTGGTGGTCTTATAACACTTGACCAAAAACCAATCAGCAGAAACAAGGCTACTTTCTTCCTTCTTAAAATTTTTCCAATCAGCTATTATAATTCCCTTTAGTTCTTTCTAAACTTCCCTTGTTCTTTGAATTGATCCTTGGATTCTAGACCCAAGGTGGATTCTAGACCCATTATCTTGATCATTCTTTATCAGTGGATCTCTTGCTTCTCCATGTCCTTATTAAAATGTGGCATCCAGTACCAAACACACTTTCACCAGCCCAGGATTCTGAGGGGCTGTGAATTCCAAGGACATCCATTAATGAAGAGTATTAGACTAAGTCTTTGTTGACTAGGAGTTCTTAATGTGAGGCTCTGGGTTCATGGAAGGGCCCACATAACACGACACACCATTGTCTATGGGGTGTGTGTGCATGTGTGTGTTGCGTATGCATTTCTAGGAGGAGAGTCCATAGCTCTGATTAAAGTCTCAAGAAGAGCCTCCTCCTTGAGAACCAATGCCCTAGAAAGTTAAATCCAAGGATTTCTCTACTAAGCAGATGTTACAATGAGTTCCTTCCTGGTCCCACATTCATTCCCTTGCTGTCTTCTTCAAATGCTTTTATAGGTCTCTTGATCTCTTCTTCCTGCCTCATACCCCACTTTAAATTCCTTCTTTGGCTTCTTATAAATCATCCAAACCTAGAGAAGATATCTTCTGCTTTCTTCTTGGAGGAGAGACTAGTGAGGAAGGCTGTATTCAACTGGCTGGATGAGAACATACTGACAAATAGACCTAGGACCGGAGGTTTATTGCTTTTTCCTCTCTTCTCTGGACTCGTAGGTCTTTGGAACTGACCTGTGTGCCTGACTTGCAGACTTCTTAAGAGCAGGGTCCAGAGAGACTGGAAAGTGCTTGAGTGTTAGCGAATGCGAAGGGCAAAGACATCTTAAAAGAATTATTATTCATTTCCCATTGCAGTTAATTTTGGCACCTTCATCAGGGTTTAAATTCTAGTACCATATCATATCAAAGGAAAAAAGTATTTGATGTACGTGTTAATTACTGCTAAGATGTAGCTACTTAAATCAAGAGTTTAATCTTCATTTGACTATTCAGAACAGCTCTGAGTGGGGGATGGGGAGACCCCTTTTGATTTGGGTTATTTAAATAGGTGATGAGAACTTCAAGCAAAATGGCTTCCTAATTTCAGTATTTGGACGTCTCGCAATTAGTACACGCTAAAGGAAAAATAGGAAAATCAGGTTCCTCTAGGAATTCCCAAGTTTTCACTTGTTCTGTGAAGTGGAAGAATGTTCTGAATAATATAATTTCATGTGCTCAAAGGCTTGAGAATCTGCAGAGTGATAGCCTAATGGTAAGTGATATCTTAAAAGCATGCGAGAGGCTTAAAAAGTAGATCCATGTATAAAATAATATATTATTATTTAAAAGCACAAATTGTCAAAATGATACTACTCTTAGATACACTCTTTATAAGAACCATCTTGGTTGAATCTCTAATGTGTATTTTTTTAATACCATGAAACTATAAAACGCATTGAAACACCACATTATTTACCAAGTGATTAAATCATAGTAATCTATTATAGTTTTACTAGAACATTGTTTTCTTGGAATTCCAAGGTTTTATTGCCTCAGATATAACACTTTACTCCTAATAATCCCTATTGATTTTATTATATTACCTTACATTTTTAGATTTGTTTTAGTGCCTTGCATTAAATTTTAGCCTTAATGTGCTACATAAAATGAGATATATCATCATGTTTCTCAAACCTTCTCAAGGTAATTATCTTACCTAACATGGATGAAAAATGCTCATGTTTGGCTGCTGACAGCAGTGGGAGTCTGGGGGTGGGGAAGGTACATCGTAGTCTCTGGGACTGTTGGTTGTATTTCTGGACAGTTGGGGTGCTGCCCATGGGCTGGGTGAACGCTGGTGGGTGTGGTAATGGGGCATTGCCACAGATTAGAGGAGGTATCTGGTATCTCATTTGTGTCATTATTTTGCTATCCTTGCTAATCTCTCTTGGGATTTGTGGCTCACACTGCATTTACAAGGTGTTTTGCATACAGTAATTGTTCACTTGCTAAATCAGCCAGTAGAGAACTCGGTGTTCTTGGAGAAAGTTATTGCACCTTTGGGTGTTGTTTTAATTACTTTTTCAAGGTGCCTTCTAAATGTTAAAAATGGTGACACATTTTATCTCAAGTTGAACTTTCCATCCCCATTCTCTGGATTTGGGGTCATTCTCTTGCCTTGGAGTCTGGAGGGAGGAGAGGAGTCGGTTCTGGTTTGTGAGCTGTGGTGCTACTGTCCTTTTGGAGGAAGGGTAGCTACTGATGAGCCTTCCCTGCAGCAATTGTGTCCCAGCAAGATCTGACACACTCTTATCAGGGCCCCGGCAACTAACTCAGCACCTTCATTACAAAAGTTAGCCAGGTATGGTGGTATGTGCCTGTAATCCCAGCTACTTGGGAGGCTGAGGCAGAAGAATCGCTTGAACCCGGGAGGCGGAGGTTGCAGTTAGCCGAGATCACGCCAATGCACTCCAGCCTGGGCGACAAGAGCGAAACTCTGTCTCAAAAAACAAAAAACAAAAAAACAAATAAAACCCCACAAAACTTCAGTGGGTACTAGATTCTTGACTAGTAGGAGCTCAAATTTTAAAAGGAGAAAATAATCGCACCAGCTACACTTTTTATAGTGCTAACTATACTTTTCATAGAGTTAACTATATGCACAGTTTTATTTGCTTTATCTGTATTAATTCTTTTCATCCTTATGAAAAGCAGATACTATCATTAGCTCCATTTCACAATGAGGAAATAGAAGTACCTAGAGGTTAAGTATTTTGCCCAAGGTCACACAGCTAGAAAGTGGTAGACCCAGAATTCAAACCCAGGCAATCTGATGCTCAGAACCTAGACTCTTAATTACACAAATATGATATTTATAATTTACAAAGCGATATCCACTAGTTATCTCACTGATTTTCCCAAGAGACTTTGGCTCCACTGTAGACACAAGAAAACAGAAATAGGTCATCATTTGTCTAAGGTGACAGAGCCCAAACCCACTAACAGGACAGTTTTCTTCCTCTTCAACTGATCTCTATGGGTGGAAAAACCTATCCACATACTATGAAGATGGGAAGCCAAAGTGTCTCTGCACATAAACAGACTGCCTCCCTGGAAACCACACCTGTCCTTGGTGGTGTATGAGCAGGCCCCTGGGATCGACACATGGATGAAGGGAGCCCTCTGAATTCTCCCACATCTCTGGGCACCCCTCTAAGGTGCTCTTCTCAGCTTGTCGCTCCTTCACTGTAAGTCCAAGTTGTTTGAAGGAAGGGACTATGTTGGTATTCTGTGATGTAGGCGGCTCTGTGTGCTGGTGAGATTTTGTAGCCACTGGAATGATCAGAAAAACATCTGTGTGAATCTTGCATGGTGGAAGAGGAAACCAGGCAAGAGTGAGCAAGCAGGAAGGTAAAAGGGGCAACAGCTGATGGGCCAGCAAGGATGCAGGGAGGATACCTGTGGTCATGACCAGGCTGTGTGCAGGGCAGCCCTGCTTGCTTTCTTAACAGAAAGCACAAGACCAGCCAAAGCAGGCGAGGAGAAAGCCATTGAATACATACTAAGCTAGGAAACAAAGACATATGTTGAAATTCTAGGTTCTCAAGAAGATGAACAAAGCAACCTACAGAAAATCCCTTTCCCTGTGTTGGAGTTCTCTGCTGAACCTGGCAGTAAAAGTTATGCCTCTCCCCAGTCCCACTCCAGAAGGGGTTGGCAGGCACCTCTTTTTACTCATCGAGAAAGTAGCAGTGAGCAGTTCTGTGAATTCCGTGAAGGGAAGAGCTAAACTCCTCTTCACCTGTGGTGACAGTTTTCCCACCTGTGGCTTGGGAAGGACCATCCTTGCTGGTGATGGATGTTGATTTAGTGCTTTGAGATCCCTGGAGGACAGGTCAGGCGACTAACAAGGAAAATGGCATTTTGGGTCAAGTCAATAAGAATGAAGAACTAGAACATAGGGAGGCAGGGGGTGGTGGTGGCGGGGAGGCCAGAATGAAAGATAGGAGGATCAGAGAATGGAGATAAGTTTGTACACCCGGGATCATCAGTTATTCTCCCCAGACAGATCATTCTTTTCTTCTCCTTTGATTTCCACTAGGGAAAAACAAAACAAAACAAAACCTGAGGTCTTTCTTAGAACACGAAGCATGAATCACTCGCACTAGAGATGAGAAAAGCACCATCAGGTGCCTAAAACACAATTATAATTGGAAAGACCAAGAATTTGTAGTTCATTTCTAGCAGGTAAACAAATGTGTGTTTATAATGGTATAAAAACCCTGGTTTCCCCTTCCTATTCCGGGTGCCTTCCCAGTGCGCTTGGAACACTCTACTGTGTTATTCACCTGACGGATTAAGCTCAGCAGAGGCAGGCTGCCTAGGCATGTCGTGTAATTCAGCATTAAGTATCCTATTGATTCACTGAAGTGCTGCCATGGATGTTAATGGAGACAAATATTGTGGCTGTGATTTTTCAAAGGGCTGAGTAATTCCTGAGCATCAATAACATCTGTCATGATGTAATGCAGGGCGACCTCCAGATGCTTGACTTGAGGCCAACTATGGAGGGCAGGGCTGATGGAAGGAGACCTTGGATACTGACCCAGGGCTTGGGGAGATAGCCTGTACTTTCTCCAGACCCACCATCAGTAGGGATGATGGAAATTGGGGTGGGGCAGGAACTGCTGACAGCATTTCCTAGTCACTCATCACAAGGTCACTGATTGTTGGATGGCATGGGCACCCTTTCCATTATGGAAGCTTGCTGGGCCTTATGAACTCATACCGTACCCCGTTTCAGGGAATAGGGTGGGTTATTTCCCCTCTTCAGTTGGAAACACTACATATCCCTGATGATAATGCAGCAAAACTATGATCTAATCTTAACAGCATCTACCCTGTGCCCTACTTGATCTGAGCATGTGACCACTTCAGGGCATGCTTCCAGTGATTGCTCTCAGAGAGGTTACATGCCTTCCTCAAGGTCACTCAGCTTCCTCAAGATCATGGACTAGACTACAATCCAGGTCTCAGGATTGCTTCCCCTGGTCTATTCTCAGTCACCTTTAGGTAGGGTCTCTGGAAATCATTTGAGTATATGGCCTGAAGCAAACGCTATTTTCTTCCAAAAAGTCTCTGTAAAAATCTCAGGGTTGGTCATTGTAAGGAATCAATTATTCCCAAACAAATCTCATTTCAGTCAAATTCTACAGACTGCCCAATCTTTCCTACACTCCAATTCATTCTCCATATTGCTACTTACATTATCTTGAAACAAGACAAATCCAATCTTGTCACTCCCTAGCATGAAGACCTCCATCAGCCTCTCTCTGCTGACAGGATAAACTCCTTGCCTGATATTCACAATCTCTCCCCCAAGCCTGCAGTGTGATGTCCCGCCCCTCCTGTCCCCGGCACTTGGAACATTGCTGACCACTTTATGCCCTTTGCCCTCTGAATATTTTATACAAGTGATTCCTGGTGTCTAGAACATCTTTCCCTCACCTGCTGCCCAGAAAACCTCAGCCCATTCTTCAAGAACCAATTCTCCTATCCCATCCCAGGAAACCATCCCCAACTCTCCAGGGTAGAGTTAGGAGTGGTCCTTTCTCTGAGACCCCACAGAACACTGCTTATCCCTTTATTACCCCTGTATATGACAGTCTTCCTGTTGAACTTACTGATTTATTTTCTTGTGTATTTTCTTGCACTGGAATTTGGATTTCTGTGGTTGGGGGATGTGTCTTTGTCATTTTTGTCCTCTTGTTGGCATGCAGTAAGTGTACGATATATGTTTATTCACTGAATGGATGAATGGATTCTGGAATCAGAGCCCTGCTGGGGTAGGGACTATCAGTAGGGTATAGGGCATATAAATTGGCCCTGTGAGATACATGTTTCTATAGTTCTGGGTCCAGAAGGGACCCTTGGGGGCTTGAGAACTGGAGGCAGAAAAACAGTACTTCAACTCAGCAGCATGTTGGGGTCTTGGAGAGAGACTGTGGGGCTGGGTGTGCCCTTTTACTACCATGTCCCTTGAAAATGGTAGCCCTGAGAATATATGCAAACATGTATCCCCTTGGGGAACAGAGTCTGACATGCTAATGAGGAACCAGCACACCTGACTTTGATCGACATCAGCCTTATAAGCAGCATGGATATTGAAACATTCAGTAACCAGCATGGCATGTGCATGTGTCAGTCAGAATGCACACAGGCCACGGGGCTGAAGCAGAGGCCTGGAGGGCTCCACTGTGCCAACCATTAACTCTTTAGTAGCTGGACAGTAGGGGGTGTCTTGGAGGAGGGTCTGAGAATAGCAGGAGAAACACGAGTAAGGGGGCTTGCAGCGGTGACTACTGACCAGCCAGTATAAAAATATTTCGTTATTTTAACAACTGGCCCTGGTACTGCTCCACCAGTGCCTATCAGCCTGTTGATAAGTCTTGTTAAAGAATAACCACAATTTTGTCTGGGCATGGTGGCTCATGCCTGTAATCCCAGCACTTTGGAAGGCTGAGGCGGGCACATCACCTGAGGTCAGGAATTTGAGACCAGCCTTGGCCAACAAGGTGAAACCCCATGTTTCACCCCATGTTTCTATTAAAAATACAAAAATTAGCCAGGCGTGGTGGTGCATGCCTGTAATCCCAGCTACTCAGAAGGCTGAGGCAGGAGAATCGCTTGAACCCGGTGGGGTGAAGGTTGCAGTGAGCCAAGATTGCACCATTGCACTCCAGCCTGGGCCACAAGAGCGAAACCCTGTCTCAAAAAAACAAAACAAAACAAAACAAAAAAACCCCACAGTTTTGAAGCCTCAAAGGAAGGTGTGTATGCAGGAGTGTGTGTGTGTGTGTGTGTGTGAAGGAATGAGGCAGAGCTCTATAAAGGCAGTATTGGAGTGGAATCTTTCATTTTTAGTGGTATTTCAATATAAGCATAAGGAGGTAGAGGTGAGAGAATTTCAGGCTGAGGAACTGAAAGAGCCAGGGCACAGAGTGTGAAAGGGACCTATTTGGGAGAGGTGGCTATAGGACACTGGGGATTCCTGGGGGAGATGAGGAAGGAGACAGAGGCTGGAGCAGGTTGCCAAGGGCCTTGAAAGTCATGTTGAAGCATAGTGACCTGGTCTGTGTTCCTACAGGCAGCCCTTTAGGTAAATCTTACTGCTCAGGCCGGCTTTTGGGTGGTCCTTGCTGGGACAACCAGTGACGTCGTCTTCACCAAGTCTAGGGTTGTCACCTGGTGATGGGAACAAGCTTCTCCTTAATTAAGAATGTCATAGCAGCCTCCCCAGCTCCATGGTGACTGACGCTGCCAGTCCAGCTGCCATGTGGCCAATGTGTCCTACCATGGTACATCATCTCCTAATTAACATGTCTTGTCAGGTCCAGCGGTTGGCTTCAGTAAACATGCCTCAAGCAGCTGTCACTGGGACCCTACGTGGGGCCTGCTGCCTCATTAGCTCCAGAGAAGGGAGATGGCATTGGCGGCAGGAGGGAGGGAGAAGAATGTTCTTTATGGGGGTGTTGGCAGGATTAGAGGGATGTCAGATGCTCAGAGAGAACTCATAGGCCCCAGTGGAGGGCTTAGATTTGAGCACCGTGAGCCTCTCTCTCTCCCACGTGTAGTGAGAGGATAGGTGGGTAGCCGTGTGGGCGGGAAAACAGCCCAGGAGTCGGGAGACCCACATCCTCATTCTGTCTCTCCCACCACCAAGCAAAGCTCGGTCTCCTGGTTTGGGAAACAGGAATGATCCTAATTCCAGCTCTACCTACCCTGAAGTTTGTTGAGTGGTTCTAATGAGCAAATGACCTTTACTATTCTGAAGGATAAAAACTGCTAAATATTGCAGAAATCAAGCCAGGGCATGGTTGTAATTTGGGGCTATCAGAGAGAAGTCTTTGATCAGACAAGACTGGTCCCTCTGAATACACTTTGCACGCCCCTCCAAGGCTTCTGGCCTGCATCCCACTGCACTGTCTGAGCACTCATCAAGACCTGCTCACCACCCACCAATCCTGCCAGACTCTCTCTCTCCAGCCTGGCCTCGCCTTCTCCATGAGAAGGAAAATGAGAACATTCCAGAAGGAAACACTCTCCTTTCTGTGACTGATGGAGTACCTCCCAGGCTGTGGGGGCAGGGAGCTGACTTCACAGTGACTGAGGAGACATACTTTAGCCCACCCCCAGCTGGATTTTGAGCACGTGTGTAAACTTTGTACCCATGAGAGCACATAGTAGGTGGTTAATGAATGTTTGCTAACCAGGAAGAACAGTATATCCTGCTCTCCTAGCTCTCAAAACAATGGTGGGTGACCTCATAGTTTCTTCCTTCCTTCCTTCCTTCCTTCCTTCCTTCCTTCCTTCCTTCCTTCCTTCCTTCCTTCCTTCCTTCCTTCCTTCCTTCCTTCTTTCTTTCTTTCTTTCTTTCTTTCTTTCTTTCTTTCTTTTTTTGAGACGGAGTCTAGCTCTGTCCCCCAGGCTGGAGTGTAGTGGCATGATCTTGGCTTGCTGCAAGCTCCACCTCCCGGGTTCACGCCATTCTCCTGCCTCAGCCTTCCGAGTAGCTGGGACTACAGGTGCCCGCCACCACGCCCAGCTATTTTCTTTTTGTACTTTTAGTAGAGGTGGGGTTTCACCGTGTCAGCCAGGATGGTCTCAATCTCCTGACCTCGTGATCCACCCGCCTCAGGCTCCCAAAGTGCTGGGATTACAGGCGTGAGCCACCGCGCCCGGCCTGACCCCATAGTTTCTTTCAGCAACTTGTTCTATTGCCAGTCTTTCTATAGGCCTTCTTCTGAGGTCCAGCCCAGTCTCCTTGGCCAGTTTGCATCTGTTTCCTCTTTGTCCCCAGCAGAGAATAGAAACCGATTGCCATTCTCTCTGCTTCTCCTGTAAGACTGACACTAAGCACTCTTATTTCACCCCTTCCCATCTGTCCTATTCATCAGATTTCCTGGAGCCCAGCCTGCTACCTGGAGCCAGGGCCTCGCCTCTACTGCCCCCTCCGCTTGCTCCTCCCATGCAGGGTCCATCCTGAGGAGAGTCTGAGCAACTGAGGATGTTGTGAAAGCATCTGACAGCAGCAGGTAGGCAGGCTTCCCTGGCCCAGCAGAGGCATCAAACCCAAGCAATTTGTAAATCTTTGATAATGAGCATTTAAAGGGCACGTCCTAATGAAGAGAGCCAGGAATGGCTGGCCATGGAATGTAGGCAGAAGATTTTAATTAAAATGCTTGTCTTTTTAGTTTTCCTCTTCTCTTGTCTCTTCCAAACACCACCTCCCCACAACCCCCACCAATGATGCACATGTCTTGCTTCTGGACCAGGCCTGTGCTAAAAGTGTGCATCTCCTATTTCCCTTGATTGAGTTGCTCTCTGGGGGACTGGGTGCTCTTCTTCAGCTGGGTGCGCTGTGTGGGTTTGACAGGGGCTGTGCACATGTGGGTAGAGGCGGACCAGGACTGTGCTGCCTGCAGCCAAGCAGATGTCCTCACCCCAGGAAGCACAGTGGGGCTCTAAGAGGGCTCATGAATGAGTGGCAGCTGCCAGCCTTGTGAGCTTCCTGTAGTGAAGCTCTGGGGGGAGCTCTGGGGGGCCAGCTGGGAGACTTCTGGGCCAAAGGGGTGTTTTCTGGGGCCTCTCATAATACTTTTCTCTCCAAATGGCTAAATGGAGGGTGGAGGCAGAGCAGCTGTGAGGGGCTTTGCACTGCTCTCTCTGCGGGTGGAGGGACCATTGGCTGGATGCCTTTCACGTTCTCCTCCAGTTCCATGTCCACCCTGCCCTGTGCCCTGGGACTCTGAGCTGTGTGGATTCCAGCAGCAGACTTCCTTGCCGTAGGCTTCAGATTGGGTCTGCCCAATGAGGAGGCCTTGCAGGACAGGCGGAAGTAGGAAAATGAGGTTGGACTATATTTTCTGGTGCTTTCTCTGCAGGATCATCTCAGGGCTGGTTGTGTCTTTTGATTGAAGTTCATAGTGCCTTGTCAAGGTGACTTCTCTAAAAGATGCTCTCCTTTGTGGTTCTATGAGCCACTCTCTCCCCTCACTGCTGCCACCCTTTCTAACCCCACGATACTATACTCTTCCTTATATTACTCCCGGAGTACAACCTTGTAAACAGTCCCTTTATTAAACTCTCCAGATTCCCCAATTTGAGTGTATTGTCTGCTTTCTGCCAGGATCCTGATAGAATCACCTGTTCTTTTCCAGACGGGTTCCTTTGCACCACACACACGGTCAGAGGGATCCCCTTGGGTTCGGGTTTTTCCTGGGATCCTAGCTCTGATGTGGAACACAATGTAGTCTGGTGGGTGACAAAGGTCCCTACTTCCATATGGATGAACTGGGTTTGGAAAAGTGCTTGTGAGTTTCTTTCCCAGGAACCAGTGATAGTCTTTGGACTTCTCCAAAAGTCTATGTCGAATGGAATAGAAGCCCCCTCTCTGTGTAGGATGAGCTGGGAGTGGGAATTTATTCCTCCCCAACATGTTTTCATCTGGGCTATGATGCCATTCTCATTTTATAGATAAGGCCACTGTTGTTGAGTGACTTGCCCAGAACCTAAGAGGCATGTTCTCTTCAACTAATATTTAGCAAAGAATTAAAGCAGGTATTCTACCAATTGATGGAAATCTCTCCTCCTTTTGTTCCTTGCCCCTTTTGTTATTTGTTCACGTCGAAGACCTGGCTTCAAGGATCTTG
This sequence comes from Rhinopithecus roxellana, assembly GCF_007565055.1. Lineage (NCBI taxonomy): Eukaryota > Metazoa > Chordata > Mammalia > Primates > Cercopithecidae > Rhinopithecus > Rhinopithecus roxellana. Next base: position 70,537,506 of record NC_044563.1, on the reverse strand, counting down.
TCAGGAGGTGAGTAGGGCCTTGGCCTTGGACTGGGAAAACTCCACTCAGATACACTGTCTGTCAGTCAAGCTCTCAGGCTTTTCCTTATCCAGCGATGACTTACCTCTTACCTCTGCCTGGAGCTGGTCCCTGAGTAGGGTTTTTGATCTTGGCTTAGCAGACTGATTGCCTCCTGCTTGTGCCTCAGGGCCCTAAGGTTTTAGAAGCATGCCTCACCTCCAGCCTAAGAGCTTGTCTTTGACTCCTGATTGGCCCTTTTGCCTGATACGTGGGTTGGTGTTCTCGACCCCACAGGGCGCTGAACTCCAGTTAGAACTGCCACCCATGGCGACACCACAAGGTGAGCCTGTCCTTTGGAACTGACACTATGTGCCTGATCACTCCTTCACAGGCTTCTTCCTTCCTTCCCACTCCACTCGAGTCAAAACTCCTGACCAACTGGGAGATAGAGGCCCTTTCTCCTTGACACATCCTGCCTAAAGTGTCAGCTCCCATCCCTGCCTGGTGTTCCCCACACCAAAATATGAAACCAATACTTCTTCTCGTACAAAGTGACACAGTAGCTACTTCATGTTCCCTCTTCATTCAATTGTCTGTGCAATCAGTCCATATGCATTAATTCGCTCATTCATTCATTCATTCGTTCATTCATTCATTCTGCTATGTATTCAGCAACCTCTAGGTGCCACAGTTTGCAAATATCCTCTGAATTCATCCTCACAGATCTCTAGCAGATCTCTAGTGTTCACTATTACTGCCATTTTACACATGAGGAAACCGGGTCAAAGAGTAACTAAGTGGCTTGATGAGCGCACACAGCTGGCAAATGTTGGAGCCAGAGTTTGAAGCAGAAAGTACGGCATTCGCACTCGAACTCTCAAACTCCAGCACAAGGCGCCTATTCACAGACAGTTTGAATTTGTTCATATGCAGAATCGGAAGATCCTGAGCAGATTCCATCCCTCCTCCCCATAAGCCACACTTCCATTAGCTCTGCTCGGGGCAGGTGGGCCCCGTGTGTGGGAAAGAGAGAGATGGAGAGACATGAGGAGAGAACACCCTGAGGGAGAAGTGTGTGGGGGTGGTGCAGACAGGACCAATTCACCCTGAGGTGATTTGCATCTTTAACAGGAGTACGTGTCACGCAGTCACAGCCTTTTCCTGTATTGACATAATAACAATCCCTTACTTTTGTTAGCACTTGGTAGCTTTCAAAGCAGTTTCAAATCCATTAGCTCGTTTTATCCCTACAACAGTCTCACAAAAGGCAGAAATTATCCTCCTCATTTTGCAGATGAACATGCTCCGTGAGGCTATATAACTTCTCCAGAGTCAGGAAGCCTCGGTGCGGGCTCAGATCCCTGACTCCTGGTCATAATTATGGCTTATGCACCTTGCCTCACTTTTCTCGTTGTTACTTTCTGATTTTGAGCCATTTAGGGGGAAAGGATGGTTTCCTAGACTCTCAGAAACGCCTCACTCCTGGGTTCCAGGCCACCTATACTATATAAAGCAGTGGTTCTCAAATTTTATTTGACACCAGGATCACTTAGAAGGCCATCACATAGACTACTAGGCCCCACCACCAGAGTTGCTGATTCAGGAGGTCTGGGAGGGCCCCAAGAATTTGAATTTCCAGTAACTTCCCAGGTAAGGTTGATGCTGCTGGTGTGGTCTCACACTTTGAGGATCACAGATAAAAGGCAATGCCTATGAATCTGAATTTCTCTAATCAGGGCTCGTCTTCTGGGCTGCAGAAACCTCAGGTACAGAAATAAATGCCCCTGTGGGTGAGAAATTTGTGTATGTCTTGCTTCACTGACTGTGGTGTGACCCAGAGAATGGGAAGAAAACCTCAGGCTTTTTGGTTCATACATATACACAAAAGGAAAATGTCCACACATGAGATTATTAATTCATTGTTCAATTAAGTTATGATCTCTAAAATTATCACAATATTTGGCTCGGAGGAAGGCAGCACTGAATAGCTTGTTACACGTAATGTGTGAATAATGTAACTTTATTACTTTTCCTGCTCGTAAGTAATTGTGACTGACACATTGGCAATAACACAGATTGCCTTCTTACCCTCCCTTCTCCCTACTCTCAGCACGGAGCGTTTACTTTCTCGTCTCTATTCTTTTCTTGCTCACCCTCCTCCCTGCCACAAGCCTCCTTCCCTGTGCAGCTGCTTTTCTGTCCTGCCCAAGAGCAGCCCTGGGGAGGGGGCAATTGAGTGAGGGACTGTGAATAGCAGAAAACATGGGTGAGCAGCATGTCTGCACCTCCCACCCAACCTGATGGGAATCCTGTAAAGCCTGCCTGAACTCTTGTTCACATCATTGCTGCATATTCTCCCTGGCTCTCCATTTCTTCCAAGTCCTGACACGTCTGCTCAGGCAGGCCAGCTGCAGCTCAGATGTCCACTCCATGACAGGTATGAGCTGACCTGGGTATGCATTCTCTGCAGGGAGACAATTACTGTTGCTGTGTGTGACAGGGTTGATACATCCTGCTGAAGGTAGGCGTCTCTGTGTTTCCTTATTTTGTAATCCTTTCAAGCCTTCTGAATCCAGCCTCTGTCTCCAGCTGTCCAGTTCTGGACAAGCCTGCTACTCAGCGGAACCCCTTATTTCTACCCCCAGGTGGTCTAGGCTTTGAGGCTACAGAGCACTGTAAGCGCTGTTATCAGTACCTTGAACAGCCCCTACCCCACCCTTCCTTCCTTTCTTCCTTCCTTTCTCTCTTTCTCTTTTTCTCTTTCTCTCTCTTTCTTTCTCTCTCTCTCTCTCCCTTTCCTTTCCTTTCCTTTCTCTCTCTCTCTCTCTCTCTCTCTCTCTCTCTCTCTCTCTCTCTCTCTCTCTCTCTCTCTCTGTCTCCACAAGCCTCCTCCACTGCATATAGGCCACTGCTGTAACAATTATATTAATGTCTCCTCAACAATTTTTATCTCCCAGTGCCCAGACACTTGGAGTCTAAACTAAAAACAACAATAACAAAAAACAAAACAAAACAAAACAAAAAAACATCAGGCGCGGTAGCTCACGCCTGTAATCCCAGCACTTTGGGAGGTGGAGGTGGGCAGATCACTTGAGGTCGGGAGTTCGAGACCAGCCTGGTCAATATGGTGAAACCCCTTCTTTACTAAAAATACAAAAATTAGCCGGGTGTGGCGGTGCACGCTTGTAGTCCCAGCTACTTGCGAGGCTGAGGCAGGAGAATCTCTTGAACCCGGGAGGCAGAGGTCGCTTTATCACCACTGAACTGAATTCAGCCTGGGCAATAGAATGAGACCCTGTCTAAAAAAATAAATAAACCTAAAAAAAATCATTCTCTGTTAAAATCCAGTTTAAACACTGCCATGGTTTGGGTATGGTGTGTTTGGCTATGGCAAGTCCCGGGTCTCTTGTTAAAATCTGATTCCCCAACACACACCAGGGCCTGCTGGGGAGTGGGGCTGAGGGGAGGGAACGTAGAGGATGGGTGAATGAGTGCAGGAAACCACCATGGCACACATATCTCTATGGAACACACTTGCACATCTGCACACATATCTTGTTTTTGGAAGAAATAGAGAAACTAACAGAAAAATTGATTCCTAGTGTTAGAGGTGGGGGCTGGTGGGAGGTGTTTGGGTTGTTGGGGGGATCTGTCATGAATGGCTTGGTGTTATTCTCCTGGGAGTGAGTGAGTTCCCATTCTTAGTTCCCACAAGAACTAGTTGTTGGAAAGAGCCTGGCACCTCACCGCCCCCCTTGCTTCCTCTCTTGCTCTGTGATCTGCACATGCCAGTTCCATTTTCCCTTCTGCCATGAGTGGAAGATTCCTGAAGCCCTCACCAAAAGAAAATGCTGGCACAATGTTTCTTGCACACCCTACATAACTATGAGCCAAATAGATCTCTTTTCTTTACTAATTACCCAGCCTCGGGATCCTTCTGGACCTGATCAAGGTGCCGTAGCTAATGGACTCAGAACAAGTCTCTGTAGAGTTAAGTGGAGGCACCACTTGGGCGGGGGGAGGCTGGGAGGGGCTTTGCAGAGGAAATGAAGCTTGACTCTTGAGTCCTCAGGTTTTAAGGTTTGCCTTTTTTCTCAAAAAAGTCTCAAAGGGAACCGGGTCCCTTGTACCTGCTGTGTGCACCTGGCAAAGAGTGCATTGGGTGGAATGCAGTCCTCTCTCAACAAGCCTTCCTTGCACTCCATTTCCCCCTGCCTAAAATACTTGCTCCCCGCTCAGTAAAGAACCAAATTTCCCCAAATATCCATCCTCGGTCATAAGCTATAGGTCTGGGCCTTCTCGGCGGCCCTTGCTGGTGCTCTTTGCACTAAGCCTCACTGCCTCTCCTGTCTCCAAGGGGGCTGATTGCATTAGAGAAGTATGGGGGGAGGGAATACGCACCCAGCGAAGAAAGCCGCACAGCACTTCTCACAGCCCTGGTCAACTGTAGACTCACTCCACTCAGCAAATGGGGACAGTTCCAGCTTCTGGGCTCTTCTTGCCCCTAAACTTCTCCTCGACCAGGAGTAATGCTAGTCTAAGAATGAGCATGAAGAACACTTTTTCTTTTAAGGATTGACCTTTTGCTCAATGAGCAGAATTGAACCTTGAACCCAACAAAAGGGTCTGCAGTGAGGTGGGGCTGGACAATTCCACCTCTAGGCAGGCACAGCAAGTGTGGGCATTGCTTCCTGCAGAAGGGCTTCCCTTCTAAATCCACTCATGGGGGGTGCGAGGTGCTTCCCTCCAAGGCAGACGATAGCCCCTCCCAGTCCAGAGCAAATCATAGTATCCATGTTTTTCCTCCCTGGTCCCGCATAGGTGAGTGATATATGCAGAGGTTAGACCTCAGGGTTATGTTATGGATTGGAGGGAGCAGAGAAGCTTCCTCATTAAAAGGGCTGAGCTGGTTGGCTGGCTCCAAGGCCCTCAGCACCTCTGGGCTTCCGAGTCATAGAAGAGTTGGGCAGAAGGCTGAATGGTGGCTGATGGCCTGGAGGAGGAGATAGGGAGGGAGGAGAAGGCTGGATGCTGGGTTCCCATTGTACACCTCCAGCAACTAGCCTCACTGCCAGCCCAGAGTAACCAGAGATCTCGGGCCACAAGTCAGACAGACTTAGACTAAGATGTGGCTTTGACCCCAACTGGATATCTGCTCAAGTCATCAAAGCTCTTGGGGCCTCAACTTCCTCATCTGTGAAATGGGACTGGGAATACCTGTTCTACCTATCTGAAGAATTGTTGTGGTAATCTGAAGAGGTGATGGATATAAAAATACCAGGTAAAAGGCAGAGCGTGTCCCAGGAATGAGACACCCTGTCCTTTTCCCTCAAGACATCCTCTATGTTTCTCATTCCCAATATGAAAATAACAAACCATTCTAGGGAACAACTTGGTTATTTTTGGGTCATGGGAAGGGCCAGCAGGCCTACAGGTAGTGGGAGGGATCAGTGGAGGAAGTGATGTGATTCCTGTAAGACTTGAATGCCCCTGAGTCAAAGTCTGCTCTGAAGAACATCCCCCTTAGAGTGACAGACATGGGGGCTATATCGCAACTCTGCCACTTACTATTTTTAGGACCTTAGGGAAGTCATACAGAATTTTGAATTTTAGTTCCTTCATTTGTAAAAATGGGAGGGGTAATAGCACTGTCCTTAGAATTATAAAATAATGGATACTTACGGCATACCCAGGTTGTGGCAGGTGCTAAGCATTCAATCAACGTGGACCATTATTGTCATTTTCTTCTTGAGCTAGTTGTCTTTGCTTACTACAGAGGAAATACCCATTCAAATAATTGGGAGGATAAAATTAAGAGACTTGTAAGCAGCACCCGCCATTTAACAGATGCCCTGTAAGTGAGTGCCTTCCTCCTTCTCCCTTCTGGCACTTGTTCTGTTGAGAGTCTGTGGTGCCCAAACCTTGGAATTAACCCTGATGGAAAAAGGGCATAAAGCCATTGGATATGTGGCAGCTCTGCCTTCGTGTTGGGCTCACATTACAGAGATTTGAGGGTCTGTCCCTCATCCTGCCTCCCAGATCTCACTGCTCTCTGAGTCTTGCCTTAGCCTCCTATGTTTTTTGCTGCTCTCCTGGACCCAGCTTTACTGCCTGCTGTGCTGCCAGCACCCTTTCCTGTGTCTTGGTATCTACCTGAGACCTTTGTTTTGCTGGTTATGGTCTTGGCCTGAGGGGGTAAGCCAGGCGCTTTGCACCACCTCAGAACAGCAGGAGATACAGCAATAATGCCAACTAGGAGTCTAGATGATCTGGACTTGAATTTGAATCCTGGTTTAACCACTTACTGTGTAGCCTTAGGCAAGGCACTTAATGATATTGCGTGTCATTATCACATCATTACAATGAAGGTAACACCTACATCATGGCATTACTGGAGGATAAAAAGAGATGACCAAGGGATAAAAAGAAGATGTGAAAGTCTCTAGGAGGGTAGGCACTTAATATACTAGTCTACCTCCTTCCTCCTCACTCCTCTGGTCTTAATGCCTGCTTAGGGGAGGCGTAGAGATCAGGGTGGTGAGTTGCCTCCTCTGCAGGAGGACTCAGCCCCTACTCCCCTACTCTGTTACTGCCATTGCCTCATCATACTCTGGAAAACCTAGACCAAAGTAAGTTTTTTAGCTGGACTTATTTTTGGAGGTGGAGAATGGAGCTTCCTCACTGGTATGCTGAGTTTTGATTTCCATATGGGCTGATTTCAGAGTAACTGGGAAAATTCAGTAATTAGCAGTAGCAGCATTAGTGAATCATGTTGTAATCATCCTCTTCTCACTGCTTCCCTCTTCTGCATGTTCCAAATGCTATTACCGACACTGCCTTGCCCTCCACTGGCGCTTGGCTTCATGTTCCCACTGCAGACATTGTGCTTCCTGCTTAGCACTACGGGTCAGCCTCTGGGAATGCTCCTCCTTCCCAGCTCCAGCCTCCTGCCCAAGCCTCTGCCTATTTGTCCAGAACTCTGGTGGGCACACTTAGCTAGCTTGTCCTCTTGCAAATTCAACCTACAGGTTTATTTCAATTCAAAGAAAAAAATGACTCATCTAAATCCTGATAAAAACACGGCTGGTGCCGTCTGGGCTGATGAAATCTACTTGGAGAATGGAGAACTTGAGAGAACCTTTTCTCTCTAAGTCTGGATACCTCTGCAGATGGTCACTTAAAAAAAGATAAAAATGCAGAGGAGGGTTTTCCTTAGCAAAAACTAATAATCAGTGGCTCCATCCATTTATCCATCTATCTGTCTAGTAAACATTTACACAATGTCTACAATGTGCCAAGCCTAGCATTGGGCTTTAAGGACATACACATGATAGCTGAGAAGACTAGCAAGTAAATCGATGACCACTGTACAGTGGAAAACATGCCAAGAGCACAGTGGGAGCATGAGTCAGTGACCAGAAGGGGCAGCTTCCCTGAGAAGGAAATGCTTAAAAGATTGAGGAATGGAGAGAATTCAGCTTTGCAGAGTTTGCTTTCATTGGTATGTGTGTGGAACTAAGGATCAACAAACGGAAACCTGTAAAATCTATACTTACTCAAATTTTTGTAGAGCATTGTAATGTGCTGGGGATGGGAAGCTCAGAAGAGGAATAATAATAAGCTTTGCTTTGGGGTTTAGCACTGACTTCTTAGAATTTGAAAATTTAGAACATTTAAGTAATCCCATTTCCTCTTGACAGAATTTTCCTAAAACATGCCAGAGAGATAGGAATAGAAACACCTTGCTTGTTCTTAAAGAATCTAAAGCTCCACAGTGTTCCTGTTTCATTCCATCATCTCCTGTTGTTGGAAAAACGTACTTGTCTGTCCTCTGGCTGCAACTAAAGTCAGTCCTCTCCTTAGGGCACCCAGGAACACTTGATGTTTCATCAGCCCTCTGGCTGAACTAAACCCAAGAGTTGGTCTATATTCTACACTGAGTCCGGCCTAGTCTCACAGAATCTGCATGAGACATAGAAATAATTACTGCATAAATGTGGGGCAATATTAACAAAAAGCTGAAGCACTCAGATGAAGAGGCAGCTGTTTTGCCTTAGGCGGGCTGGGGTGGGGTAGCCCCATAGTCCATGGATAATTCTCCCTCCTTATCTTTCCCTCACTTATCCTATATGTTCACATCACTGCAGTTATTTGGTGGGCAGTTGTAGTCTTAGATCAGCTTTGGTGAACGGGAACCCAGCCTGAGGGCTTGGAATTCATTTAGTGAAGGAACCTTGGTGAGAAGGTTGCTGCTGTGGAAGGACCACTATGTGAAAGGACTTTAGTCTTCAAGAGCCACCTAATGACCCCAAGCATCACCCCATCTCCCCATGGCTCCAGTGTCTGGATATTGATTAATTACCTATTTCCTTTTCTAGATGATGTAAGCTCTGTTTTGCTTACCACTGCATCCATGGGGGCTGGACAGTACAGTTTAATGAATTTTTTAAATTGAATGAATTAAGATTCACAAGTAATTTGAAAGGAATCTCTATTTATCCCGTTGGTGTTTCTCAGTCCTGGGCTGCATTGCCAAAGTTTCCAGTTTCTTCATGACTTGGCCGGTCCCCAATCATCTCAAAGCCCAGTTAAGAGAAACACTTCAGTGCTAATAGATCTGGAAACTTAAGCTCTGGAGGGCCACCTGTCAGATGAGATTTGCCTTCAAAGGCCACTGGCTCTGACCTTTTGATAACATTTAAAAAAAAGAAACCTTACATATTGACTGAATCAGGCCTGTCTCCAGTGAAGATCTAGGCAGCTATTTGTATTTCTGTTTGGATTTTTGGGTCCTTTTCTTTTTGTATTTCTGGGTAAGGATAAAGGAAAAATGTTCCTTTGCTTGACCAAACCTCATTTAAAAGTTGTTTGTATATATTTTTTGATGGAACCCAATCCCTTAAGCCTTTAAAAGCAACCTCTACTGAGCTCGATAAACCATTTCCAATGTGGCAGCCTCTAATCCAGGAGAGTTAAGAAGGCAGATGCTAACCAACCACCAATTGCATCCCAGGACAGTTGCTGGAAGTCTCAAGGCTCTGCAAGCTGAAGATGAGATCGGCTAATCCTGACTCTATTCTTTCATCTGCTCTGCTAGCTGGCCCTACTTGTACAATTAATATTCTCCCTGGTGTTGATTTTGTTCAAATATATGGGGTCCATCCATCACCCACTTTTCAACTCATCTGTCTGCATCAGTCAATTACAAAGTTATTTTTGAACCACTAGGATTCTTGTGAGATAGACACAAGAAGGAGCTAAACTCATTTCAGGTTTGACCTCTGTGGCTGGGATCTGAGAAGGCTTAGTTTGCTTACACTTCATGGCCATCCAATCCAATCTGGCTTGTAGAATAGAAAGGCCACTTGCTTAATTGGGAACACTTTAATATAGATATCCATTAACTTATGCTAAATTACAGTAAAACATCTATGGAAGAACTTGATGTGACATCTGCATGAATACTAAATAACTTCATTACGATCAGTACTGTGACAATGAATATGAAATGAACGTGCCCAGAGAAGACAATTAATCTCCCACCTTCCCAAGCCAGCACTGTTTTATTTTACCCTGCATTGTACTAAAAAAATTAAGGCATAGAAGCTCTATGATTTTTCTGTCTATCTCACTCACCCTTCAGCTGGTGAGTGGATCCCGAGAGCTCCTGTCATTTGCAGAGTGGAGACTGACCCACCCTGAGGAATAGCCGTGGGCAGTGGGTATGTGGGGCTCCTGGGGTCCCACTTTGGTGTGGGAAAGGAAGCTGTCAAGACTAACTGAACACAACACACACACAGACGTGTGCGCGCACGCACACACACACGCACACACACAGAATTAAAAGACGTCCTTATCCGGAACTAGCAAACAGACTGTCAGTTCAGATTAGCAACATCAAAAGCATTCCAATCTGTTCCCTGCATACATTACATGCATAGATCTGAGAGAAGAATTTGGCCTCTGAATTAAGTCAACTTTTTCCTTCTGGGCTGCTTGTACCTGAAATGTGTGGTGAAGAGCGTCCAGCAGTCAAATTAATACACCTCATAGCATTTAGTCTGAACCTTACAGCGTGGTCTTAAAGAGACGCCCTCTCATATTACTTGCTGCTATTTCACATGGGTTCTTTCTGAATCCAGGAAGAACCTTGGGACCCTTGGGTTGAAGACTATGTCTAACTCTGTATGAGGGGTCACTCAGAATGGAGGCATGCATGAAAGAACATTCCTGGGTTCTCCATTCTAGTCATTTCCCTCCTATGTCACTGACTTATTGCTGGCGTCTCCTCTCCTTTACCTTCATATTGGAGTCCTTAGATCTCTTCTCAGTCTTATGGCTTTAAACATCAACCCTACTCTGATGTCTCTCAATTTTGTATCCACAGCCTAGGCCACCCCCTAAATTCCGGGCTCATCTATCCAATTGCCTAGTCATCCCCTCCACTTGCATGTGTAACAGACATCTCAGATTTCACATGCTCTGAAAAGAACTCCTGATCTTCTCCCACAGGCCTGCCCCTCTCATGGTCTTCTTCATCTTTGAAGAAGATGATAAACTTGTCAGCGGCAATTTTATCCTTCCAGTTACTCAGACCAGGAAACTTGGAGTGAGTGATCCTAGACTCTTCTCTTCCTTTCTCACCCACATCCAATCTGTGAATATAGCCTGTTGTCTCAAAATATATTATAAACCAACCACCTCTCACCACTTCCTCTGCTACTTTCTTGGCCCAAATCTCATCACTTGTTGCTCAGATGGTTTTTACAGTCAGGGTTCTGGGTTTAGCAGGGTCTCTACTCCAGGCCTAATCTCTGAAGAGCCTCTTGGTGGTCACAAAGCTACTTGCCACTCTCATCAGATCAGGGTGCAGAGTGTCATGAGGAGTTTTACAGATTCTGGCTACAAAGACCTGAGGTAAAAAGATACCTTTGACATTAGTAACAACATAAAGTGAGAAAATTGCTATTACCACCTAGACTGTGAGCAAATAACATTCTGGCCAGTGGGATATGTCTCACCAATACATTTACAGGTTGCAGACATCTACGACACCAGCCTCTTGGCTTCTTATGGGGATAGTGGCTGCATCATGTCCCACTGTATCCTTGCAGCTAACTCCATTTCCCTATTACATAACACAAGTCTTTCTCCCTCTCTCTTTGTATCCAGGGGCTCCAGCATATTTACATAGCATAATCAATGCTATGTAAATACACCATTATATATGAATTCATAGTATATGTGAGAACTCAGAGTAAATCCAATTCCATCTAGAACCATGTAATACTCACTGAGGTTCCCATCACAGTCCCCTTGCTTACATGTGTACATCCTCAACTTCCACTCTTTCTCAGGTCAGGAGAGTGTCAATTCTGCAACTTCAAGTGGCAGTTAGGGAAGGATCCTCTCTCCATTATATGAAAAGTAGGTGTCTAGTGGGGAGGAGCTTCCTTCTGAAATGCTCAGAAATGTACCAATGTCCTTGGATGCTGCAGATGGAACCCAGATCCCAGTGGGCCACTGCTGGGCTGTTCACAGAGAGCCAGAGACCCCTTTGGAAAGGGTGGATCTCTATAACCCACGGGAGGGGAGGGAGCTCCAACAATCTTGTTAGTGTATCAAGTAATAGATTTTTGACAGACGGTTTCCTGCCTTCTAGTCCCAACTTCAAAATGCTTCCTGCACTGGTCTCACTGGGGTTGGTGATTAGTTCTCACTTTCCCCTCTTCTGAGACCAGCAAGAGGCTCTATTTGTGCCAAGTCTCCCTGTAAACACTGTGGTTATGCCCACACTAGGCAATGCCTTCCTGGGAGATAACATTGCATTTACTCCAGGACTCCTACAGGGAACAGGAGGGGAAGAAAATTGCCTCTCTGTGAAAGCACATTACAATGTGGCCTAGCCCAAGCTAGACTCACCAGAAATGTTAACTCTGCCCTGCTCTTTCCATTCCCCACCCCCTTTCCTCTGCCTTTTCCAAGTAAACTCTTACTCTAGGAAATACAGGTTTGATTTTCTTGGGTGACCACCATCTCCAAGAGAACCTCTGGAAGTAGGTCAAGGAGCAAAGAAGAAGCCCCAGAAAGGTCAAGAGCATCTTACAGGAAAGGAAAGTGGTTATGGCAGATTGGAGTTGTAGGAGGTAATGACACAAAAGGGGTAGGCTAGAATCAGAGTCACATAGGAACAGTCTTCTGGAGGCAGGGGGATGGATGAAAGAAATGTCTTTATGTCCCTTCCAGGGTTACAATTTTGTATGTGCAAAATTCTGAACTGTACATCCAGTTGAACAAAGTAAACATTTATCAAGCATCTCCTCTGTGTCAGGCTCGAAGTGAGAAATTCAAAGGTGAACCAAGCATGGTTCCAGAGTGCAAGATCCTACGAAGTAAAAGGGTAAAAAAAGGTACTTTGGCTTCCCTTCCTCCCTCCCATCCATCCATCCATCCATCCATCCATCCATCCATCCATCCATCCATCCAATGCAAGGCATATTGTAATAAAGGAGACACAACTCTAGGCAGATGTCATGAGTACTAGAATCAGATTGGAAAACTGACTCTACCACTTACTAACTCTGTAATATTGGGCAGAAAATGTAAACATGCATAGCTTCAATTTTCTTATTTCTATAGCAAGAATATTAATTATATCTATATCATAGGGTTAACGTGGGAATTAAAGAAGATAATGCATATTAAAGTTCTTGGTACATAGCAGATGCTCAATAAATTAATATTTATTAAACTAATGAATTACAAATAAAGAAAATGTTAGGGAAACACAGAGGGGAGCTCATCAATAGTTGAAGAGATTGGGCTAAAATTTACAGGAAGGATGGAATTTGAGATGATCTTGAAAGGTGAAGAGGATTTTAACACATACAGATGGAAGCCATTTCAGACAAAGGGAAAAAACATGAGTATTGAAGTGGAAAAGAGGAGGTCATGGTTCAGGGAAAGGTGAGTAGTGGGAAATAGGACTGAAGATGTAGGCTGAGGCGATATCATGGCAAATCTTTATCGCTACACTGATGATATGGACTTGATCCTTGGACAAAAGTGCATTAGCAGGGATTCTGGAGCAAGGCATAACTGTGGTTTAGGAAGATCAATGTGGCAACACAATGAGTAGGATTGTACTGAAGATGAATTGGAGATAGGGAAAGGAGTTTGGAGGCAGCAGTAATCTCAGTGAGATTACATGAGGATTTTAACAAAGCTGGTTACAGTAGAAATGGAGGAAATAGAAATAGAGTTGTTAGGAACTGGTGACCAAAAAGATGAAGAGAATCAGGGGAGGGAGAGCAAAGCTGACCCTGAGCATTTAGGGATAGAGAATAGAGAAGACCATGATGTCAACTCTAGCTCAGGAACACAGAGAAAAGGCAAGAGTTTCTGCAGGAAGGTAAGCTATGTGCTAGATGGAGAGTTAGGGACCCTGTAGGAAACCATGTGCAGATGCTCAGTCTAGCTTGATCTATGTGCCTATATCCAGGCCCTGGTCCAGAACTGGATGTAAGGAAGTAGCATCAGCCTCATAGGGGTAAAAGTGTGGGGAAGGATGTCATTGAGAAAGGGCTAAAATAACTCTTGGTTTAGGGGACTAGCATGGTAGATTGAAGTAGATCCAGTGAATAGTGGGCTCTGAGGACTGGGGACTGGAAAATCAAGTAGGCAGAAGGACTAAAAGCTGAGTGTTAGTAATAGTAGAGGTAAAATGTGAGGCTTATAGGGTTCAGACAGACTGAAGCCACCAAGGGAAGTGGGAAAATAGGAAAGGATGAAAAGACTGATGACCAAGGGAAGGCCAAAATTAGGTCAAGAGGGAGTGAGAAAATGAGTGAGGACAGGGAAGAACTTTGACAATTGGAGCTGAATGTTCACTAGTTTTGAGTTGGGCATTTCAAGATGCAAATGGGGTAGATGCAGGTCACTTGGGGGAAGACTGCTGGGACCTGAGGAGGGCAGAGGCTTGGGAGGGACTGAAGTCCCCAAGGATGAAGCTGGTGATGACATGGGTTGGGGGTGGGGGCTGAGAGCCTGGTACTAAAATCCTAGAGGAAGATGGAGTCCTGTCCAGAAAACCAAAAGATGAGGTGAGAAGAATAAAGAGATGGTACAGTGGATGGAAATATTGGGGCAAATTGCTGAAATTGAAGTGGGTCCGGGGAAAACAATGAATTTATTGATTCCTATTAAATGCCCCAAAGATTTAAAGTGTTTAAGTTGGAGGGTCAAAGAACATCTATGAAACAAATAATAATCTATAGATGTATAAAGCTAGCAAATATTTTAAGTGCTAAAATGTGTGGTGCTGGTTACGTATAGCTTGAGCCTAGTGCCTTTGACCAGCCCTCCTGAAAAACAGCAAACGTGCCAAGTCCTATAAGGCACCATTGCAGCCCAGGAGAGCTAAGATCTATGCCCTGGAAAAGGTGAGGACTTGGGATGAACCTTGAGGGAGAGGGTGGGATTGAAGGGGGAGGAGCATTTCAATCAATGGGAGAGTGGATAAATGAGCAGAGGTGAGGTGAACACAGCATATTCTGAAGATATTGCAGGAGGGGTCCAGGCTGGGGGTTATGAAGGAAAAAGCTGGAGGAAGATAGAGTGGGACCAGAAAGTGAAGGGATGCAGACTGACATCATAACAATTCAGAAGCCAATGAAATATCCTCAACTTGATTTCCCTGTGGTTGTGGTCATGGGCCAATTGCAGCATTTAGTTTTTATGTGGACCTCCAGTATCTTCATGTGTGGTCCTCAAATCCTGAATACTTCTCTCCCAGAGCATTTACCACACAGTGCTGCTGGTATGCCAGCCTTTCTCCCTCCACTGTGAGCCATTTGAGGGCAGAGACCAGACCATCTCCGCAGCCTCTCAGGCTGTAGGGTACCCTGCATTATGCAGACTGAGAGCTCTAGAAATATTTGTGGCATGAATGAAACAATTCATGAGTAATAGCTGGGCATAAATCAGAATATGCACTTGAACTGGGCTACAGTGTTCCACCAGAGGCCTTCCACATCTAAATGGAAGCATCACGGTGCAAGGTGAAATTCTAGGTTTCTGAAGAAGAAAAGGTAAGAAGGACTCTCAAAGCCTTTGTTAATTAAAAACACACACAGCTCTTCAGGGAACATTTCCCTGCCTCCCATTCTCCCTCATTGCACTGAACGGCAGATAAGGTGGTGTCTTCACCTATGCTTTGGACCACATTTAATTAAAAGCCTACATTACTGCTTCTTCACACACCTTGTTTTATTTCCTTTCCTTCCTTCCATGCTAAAGAGGGCCAGGGCTAATACTAATGCATATGCTGTTAAACCTTTTTAATTAACTTCAACTTCTCCCAGAGATTTATGTTTAAACAGTAAATTTTTTGTTGATACTCAAATACATAGGCGGCACTCGGAATGATGTACGAGTACTCTTGTCCTCAAAATGATTCTTCATGAGTTACCACCAGAGACGTTTTCATGAGCCTCTTTTATTAAAATAATAATACTCAGCAAGGCAATAATGCTTTACAACCGGCAGCTAATTAACCTACCCCACCCCCCAAACAGGTCAGCATTAGCATCTGCAGGTTCGCGATATGATCGCCCAGTGGGTCCCCCTTGTACCTTTGAGTCAGCTCTGAATCAGTCTGTGTTTGTGCTCCGGCATCTGTGAGTAATGATTTTCATTTAAAACACATCTTTGTTCTTAGACTGTAGCTCAATCTATTATTATCGTTATTTATTTTGTTCTTGTTTAGTGCCTTCCCTGCACTGGGTATCAGTATTTTTGATCTGCAGTTGACCTCTTGAAACAGAATTTAACCATGCCTTGGAAAATCCAATTGATTTAAAACTCTTGTCTAATTGTAAAATCCATTTATTTTTCTGCAACTCTAAATTTGTGCCCCAAGTATTTTTTTTTTTCGAACAGAGCCTCATTCTGTTGCCCAGGCTGGAGTGCAGTGGCATGACCTCAGCTCACTGCAACCTCCATCTCCTGAGTTCAGGTGATTCTTCTGCCTCAGCCTCCTGAGTAGCTGGGATTATAGGCATGCACCACCACACCCAGCTAATTTTTGTATTTTTAGTAGAGACGGGGTTTCACCATGTTGGCCAGACTGGTCTCGATCTCCTGACCTTGAGTGATTCAGCTGCCTTGGGTTCCCAAAGTGCTGGGATTACAGGTGTGAGCCACTTCCACCCCAAGTATTTTTAATCATGATCTATGCTGTCAGTTGTAATTGCCATGTAGCAATTCTTTGCCAACAAAACCAATCTACCTACCCAAGTTCCTGTTCTTTTCTTCATGTTGA
Source organism: Rhinopithecus roxellana (assembly GCF_007565055.1). Taxonomy (NCBI): domain Eukaryota; kingdom Metazoa; phylum Chordata; class Mammalia; order Primates; family Cercopithecidae; genus Rhinopithecus; species Rhinopithecus roxellana. Next base: position 70,521,184 of record NC_044563.1, on the reverse strand, counting down.
GACAACGTTTTTCTCCACAAGCCGATGTGGTTATATTCCATGTTGCACCACCGATGAGCCAATTATTTCAATTTTGGCATCAGATTCAGAAGAGACTTTAATGATCCTCAATGGTATAAACTGAATTTTTATTCCTACAGCAATTTAGTAATGATGATGACACTTAAGCACTTAGAAAGTATTACTCATCTTCCAACCAGTGACAAACAGGAGTCTGGGCACTTTTCATTTTAGACGCTTTTCTAGGCAGGTCTGACAGGCACCTCAGCATGGACAGCATTTCACAATATTTAGGGAGCCCAGGCTCACCCCTGCTACTCTGCCAGGAGCTATAGAAAGAAAAATCTCCAAACCCCAGTGCCTGTCTGCTGGGGTTTCTAGCTGGAAGTCAGAATGAGCTCCCAAGCCTTGCATGCCCATTTTAATTAACTCATCTATTCACGCATCCAACAAATATTTAATGAGTTTCTGCTAGGTAAGGAAACCCAGCCCCAGGAGGGAGACTGAGATAGATGAGGTATGTCCCTTTCCCTCTAATCAAATTCAACCCCACCCCTCTCACCAGGGTCCGAGTTATTTGAATACTTCATTTATGCATATGTTTACTCCTTTCATTCAGCAAATGTTTATCAGGCACCTTTTAGTGTAAGGTACTCTGCTGGGAGCCCAAAAGTTTACCAAGAAGATCAAATCTGTCAGCAAGTCCCTTTGGTTCTTCCTTCAAAGTAAATTTGGAATCTGGTCTTCTTGCCCCTCCAAGGCTACCCCCTGGACCAAGTCACTCAGACCCTGTGCCCGGATGGCGGCCAGATCCTCCTAATTGGTCTCGCAGCTTCCATCCTTGCCTTCTGCTGTCTAGTTTCAACAGAGCAGTCTGAGTAGTGCTTTTAAAAACCTAAGTCAGAGGGAGCCATTCCTTTGTTCAGAATGGTGCAGAGCATCCCATCTCACTGAGAGTGAAAGCCAGCACCCTCTTCGTGACTCATGTTGCCCTCTGGGGTCTGGTCTCGTTGTTACACTTTGACTTAATCTTCACTCTTCCTTTTGCTTGCTGATACGGTTTGGATTTGTGTCCCCACTCAAATCTCATGTCGAATTGTAATCCCTAGTGTTGGAGGAGGGGCCTGGTGGGAGGTGATTGGATCATAGGGGTTGATTTCCCCCTTGCTGTCCTTGTGATGGTGAGTGAGTTCTCATGAGATTTGGTTGTTTGAAAGTGTGTATCACCTACTCCTTCACTCTCTTCCTCCTGCTCTGGCCATCTAATATGGGCCTACTTCCCCTTCGCCTTCTGCCGCGATTGTAAGTTTTCTGAGGCCTCCCCAGATGTGCCTGCCTTCAGAACCGTGAGTCAATTAAACTTCTATCCTTTTTATCCTGTCTCAGGTAGTTCTTTACAGCAATGTGAGAAGGAATGAATATACTTGCCCTGGCCTCTTTGCTGTTCCTGAAACTCACCAGGCATGCTCCTGTCTCAGGGTCTTTGCACTTGTGCAATTCCCTCTGCCTGGGATGTCCTGTCCTCAGGCTCTCCCCTGCTTCAAGACATTGCTCAATGGCTACCTTTTTGGGGACTGACCACCTTATTTAAAATGTACACCGCACCCCTATAGGAGTACTTTATATCCCTCTCCATGTTTTGCCTATCTGTAGAGTGCTTATCTCCATCTGATATGTTTCATTTTTATTTGTTCATTTCATGTCTCCCCCACTAAAATGTCAGCCCCATGAAGGCTTAGCTATTTGTTTTATTGACTGATGCATCAATGCCTCGCACACAGATATTTAATACTTGTTGAACATATATATGTATGTAATGAGTGCATGTAATAAATAGTACTGTCATTATCTTCAAGCAGAACATGGTGAAATAGGAGCTATATCTAAAAATAAATAATGAGCTATGTTTTAAGAAAGCTAGAAATAAATATGGTAGCTCAAAGGGTAGAAAATTCATTTTGCCTGGTTGAATGGCTGGCTAAAATCAGAGTCCTACAATTTCAGGTGTGTCATGTTGGAAAATGTATTAGTCCGTTTTCACACTGCTGATAAAGACATACCCGAGACTAGGAAGAAAAACAGATTTAATTGGACTTACAGTTCCACATGGGTGGGGAGGCCTCAGAATCATGGAGTGAGGTGAAAGGCAGTTCTCACGTGGTGGTGGCAAGAGAAAAATGAGGAAGATGCAAAAGTGAAAACCGCTGATAAAACCATCAGATCTTGTGAGAGGTATTCACTATCCCTAGAACAGTATAGGGGAAACCACCTTCATGATTAAAATTATCTCCTATTGGGTTCCTCCCACAACACGTGGAAATTATTGGAGTATAATTCAAGATGAGATTTGGGTGGGGACACAGCCAAACCATATCATTCTGCCCCTGGCCCCTCCGAATCTAATGTTCTCATATTTCAAAACCAATCATGTCTTCCCCTCAGTCCCCAAATTCTTAACTCATTTCACTATTAACCCAAAAGTCCACAGTCCAAACTCTCATCTGAGACAAGACAAATCCCATCTACCTATGAACCTGTAAAACCAAAAGCAAGCTACTTACTCCCTAGGTACAATGGGGGTACAGGTATTGGGTAAATACAGCGATTCCAAATGGGAGAAATTGACCAAAACAAAGGGGTTACAGGGCCCATGCAAGTCTGAAATCCAGTGGGGCAAATTTTAAAGTGCAAAATGATCTCCTTTGACTCCAGGTCTCATATCCAGATCATGCTGATGCAAGAGGTAAGTTCCCATGGTCTTGGGTAGCTCTATCCTTGTGGCTTTGCAGGGTACAGTCTCCCTCCCAACTGCTTTCATAGGCTGGCATTGAGTGTCTGCGGCTTTTCCAGGTGAACGATGCAAGCTGTTGGTGGATCTACCATTCTGGGATCTGGAGGACGATGGCTCTCTTCTCACAGCTCCACTAGGTGGTGCCCTAGTAGGGACTCTGTGTGAGGGCTTTGACCCCACATTTCCCTTCTGCACTGCCCTAGCAGAGGTTCTCCATGAGGGTCCCACCCCTGCAGCAAACTTCTGCCTGGCCATCCAGGAGTTTTCATACATCTTCTGAAATCTAGGTGGAGGTTCCCAAACCCCAATTCTTGACTTCTGTACACTCTCAGGCTCAACACCACATGGAAGCTGCCAAGGCTTGGGGCTTGCACCCTATGAAGCCATGGCCTGAGCTCTACATTGGCCCCTTTCAGCCATGGCTGGAGCAGCTGGGATGCAGGGCACCAAGTCCCTAGGCTGCACACAGCACAGGGACTCTGGGCCTGTCCCATGAAACCATTTTCTCCTAAGCCTATGGCCCTGTGATAGGAAGCGCTGCTGTGAAGACCTCTGACATGCCCTAGAGACATTTCCCCATCGTTCTTGCGGATTAACATTGGACTCCTCATTACTTATGCAAATTTCTGCAGCCAGCTTGAATTTTTCCTCAGAAAATGGGCTTTTCTTTTCTATTACATTGTCAGGCTGCGAATTTTCTGAACTTTTATGCTTGGCTTCCCTTATCAAACTGAATGCCTTTAACAGCACCCAAGTCACATCTGGAACTCTTTGCTGCTTAGAAATTTCTTCCACTAGATACCGTAGATCATCTATCTCAAGTTCAAAGTTCCACAAATCTCTAGGAGAGGGGCAAAATGCTGCCAGTCTCTTTGCTAAAACATAACGAGAGTCTCCTTTGCTTCAGTTCCAAACAAGTTCCTTATCTCCGTCTGAGACAACCTCAGCCTGGACCTTATTGTCCATATCACTATCAGGCTTCTGGTCAAAGCCATTCAACAAGTCTCTAGGAAGTTCCAAACTTTCCCACATTTTCCTGTCATCCTCTGAGCCCTCCAACCTCTCCCTGTTACCAGGTTCCAAAGTCACTTCCACATTTTTGGGTATCTTTTTAGCAATGCCGCACTCTACTGGTACCAATTTACTGTATTAGTCTGTTTTCATGCTGCTGATAAAGACATACTCAAGACTGGGAAGAAAAAGGTTTAATTGGACTTACAGTTCCACATGACTGGGAAGGTCTCAGAATCATGGCAGGAGGTAAAAGGCACTTCTTACACGGCAGTGGTAGGAGAAAAATGAGGAAGATGCAAAAGTGAAAACCCCTGATAAAACCATCAGATCTCATGAGACGTATTCACTACCATGAGAACAGTATGGGGAAACCACCCCCATGATTCAAATGATCTCCCATGAGGTCCCTCCCACAACACATAGGACTTGTGGGAGTACAATTCAAGATGATATGTGGGTGGGGACACAGCCAAACCACATCAGAAAAGAATTGCAATCCATGCTGAAATGAGAAAAGGCTTCCTTGCTATAGGATTTCTCAGTTAGATTAAGAAAGTCTTTTGGGAATTGGTGGGACGGTGCACAGTTTGTGTGTTTCATTGAACCTTGATAATTATTCCAACCAGGAATCCCTCTCCATCTTCCCCAAATCTCACAAACAAATTCCAGTGATAAACTCCACTCCATGTTTCAAACAGGGACTATTTTAGAGAACCATGCATGCTCTTTCCAGATGTCAGTGGACAGCATCCAGGGGGCAGAGTCACCAGGGGGGATGACTCAGAGACACCCCTCATGGCTGATTTTGACAGGTGATGTCAGGTTAGTCTTAGTTATCCTGGAGCCTAACTGGATCTTGGGAATAAAACTCTTATTTTGGTAGCACTTTAAAATAAGTGGCAGCAGTTCATGCATAATTACTGCTGAATTATCTAGGGGATTTATCAGGTTTGATTATAGATGCATAATGAATTTACCAAATTTGTGGGTATTAGGGAGATATTAATTCCATATGAAAACTCACAATTCATTCATGTGCCATTTGTTTTCATTCTTTTTTATAATAAGCTAATTAGTTTAAATTATTTGTACTTGTACAAGGTCTTGAAACACATATAAGGAATGATTATACCAGAGAACCCAATAAATGAGAAGTTTTGGAGACAGCATTAATTGTGATGAAGGGTTCATAAAGCAGTAGATGTTCAATTTTCCCATTTGGGGTGGTAATAACAGGTCTAATCATGACACCTCCATAAAGTCGTGGGAAGTCCCTAATTAACGTTTCTGAATTCAGATATTTAAACGAAGGTAGGGTAAGTCATTATGCCAACTGGAGAAGGAGGCAAAAAGGGGAGTTCATCCTTATGCTAACCAAAGATGAAATGGTGAGGGCTCATCGATTCTGGGCTGGGAGGAAGATAGGCACTAGTATGTCTGATCCGTCTGGAGGATTTCTTTAAAAAAAAACCCCAAGGTTCTGCAGGTCACCGGCAGGCTGGAATTTCAGCCTCTCAGAGTGAAGGGATGGGCTTCTTTGGGTTGGGTTCCAGCATCTGTTAACCCCCACCCCTTGTTCTTTGTGTGAAACCAGCACCCTCTGGCCAATGAGCCCAGGCTGGGCACTCTGTAGGTTGATGGATATAAACCATCTTCTTTCCTTAGGGCACAAAGAAGAACTAAGAGAGGAGAGGAAGCCTGGGCCAAGCCTGCCCAGGAAGTCTGTGGTGGTAGGAACAAGAGCTACTATGCCTTGAGCCCATTCTAAATGGTAGGCAAGTGCTAGATACTTTGCTCACACATTTCATCCTCGTAACAGCCCTATGGTGTAGACAATATCATTATCTCCACTTCACAGGTCAGGGGACTGTGGACAAGAGGTCAGGCCATTTGCCAAAGTCCCCCACTCAGTCTATAGGTAGCAGGACTCGGTTCCTGAGGATGTCTGATTCTAAAACCTGGTCCTTGATCTCTGTGCTCCATGACCTTCTGTAATCCCCACTGTCTCCCAAACATCAATGATGTCATTATAACCCCATCACCTACTCTTATCCATACCACTCCAAAGAGATACTCTTTTTTGAAATCTGAATCTCAGATTTTCACTTTCCAGGCAATTCACCAGGACAGAGGCCTTTCAAGTTTCCTCTCTGAGATCTTCCTCCATGAACCAATGACAAAAGGACCAGCCACCTCACTGTTACCCTGTTGCCAGTAGAAAAATCCCTACAAGGATTAATGCAAGAGGAAGTTCTGCTTTGGGTGAGACATCAGTTTAATTTATATTTGATTTAAAAAGTCATTCATTCATGCATTCAGCAGCCGGTATTTGTTAAATGTCTCCTACACTCTTAATTGGGTTTTGTTGGGTTGTGGTGGTGGGGGAGGGGAAAAAGAGAGCAGGCATAATAAAGCTTATGCCAGACACCTTATTTATAATTTTCTTGTGAGGAATATATGTACACACCTGAAAAGTTAAGTAAACAAGAGAATGATGGAATAACTAGGCAAGCGAGAGAGGCAGACGGTGCGTTGTCTACAGAGACCAACAGAGGAGGTGGTACTGGAGCCCGCGGTGGCCGAGGATGATGGCTTTGCAGAAGCAGAGGAATGACTGACCTGCTCAGTGAAGGATGGGCAGGTTTGGGGTGGCAGAAGAGGCACCAGCTGGACCTGCCCAGGAAACCAAGCCCCTGTGCTGCCTCAGTCTGTAAGTCGGCGTTTGACCTTGGGGGGAATCACACTCTAGCACCTCACTGTCTTTGCTGTAAGATGAAGACAATGATACCTCATGGGGTTGTCATGAAATTCAAATCGGGGAATAGATATGAAATGGTTCTGAAAGATGTAAAGAGCAATATAAACACCAGATATGGAATGAGAAAAAAGCAACACCGGAAGTGGCATTTTGCAAACTCCAATCTCCCAAGACCACATGTGGAGGAGCTCTTTTCAAGGTCACACGGACACTTTGACCCGACTCTCTCCTGGCAGCATTCAATGTGACATGCCAGGGCAATGAGAAATGGGAGGGGCTGCATGAAACGTGGCAAGGCCGAGGCCAAGCCCCCAGGTTCACAGACATTCCATAAAAAGTGCATGGTGGAACCTGAGAAGGAAGAGAAGGGCAGGGATGCCTCTGACATTTTTTTTGTCTCTGGTGCTATCAAAGAGAAAATGTCACCTTTGTTCCTCTGTAGCCATTTTTAGTTGCACCAAAAGAGGGAATTGAAAAATAGACCTTGTAGCTCCCTCCATGAGACTCAAGGGAAGGTGATACCACTTCTGCCTAGAGGGTGATCCCCGAGCCCAGCACATATCTCACCCTCAGTCACAGCAAGGCCACAGCCTTTCATTCTAGAATCTGATGTCCTTGAATCTCTCTATCGTGGGCTTCCAGTTTCAAGGGGCCTCTGGACACATGAATTTCTACTTTGAGAATCAGTTTGGCTGTGTTTCGATGTCTGCATTCAGCTTCACAAGGCTGGTGAGCGAGGGCTCATGGTTGGGACACCTGACAGGTGGCAGGGAAGACCTCTACTGGGGACACTGACTTTATTGTTAAAAGTTGCTAAAGGATGAGCAACTTAGCAGCTAGGACTTTTACCACTTCAGTGATAGAATGTAAAGTCAACCCCGAGAAGATGGATCTAGGGTACCTAAACTGAAAGTTTTTTTTTTTTTTTTTTTTTTTTTTTTTCCCCACAGCATATTGCAATGCAACAGTGAAACGAATTTTAAATGGGCTGCTTCTCCTTTTTTCCTACCTCCAGGCATCTGCCTCTGAAGTATTGAAGGTGGAGGGAGATAGGATTGGCCTTTCTGGGAAGACCTCTAAGAAAGTGGTTTCCATTGAGAGGAAACTACAGCTAACAGTTAAAGAGGAAGAGCATGTGTAATGTAGGAAGCTCTTTTGCTTCAGAGAGATGTCCTTCCCTCACCCCAGAGCACAGTAACCCTAAAGCTATGTCCTGCATCTGTCTGGAGGGATTGTCTAGCCTGGTCCACATCCTGAGCCCTCGTCACCTGGGCAACCACACAGCCGACATTGTGAGAGGTCTGAGCCCCTCATACTCTTGAAGGTCGATGGATATTGCATATCTTTTTCTACACTGCTTCAGTGCTTTTCAACCTTTTTTTTTTTTTTTTTTTTTTTTTTTTTTTTTTACAACCTTGAGTGTTTTAAGGATTTGCTTCTTTAAAGGCTTTGCTTCCCTCTGAATATTATGACTAGCCTATTGGGTCAGAGGCCAGGAGTCTGCAGAGGACGATTCATTCACCCCAGAGGCAGGTCCTTGCTTTTATCCTGGCCTCAACATGATAGCTTAAACTGCCAGATTTTACGTAGGAGGAAGGAAGACACCGAAGGATGTCCCTAGCTGGCACAGGCTGTACTGAACACAGGTCTCACCCCACCGTGGGCAGGTGGTGGTGGAGTACATCTGTCTGTCTCTGTGTTGGTGGCTGTGATTTGGCAGCTCTGCCGAAGATTTGTGAGATGGAGAAGAAAGTGCAGGGTTGGGGTACGGGGAAAGGGATAAGAAAGAAGATTAGTCACTTGAGTCAGGATAATTTTTCCTGATGTCAAAGCCTCACCCAGGAGAGCTCTCGCTGTTGCCTGCTTTTATCTGGAAAACAATGTGAGCAGTATCTCTCAAAATTAGGTCAGGGCTTGCAAAGGCAGGGGCTTGCCAAGGTGCTAACTGCCTGAATCCTCGGTGGGTTTACACAGCTCTCTGCTCTGACAAATGCCTTCTTTGTCTCCCTGAAAAGCCTGCCTCTTTTCTCCTTCACCCCTTCACTCCCCCCACAAACAACTGAATTTGGAAGGTTAAAAATCACTTCACTTGTCAAGTTGAAAGCTCTCCCTCCCCCATCACGTTGTTTCTCTTCCTGCCCAGGGAAGGCAGCTACTGTGTGTCACCCTGGGGACTGGAATCACTTTGCAAAGAGCGCAGATCTGCAGTTTTCACAATCGCAGTTGTCATCTTCGGAGCAGCGTGTGCCTGTCCACCCTGGGAGAGCCTTATGAAGGGTGTGTCTCAAGCATTTCAGGGGGCTGCAGAACTAGGGGGACAGTCCTGGTGGCTTGGTCTCCTTAGGCTTGTCTTGACTTAGGTTTCTGTGTGACAACAGCATGATAAAAATTCTGTCCACTGTACCAAAGCAGGAGAAGCAATAGCAGGATAACAGGGCAGCAACCGTCAGTTCGTGTTTGGCTTTCCAGGACAACGTGGCTTTCTCTTATTTTTTCTTCCTGACACTGTTTGCACTGACTAAGATATCATGATGATGAAACACTGTTGAATCTAAAAGGTGGGTAGGGCCTCAGAAGGGGTGAGAGGAGGCCTTAGAAGCTAATTAGAATCCTCTAGAAGTGTGTGGAAATGGGAACCTGAGCCAGGAAAGTCCTGTGGATTCACTAGATTCTGGGACTGTACCTTATCTATACTGTGCAAAGGAATAAGAAACCAGAGCTGTCTTGGGAACCAGCAACATCAGATGTTCCCAGGAGCAATGTTTGCAGGTGAGTGAGGTCAGGGAGGGCTACAGAGTTAGGACTCTGAAGTCAGAAAGATGCCTGTTGGTTCTGCCACTCATATCTGTCAGATATCAGGCTGGTTTCTTAACCATAACCTCCATGATTCAGTTTCTTCATTTGCAAAATCATTAAATAAGATAATATATTGAAAACTCTTAGCACCCAATATGTCTTCAAAATTATGATAATTGTTTTATATGTTTTGGCAAGAAAATAGAATAATAATGTTATTGGAGTCTCTGGAAAACTGAGGTTTCCAAACCTTTCACCTTAAGTAGATTTTTATAAAATGAAACTTTACATGGAATCTCAACACACAAAATTGGCATAAATGGGGGATAAGGCAGCAGGTGACAGTGGTTGCAGGCTCCTGGGCACTGCCTGCTCAGCCCCTGCACTGATTGTCTTACCCACAGGAGCAGTTTAAATCTTCATGCTTTTACCACCTTAGACTGAGTAAGAAGATGAATTTGCACAGATTTCTCCCAGCATAATTTCTCTGTATCTTTAGCACTGTTTGGTGATGACTTTTAAGCTTTTACATCGTGTACTGATAACCTATCTCTTATGAAAATAAATGAAACTGGCTGGGTATGGTGGCTCAAGCATGTGGTCCCAGCATTTTGGGAGGCCAAGGTGTGTGCGTCGCTTGGGGCTGGGAGTTCCAGACCAGCCTGGCCATCGTGGTGGGACCCTGTCTCTACTAGGAATACAGGGGTTGGCTGGGCAAGGAATACAGGGGATAAGCCTGGGGCTTATCCCATCCCTTTGTGTCTGTCACAGCTCTCCCATTTCTGGAGGAGTCGAGTTAGCCCCCTCCTTCTCCTTTGAATCTCTTCTCTTTAAGACTCACAGCTTCAATACCCAAATGCTGCCATGTTTGTAGTGGTAATGCATGGAATAACAAGTAGTTATTGTCATATAAGAAGAATAAGGAAGCTTTTGATGATCTCAAATAATGTGGATATCTAGATCATTTTTGCATGTCAGTGAGTATATCCAGCTTTGAGGAGATGATTATTTTTATACCTTTCAAGACTTGGTATACTTAATTATCTAGGGAAACTGATAACCCCAACTTCCTAAGCCACTCCTAAAGAAAAAGCACAGACACAGTGACTGTGCTAAATGCAGTGACTAAAGGCTTTCTGGCCTCCTTATACTTCATCTCAGGGCTGGAGGTGACTCAGATGTACCTTGCTATTTTCACGATCCATTGGTGTCTCAGTAATGAATGTTCACTGCTGCAATGCCCTCATTTAGCCTAGTAACCTCAGTAAGGTAGTATTTGATTTGTGCTAAGTATCTGATTAAACAACATAAAGTATTTAACCTATTGATCTTTTATACTTTGCCAGCCCTGCATTGCTGGATATACTTTAATTACTGATGCGGAGAACTTTCCTGAATGGGATTTGCCTCTCGTTAAGACCTTCTCTTTGTCTTTAAGGTGCCATGTCAACAGCTTCTCCTTCTTGTTGCCTCTAGGCTTTTCTTCCACCCACTAGACCCTGCTTGATTCTGCAAGACTGACATTTGGTTAATCTACTGAAAGTAGAGTCCTTTATGTACCCATGAATCTTACTGCTTATTTTAGAAAGTCAATGACCACATAAACAATCGGACTTGTTACTTTGTCCACCCTGATCTTTGGAGCATGGGAAGTTGTCCAAAGTGACAACCCCATTTTAGGCAGTTGGTCACAGCTGTTGGATGGACCTAACCCTTCTATCTCACAAGGAGAAGAGGTCAGTGGGCATCCATCAAGAGAAATCACAGGAAACCATTTAGACTGGTCAATTGATTAGCTAATTGCTCTAGTCTGAACCACTTCTTAGGAAACTACAGAAAATCATACATTTTTCCTCTTGCCTGGAAGGATATAGTCATGAATATTAATAATAATTAGCTGCTTTTCGTGCTGTCTTTTCTTCAAGAATCTCAGACATGGTGAGTTTATTTATTTTTTCTCTTATTTTAAAACTAGAGCTACAAAGGCTGAGATAGCTTCTCCATTGGTCCTCCCAAAATGAGAGTGACACCTCATAGGATTAAGAGAATTCAATGAGAAAATTCACGCGGAACACTTACCATAATGCCACTGAGTAAGCACTAAAAAAATAGGAGTTATACTATTAGTTATTATTAGTTGTATCTTCTAAGAAGCCTGTGACTTGTGGGTTGCCCATGAATTTCTGAATAGAGTCAGGCTGGGAGGAAGGCACACTGGTCCAAGTGTCTAGTTACTTTGCACAGCCCACCTGGTAAAGACTGTCCCACCCTGTGTGCCAACATCCTTTGGTCTGTACTGGCCCATCACACATAGGTCTTGGACAAAAAAGAGTGGTTTGTGGAGGATTAAAGGCCATGAAGAGGTGAACGTTCAACTTCACTCAAGATGCTGCCCGAAGTCAGATCAGAAGCAGAGTCTGAATGGCTCTCTAAACAGCTTCTCAAAGGATGGCTTCCACGGGCTGATGTGCTTGACAACAATGCAAATTCAAGGAACATGTCCCAGCCAACTGAACTGGAATTTCTATGAGTACAGCCTAGGAATTTGCAATTAAATCAAGCTCATGGGTGATTCTTATGTTCAATAAAGTTTAAGAAGCATACTACTAAGTGGTGCCTTTAAAGGCAACTCAAAAACTTGCAGAAAACATCTAAAGAAGGCTGGAGGTGGCCTCGTGCTTACTGTGTCAGAGCATCTGACAAGCTCCACCCTGTAGGTGGCATTCTGGTCTTGAAAACCATGATAAAAATTTGGGGTTGCTACTAAGCAGGGACAACTGCACAGCCTGTAGAGTGGCTTGGAGACCTACCGATAGCCCTGCTAGGATCTGGGGCAGACAGTGGGCACCAGCCAACGCCAGGGTATGTGAAGGGCAAAGTGGGCCCTTTGGGGTAAGAGAACTGTGAGGCCAGTGGTGCCCATAGGACTATTGAAATAGAGCTCCATGACCTTCTCCATTGCCTCTGCAAATACCCCGGGGAGCACTTTTACTCCATTCTGGCTTCCCTGTCACTTGGGATGCAGTTGGGATGCTTACTTTCACTTCCAAAGGATGACACCTCAGAGAATGCAAACTCTAATACACATAAGACACAGACAATCCATGGAAAACACGATACTGCTGAGACGTATGCACATGTGCACACTGATGTGCATTGCATCATTGCATTTGTTCCAAAGCCAGTAAAAATGATTTTCAGATAATCTGCTATTTTGGATCGTCTGCACTGCTGCTTGCTTCCATTAGCATGGCTAATTGAGAACTGACTGTGTGTCTTGGACTGTTTCCAGGAAGGGAACCCATTGCCTGTAAAATACAGGCTCCCTGAGAGAGCCAAGTAAATGGCTGGAAATGTCAGGTTGAATGCCCATTGGAGGAGCAAACTTTTAAGGACGACCTGACCATTCTCAGGCCAGAGAAGCAATCTTGTTCAGCATGTCACATTGATTGCCAAGTCAGTAAACCATAAAACTGTCCCACAGCTAGAGCATGCACTGACTCTGAGAAAGATGAGGCTTGGTTAGTAAAGGATGAAGCCATTCCAAGACCAATAAAAGATGCAATATGGTTTTCCCTGGGCTCTATATTAACACCATCCTAGAAGCTATAGGGGATAGAGGCTTGGCAAACAACTGCGTTTTGCTTTGACTTTTGCAAAGTGAGGATGAGATAGAGGCCAATGGGGAGATCATCTGAGGCGAGATGAAAGGCTTGGAAAGAGTAAGTCTTTACAGAAACCTAGTCTCTAAAGAAACCACTGATGTTTATGTGTCTTGGCCAGTGTCTTCTGTCATATAACATCTTGGTGAAATACCCCGAATATATCTTAAAACCAAAACATATGAAGAAAAAAGGAAAATAGAAAGCACAATATTGTAACTGCCTTCTGGGTAACCATGTTTTGGATAGTGTCATTTTTCTTATGACATAAGCTCCCAGATGGCACAGACACTGTCTCTCAGGAAAAATAGCAACTAGCAGAGGGTCATGCCTTGTGTGAGTTTCTGATACGTATTGTTTGGTTGTGTGTTGTTTATCACAAAGAGAACAGATACTATTGTCAGACAATCTCACCAGCTGTGTTTTGCAAGAAGAATGAGAGAAGTCCCCTACAACTTTTACAATTCTGTGTTCTGTCCCAAATAATGATGAGAGATGAATCACCTGAGCTGAAGGATGATTGAAGAAGGAGGCACATTGCTCAAGAAGGTCAGAAAGCCTGTGTCTAGGGTTAATCTGTGCTCACGGAGTCCTTTCTATGTGTCGCTAATAGCTAGAGGGTCTGCTGATTTCATTTGTGCCCAGTCAACTCCCTGGTCCCACCCCTAATCAAAACCAGAGGACATAAACTGTGAAGATTTCCAGGATGGGTTTCTGAGGACGGCTGTCTATAGCTTCAGATATGGCACTAGACACAGTGGTGCTCATGATTGGCTGCACGTTAGAATCACCCGGGGGAGCTAGAAAACTATGGATACCCAGACTCCAGCCCCAAATATTCTGATTTAATTGGTCGGGGGTGGGTCCCCAGTATGAAAAATTTAAAAAATCACCTAGGAGATTTTACTTGCAAGCAGGGTTGAGACAGTCTGAGCTAAAGCCTCTTTAGTGGTATGAGGGAAAACAGGAGGCTCTGACTCAGTTCACAAAGTTGAAGATCAAACCCAGCCTTTGAAACAGCATTGTTCCTCTTTACGTTATGCCAGGAAATAAATGACTGTGGGAGATGGGGTGTAGGTAAAAAGGAAAGAAGGGAAAGGAGAAAAAAGGAGAGAGCCAAAATGCCCATTGAGAGGAGAGGAATAAGATTGATTTTCCCCTAATAGTTTTTATTCAACCAGGGTCTGAAATATGCTCAGTCTACCTCATGAAAAGTGTGTCACCCAGGGCACAGTGGTGTTTATCACCAGTCACAGAGGAGTCAGGCAACTGCTGAACTGCAGCATTAGGGACCCATAAAAGGAAAAACGCATTGCTATGACTAACAGTCCATTACCATAACAATTGTAAATGACTTTAGGGAGTCTGCCCATTGACCATCAAAGAAACCAGAAAACGGGGCCAGGCCTCTTGGAGAGCACTAGAGGCTTATGAAAGTTGTGCACTGGAAATCTTAGTGTCTTAGTTCCTTCGTGCTGCTGTCGCAGAGTACCTGAGAGTAGGTAACTTATAAATAACAGAAATTTATTTCTTACAGTTCTAGAGGCTGGGAAGTGCAAGATCAAACACTGGCATCTGTTCTGGTGAGAGCCTTCTTGCTGTATCCTCATATGCAGAAGGTGGAAGGCAAGCTAGAATAAGTTAGCCAAACACTGCATGAAGCCCCTTGCATAAGGGCATTGATCCCATTAATAAGGAAGGAGGTCTTATAGCCTAATCACCTCTTAGAGCCCCACCTCTCAATACTGTCATATTGGCAATACCTGAATTTTGGAGGCAATTAGGTTTCAACATGAATTTTGGAGGAGTCAAAAACATTCAGATCCTAGCAGTTGGAGATAGCAAAGCACATTGTGTGATGTGACAAGAAAGTCACATGGGGACAGAAAAAGAAGAAGAGACCCAGTGGGTCACCCCAACTTCAAATGGGTTCTCAGCATGAGCTTTCTAGAGTGTAGGATTTTACTTTTTCCAAAGTCCTTTCTTTCTTTTTTCTTTGCTCCATCTCTCTACTTCTTACTCATGTATTTCTACTCAGAACTGGAGCCAGGAATCCATACTCCCTGTCCACTGTCCCTTCTGGCAGAAATACTGTGGAAAAGCGGATGTCAGTAATACTGCCCAGTCTTGGCAAGGGAAGGACCAGCAAGAAGAGTGCAGGGCATCTCCACACATGGGATTGATGAGCATGGGGAGTGTGGAGTGTGAAAGGCAGGAGGGGGATGTGGGGGAAGTTTTGATATCATGTCTGGCTTATTTATTTATTTATTTATTTGAGATGGAGTCTTGCTCAGTCGCCCAGGCTGGAGTGCAGTGACACGATCTTGGCTCACTGCAACCTCCGCCTCCCGGGGTCAAGTGATTCTCCTGCCTCAGCCTCCTGAGTAGCTGGGACTACAGGCGCCTGCCACCATACCTGGCTAATTCTTTGTATATTTATTAGAGATGGGGTTTCACTGTATTAGCCAGAATGGTCTTGGTGTTCTGACCTCAAGATCCGCTTGCCTCGGCCTCCCAAAGTGCTGGGATTACAATGTCTGGTTTTAACAAGACAAAGCTTTTGACGGTTTATCTCCTACAATTCCTGGTTTTCTTTAAGGTGGTGCTGGTTTCTACTATATAGGGAGAGGGATCCACTTGTCATAATTAAAACATCTCATGGAAGTGTATGCTTCTGTGCTCTCCTGGAAAATGTACAAATAGATGGCAGGTTCCCAGGGAAGTGGCACATGACATGTCAGGGGAGTCTAGCAAGGGGGAGGCATAGTCCCTAGGCCCTTAGATTTGTAGCCTCTGAACCCATTGCATCCTGGAGTGAGTTACAGATTTCATCTGAGCGACAAAAGGAGAGTGAGAGACTTGGAGGCTCCCTTTGGAGCTCTCTGGCAATTCATGATCGCTGAGCAAGAAAGACAGGGAACAAGGAATTAATTTTCACTGAAGTGCCACAGGGCCTGCTCTGACTATAAGCATGGGAGAGCTGCCCCAGTCCTGTAAAGCCCTAGAGTTGGGCTAGCAGGGGAAAGCACAAGGTCTGGAGATTGGAAGGAATTTTCCTGAGAGTGTGTGTGTCTGTGCTTTTGAGCCTGTGGCCCTGGCACAAGGGAAATTAACCAGACTCTGCATGTTGTGGGAATTCTGCATGGCAACCTAATAGAGGCTTAGTTTTTCATTAAAATTTCCATTAATACTGGAGCTGTTTAGAGCAAGTTGAGTGGGAATATCCATAATGCACCTCCCATCCTCTATTACCATTCTGAGGATCAGAGTGAGGTTTCAGGCTTTTGCTGGGGCCATTAGCATTTTTTTTAAACCATCATTATGATCATCATCCCAGCACCTATTATGTAGAGCAGGCAAAGTACAAAGAGGATCACACAGAACCTATCCTTGTCCTACATGACAGGCAGGGCAAGAGTAAGAGAGGAGGCACGCAGGGGCAGAGAATGAAGTCTGGTGAGACCTCACGGACATGGACTTTCCAGTATTGAGAAGCACCTCCCTCCTCCCACCTGCCTGCTTTAAATGAAACAGCTGTCGTACTGGGCTAGAGCAATCTCAGGCGCAGGGAAGGCATGGATTTTCTGTTGGAACTGGGGATACTGAAAGGGATGAAGAAGTTCAGTCCTCACCTCTTGGGATCATTTCTATAGCAGAGCTGCCCAGAGGATCACCATTGTTACCAGCTCCGATGTGCCCTTCCTGCATGCCAAAGCCAGTTCTCTCTTGGAGATGGCCATTGTTGTTCTCTGGGCTGTGGGACATGTAGGAAACTGGGGTCCTTGTTTCAGGGTCCTGGGAGGCTGGTTCAATGACATCTCATAGAGACACTTTCCTTTCTATCCCTGGCTGCAGCCTCGTGGCACTACTTCCTCATCTATGAACTTCTTGTGCCCTTAGACAGGGGTGCGCTCCTGCCTCACCCACAGGTAGCTGGAGTTCATTCTACAGTGTCCAGAGTGAAAGCCACCAACCTGCCCCCTCCAGGCAGAATGAACTGTGCTCTTACTCTGCAGCCTTCCACATATTATTCATAACATGAAAATTATTTTGGAGTGCGTTCTTTCGCTTCTCACAATGAGCAGACACTACTTTATCCAGCTTTTATCCTCTATGCTAAGTGCAGGGCAGATCACATGGTAGTTCCTTATAAATTTTTAAAAAATTGTTGTAGATTTCCTTCCACCTGCCTGAGGTGAGGCTCAACACTGTTACTGATAAAACAGTCTATATGTAGAAAAACAGAGCCCATTAAAAAGAAAACCCAAACACAGCTAATAGTCTGGGAATGGTATCTGCAGGATGGTGCAGTTGACACATTCTGTTTGTGCCACACATGTGTTTTGTCACTGAGACTGCCAGCTCTGAGGGGAAAAATTCTACTAGAAGAATATTTAAACTAAGATTGAGTACTGTGGCTCTTCGCCAGGTATGCATTTCAGGAGGCATTTCAATGAGAACATGCTGTCATAGTCTGAATGTTTGTGTTTCTCCAAAATTCATGTGTTGAAATCCTCACCCCTGAAGTGATACTATTAGAAAGTGGGGCCTTCAGGAGGTGATTAGGGCATGAGGGTGGAACCCTCATGAATGAAATTAGTGCCCTTGTAAAAGAGGCCCCAGAGAGCTGCCCTCTTCCACCATGTGAGGACAGAGAAAGAAGGTGCCATCTATGAACCAGGAGGCGGGTCCGGCCCAGACATCAGATCTGCCAGCACCTTGATCTTTGACTTCTCCACCTCCAGAATGGTGAGAAATACATTTCTGTTGTTCAGTCTAAGATTGTTTGTTACTACAGCCCAAGTGGACTGAGGCACGTGCTGCAGCCCCATTGGTGAAGAGCATAGATTTTGGAAACATGCTATGTGGCCTTGAGGTCTGCCTGCAACACTTAACTGTGTGACCTCGGGAAGGTTTCTTAATCTCTATGTGCATTCATTTTTCACTTATAAAATGGGAATCATAATAGACCCATCACCTTGTGCCATTGTGAGGATGACATGAGGTAAAAATATATACAAAGCTTAGAGTAATTTATGCTTACACCGTGTCAGTCTAAAGCGTTGTTGCTATTACTGAATCAGAATGCCTGGAACTATCATCTGGACCTTTTTATTCTGAAGGCGCTGCTCGGAGATTCTGATTTGCATCCATGGTTCAGAACCACTTGCCTACTGGACTGTCTGTATCATAGAAGTTGAGGAACCATTAAGCATCACTAAGTATGTACAGCAGGATCTTGGTTCAGCAGGAAGAGTGTGGATTCTTGGAATGCAGTTCTCATGTGGCAAGTTATTTCAGGTTTTCTTGTCATCCTCCTCCTTGTATCTATAATGGACAGCCTTGGGTTTTACCTCTTGTCCAGGCACCAGTTCCTCTTTCTTCAGGCATGTGAGTGAGCAAGGAAGTGCTTGAGCACCAGGGAAAGGGGAGAAAGAAAAAGTGGGGGTAATCCACCAACTGTCTAACCGGTTCCTGAAAAATAGAGGGCCAACTACCATTAGAGCTCTTAGAGGACTGCTGAGCCTTCTAAGAGTTTACCAAGAAGGGACAAATCTAATGATAAGAAAGTTACAGCCACGTTTATTGAACAATAACCCATTTCCTTCACACAGAAACAATGAAGAAACATTTTTTCTCACTTACATGGCGCAAGGAAAACGATATCAGTGATTTGTGCTGCCTGGTTGTCGAGTCTCTTTACCAACTTATCTTATTTTCTTACTGCATGATATGAACACGTAGGGTTAAACACAGATCTCTTTTTCTCTCTGGTGAGGTTTTTGCTTTTCCCATTTTTATTTGTGTTGACTAGGAGGTCTTTCATCAGTAGAATAAAAGACCACTCTTTTGAGGAGCCAGTCCCTGAGTTTCTGTGTTGACCAATCAGCATTGCTGGTACAGGTACATTCATTTTGGGTCTGGGATGGATACAGGTTTGTTGAAAGGTCCCTGGGGAATGAGAGGGCTTAGCCAACAGTCTCAGGGTCAGCATTTCCTAGTCCTACAAGATTCAGATCCCTGATGTGGAGCCAAGGAAAGGCTTGAGTGACTAGGGAGCTTTTTGAACAAGGCACTTTAATTTGCTAAGAACTCTACATCATTTTATACAATTTATTTCAGGGAGAGATATCACTTTAGGTTAAAAAAAACAAAGGAAAAAAAGCTCCAGACTACTCCATGATGGAGGACAAAGCATCTCAGTAAATAACTTTGAAAGTCAAGAGTTACAGGAAATAAAAAAAGCAAACAATCAGAGAATGTGCCACTAATGAATTCAATCGCAGCCAAAGTCCATTTCCATTCCCTTGAACTCTACACAATTTCCAGTTGCAAATATCTTTCAGAAGTACTGTACACACACAGTTGGATATTGAGTTGCTTGACAAACATTTCTGATCAAAACTACTTGCCTAGAAATGGCTGCTGGAACAACAATAATGTGATTTTAAAACGAGCTGGGCTGTTTTCACATAGGTGTAGTCTAAGAGTTTAATGGAGTTTTGCAGAAGGGAATTGCCTAGAAAATAGTGGGTTTTTAAGGATGAACTTTTGACTCCCAATACGAGATGAAGGGAAGATCGGGGGAGATTAGGGAGAGAAGGGCTGTCTCTTCTGTTTTCTCTGGAGCACCATGGCTATACTAACTTCTACTTTGCTGTGATGGACTCAGCAATCAATATATTCTACAATCTGTTCCCAGGCACACTCTCAACTCACGTCGGTTCAGTTGAATGGTTGCCCTACCTGGATTCTGAGACTCTTCTTGGGGCCTCATCTGGGATATTTACAGCTTCCATTTTTGAGAAGTGTGTGTGTAGGGGCACTAATTTAAGAACTAAAAAGGCCAGTGACATCTAGGGAAATGTCTTCACTTTGGGCAGGAGTGGGATGACCCTCTGAATGTTGCACAAAAGGCCATGGATCTGGCTGATCTGAGGAGGCTGGTGTTTTCTGATCTTGGGACAAAGCAGTTAAAATCCTGGAGCTCTTGCACCCTGGAGAAAAATCCTGTAGCTTCTTTCTCAGGGCCAAGGGGCAAGGCTGTTTGGTCACACTCTTTAGTGATTCACAGCTGGGAATCTTCTGTCTCTGAACAATTGCAGCACCTCATAAGGGGTTGATAGCTGAGCCCCTGTGTCTTAGTCAGTTTGGGCTATAACAAAACACCATTAACTGAGTGGTTTATAAGCAACAGTAATTTATTTCTTATAGTTCTAGAGGCTGAAAGATCAAGATCAAGATGATGGCAGATTTGGTGACTGGTGAGGGTTGGCTTCTTCATAGGCAGTGCCTTCTCTCTGTGTCCTCACATCGTGGAAGGGACAAGGGGCCTTTCTTGGACATCTTTCATAAAGGCACTAATCCCATTCATGAACTCCATTTTCATGACCTAATCACCTCCCAAAGGCCCCACCTCCTAATACGTGGCCTTGGAGGTGAGAATTTTAGCATGTGAATTTGGGGGAATATAACCATTCAGAATAAAACACCCTGGCTATAGAAGAGAGGCGGCTTTGCCTCTCCCCAGACGGCTTCCCTTTCCCCACAGTCCAATTGGCTGTCTAAGCTTAGAGAGCTGCCCCTGGGGAAGAGGAGCCCTGTCAACTGCACCCGGAATGATGGCCTTTCCTCCTGTTCTTCCTCATTAGTTTCTTCCCGCTTCTATAGGATGACAGAGAGGCCCCCCTCTCAGTTTTCATTGTGGCTGGGAGCCAGTGGATAGCATGCCATTTGCTGTCTCAAATCTATAAAGAGCTGTTGGCAGGTCTTTCTTTCTTTCTTTCTTTCTTTCTTTCTTTCTTTCTTTCTTTCTTTCTTTCTTTCTTTCTTTCTTTCTTTTTTTTCTTTCTTTTTCTTCTTTCTTTCCTTCCTTTCTCAAAAAAGTTCAATTCTCCTAGGTGGCTCACCTGGGCTTTTAATAATGTTTGCTCCATTTTAAATGCCTAGCTCTAAGTGTGCAGCTAAGAATCTATTCCTACAGGCATTTGGTCATTGCAGGTTTAAGAAAATTTGAACTGTTCCTTTCCTGCCCATTTTGGGGTGCTGTGCACTGAAAGTAAGAGTGTCCAGGATGAGGGAATGCATGTTTCCAGTGACACCTGAAGTTTTATTCACCTGTTAGGGCTTTCCATCCCAATTTTCATCCCTTTTTGACAATTCTTGGTAAAAGCTTTGCTAGTACAGAGCTAATCAAAAGTTTCTAACTCCCAACTTGTCTGCTCTTTGTTTTGTTTTTGCTTTGGTTTTTTGCTTCTCTGGGATATGGATCTTCAACTTGTTTGTTTTGGCAGAAATTCCCTTTAGTGACTAGTGTTGGAGTTGTTAGACCCATTGAACAAAATGAAAGTAAAAGGGGTCTCTAGATCTGGGATCCTGGCCCTGAGTCAAACTTTCCTTCAAGGCATTTCAAACGTGTGCAAGGTCTTCCTCCTTCCCTGAGACACTTGCCTCTCCTTTAGTTCTCAGGTCTTGGATCATGTCCTCTAGAAAACTTTTTCCTATTTAATCCCATGTATTTTTAACCCACGAACGTATTCCCCAATCTTTCCATATCTTTAGTTAATTCTTGTAATATCTATGTATTTAATGGCTTAATTGTGGGCGGTTAGATTTTTAACTCCTGGTTCGGACTAATACATCTTTTCTAGTGCATGGCTACAGATCTCAGTAGCACACATGGAACACTTGCTAACTGTGGTTGACTTATTCAAGCCCTCCCACAAGTCAGATTACCCAGTCAGCCAGTAAATGTTGGAGGACTCCTGAGCTTCACTGTGGGCTTTTCTCTCTTCTCTATTTACATTTTTCTCCCAAGGTATTGCATGAAATTCCAAGGCTTTAAATACCATTGAGATACAGATGACTTTTTAAATTATAAATCCAGTCTTGATCTATCCCTTGGGCTAAAGATTTGTAGATTCAATTGTCTTCCTAAATCTTTTTTTGGAGGTCTAATAGTTACCGAAAACTGTAACATGTCCAAAACAGACTTGTAGGCCCCACCCTGCATATCTGTCTCTCTCTCAGTCTTCAGCATGTCAGTTCACTGCAGAACCATCCACCCTGTTGCTCAAGCTCATGCTTCAGTCTCCCCTGACTCTTCCCATTCCTCCTTCCAGCACATTCCACACACCAGCATGTCCTGTTGGCTCTTGTTTCAAGATACACCCAGAATCTGTTCACTTCTCTGCACTGCCCCCATTTCAATCCAAACCTTCATCAACTCTTGCCTGGGCTTCTGTATTAGTCTTCCCAAATGGTCTCCCTGCTTCTCTTCTTGCCGCCTAAAATCCATGCCCCACATGGCAGGCATAACGATTTAAAAAAATCAGCATTTGACAAAATCTAATGCCTGTTCATAATAAAAACTATCAAATAACTAGGAATAGAAGAGAACTTCATTAACTTAATATAAAGAGTATAAGAAAAACCTAGAGTTAACATCATACTTAATGGTAAGAGACTGAATGCTTTTGTCCTAAGATTGGAACAAGGTGAGAATGTCTGCTCTCACCATTCCTATTGAACCCTGTACTGGAAGTCCTAGCTTAGTGCAATAAGACAAGTAAAAGAAATAAAAGGTGTAGAGACTTGGAAGGAAGAAATAAAACTGTCTTTATGCTCAGGTAACATAATTATCTACGCAAAAAACCCAAAGAAGCTACAAGAAAACTTTAATAAGTCAATACAGCAAGATTGTATGATACAAGGTGAATAAATAGAAGTTAATTTTTTCAATAGAAAGTCAGAATCATGGTAAGCTGCCTACGTTGCCCCACCCTTGGAGGCTACATTTTAGCTTTACTGAATGGAATGAAGAAAGATAAATACAAACTTGTGTCTTTAACGAAGAAAAAATTAACTGCTTTCCTCTACACCAACAATAATGGTCCCACTAAAAAGTGGGCAAAAGATCTGAACAGACACTTCACCAAAGAAGATATGCAGATGGCAAAGAAACATATCAAAAGATGCTCCATATCCTTTGTCATTAGAGAAATGCAAATTAAAATTACAATATACCTGTACACACCTCTTAGAATGGCTAAAATCCAGAAAAGCTGATGATACTGGCAAGTATATAGAGCAACAGGAGCTCTCACTCATTGCTGCTGGGAATGCAAAGTGGTACAGCCACTTTGGAAAATAGTTTGAGAGTTTCTTACAATGCTAAACATAATTTTACCACATGATCAAGTAATTGCACTCCTAGGTATTTACCCAGCTGATTTGAAAACTTATGTGCACACCAAAACCTTCATGAGAAGGTTTATAGTATCTTGATTTGCAATTATCAAAACTGGAAGCAACTAAGATGTTCTCCAGTAGGTGAATGGATTAATAAACTTGGGATTTTTAAATAAACAATTAAGCCACAATTAATAGCATGCCCCGTGCATAATCACAGAGAAAAACAAGAAAGGCCCAAACCCATTAGGTCAAACATGCTGAGTGCTGTGGAATAGCAAAAATCTATTACTGAAGACTTGAACAGTAGCTCGAAACATAAAAGGTCAGATCATTGGCTCAGTTGGACTTGATTATATGAGACTAGTGTGTAGATAAAGGCCCTAGTGTTGGGAAGATATGTTTAAGAGATAAATGAAACCAGCAGGACAGGGTGGTGCTGACATCACTTTACTGCACATAAAGTTGTTATAAATCCATATAGTGGGATACTATTGGGCAATAAAAAGAAATGAGCTATCAGGCCACAACACGGATGAATCTTAGATACATATTGCTAAGTGAAAGAAGCCAGTCTGAAAAAAAACATTGTATGATTCCATTTAGATGACACTCGAAAAGGCAAAACTATAGAAGAAGAGCAGTAGTTGCCAGGGGTGTGGGCACAGGAGAGGGTTGAATAGATGAAGCACAGGGGATGTTTTTAAGGCCGTGAAACTATTCTGTACAATACTGTAATGGTGGTGGGGTATAATAAAAATATATATATTGGGTCTTTGTCCTCGGTTCTCAGCATGGAGCTAGGAGGATACAAAGAATAATACCAACAGCTCTAAGAGTATATAGGGAATTTGCTATCTAGTCAGATACCTGTTAGAGTCTCTTTTCTTCTATGTCCAATGAGTTCCTACTTTACTTGTTAAGGACCTAAACTAACAATCTAGTTAATTAACCAACTAATTCCCTCACTGGTATTTGAATTAGTGTTTCAATTGCTTTGTGTTAACCTTTTCTTAAGTTTCAAAATTTCTTAAGCCAGTTTTCAGTAATCTGCCCTCCATCAAATTGTAGAAAGTAGCATAACAAATAGGCTTGAGTTTCCTCATCTCTTGGCCCTCCTCCATCTCTGCGGAAAATATTAAAGACAGAAATGGTCCCCCGGTGTAGAGCTGGAGCCAGGAAGGAGGAATACAGTTCAGGGCTAGGATAACCAAATGAAAAGTAGAGCTGGGTGATGGGCAAATTGTTCGTATTCTGCGAGTTCAGACAGCCACACCTGCAAAGACACAGGAACGCAGATGATCAGATAAACCAAGTTGAAAGAAATGAGGCCACACTTGGCTCGGAAGGGCAGACAGGTTGGTGGGTCAGTGAGAGAATTGTGCTGCTTGTTCAGAATCTGAGCCGGTCCCATCTGTTATCTGGTCAGGACAGGTGGCTTGCAGGCACAGTTTGGGCTCAGGCAGGTGGCACCAAGAGGAAAATTTATGGATAGACCTTTAACTCTGGTCACTTTGGAGCCCAGCAGCTCTGGGAATTGGATCCAGATGGATAGTATTTTGATAGCTTCTCCTAACCAAGGAATTTATGCTGATTTTCAGGGCCCAAGGGGAAGGAGGGAGCACCTAAAGGCAAGGAATTCATAATTGCTTCTTGCCATGTTTCCAAAATTCATCTGTGTTTTCACTCACCGCCACAGTCAGGGCTGGCACAGGGACTGGGAATTAAAAATAAATGGGGGCTCAGGGCCTCACTCATCACACATGCGTCTTCCATGGGATGTCCTGGAGCAGAACAGGGAGGAGTGTGGGGAATAGTCTCCTAATAAAGGAAAAAGTCTAGGTTGGGTCTGTAAGATCTTCCTCCACTGAGAAATGTATTAATCCTTGCCCTGCTCATAGAAGCGTTGAAAGAAGCTCTAAACACCGGGACAGATTTTCCTCCCTCCACATTTGGGTTTTTTCCGTGAGTTAAACTACTGGAAGGGTGGAGGGTTCTCCCTCTGTACGGAGCTCAGTACAGGCCAGGAAGGCCCATCTATGTGAAGACTTCTCTGAAAATGAAGCTACTTCTGGTCATAGCTCTGCTGCTAACTGTGTAATGTGGGTAACCTCTTAACTGCCTGTGGGTCATGGTGTCTTCACAGGACATTTGCATGAGAGCCGGACGACGACCAGGACCCGTTCAAGCTCTCATCTTCAAGGCTCTTAGAATCTCCATTGGAAACCATTTGGCTCTGCTGGAATGTTACAGAAAGAAGGCAAGGGCGATTCTTCTTTTCTCATGAATGTTTTGGGAATTCTGTTGCTTGGAAAAGACTTCAAAGACTATATCTTCTGCCTCTCTGTGAGATTCATCTCCAATTTATGTCACAAGGAGATGGGATTTTGAAGGCATACTAGGTGATCTCCATCCAAGTTTTCATAGCTTTTGCAAGCACTTACTGAACACCTGCTATGTGCCAGACCTTGTTCTCATAAGTCCTGATTTCATACTAAGACATCCAGACAAAGAGGTAGCATAAACAAAGGGCTTGAGCCAATAAAAATCATCAACAGGATGAAGAATACTGTTGCTCAGTCCCCAGTCAGATAGAGCATCCAACAACAGCCTGCCCAGCTACTCTCAGAATCCTGACACTGTGGCCCAGTGCCCATCTCCCTTCCTAATTCCAAGCAAGAAATCCTCCCCAGTACTGACATTCACCAACAGCCCTTGCACTGCTTGGGGACCTACAAAAGGAGATTCTTTTCCTTTCTTTTCCAAATTTCATGACAAGGACATTTGGAGGAGTTAGTGGAGAAGGATGGCAGGGGTTTTGAGTTGTCATCTTTTCTTAGGGGCTAAGAATTTTAAATTCTACTTAATTGCTGGTCACAGTCAATGGATTCTAAGAATCCGATGTGCTTACCCTGCACACTCCCACCAGTCCCTCAGCCTAGGTCAGCCATAAAAACACATTACTGGTGTCTGTGCCATTTGGATGGCTGGAGAAGATGGCGTAGTTAGTTTTATTTTTACCTGAAAAGTGGGGAGCCAGCTGACATAGTGCACCTCGTGTTAACCAGTAAGCACCTGATGGGATCTGCCTCACGTCAAGAGGAGGAAGGGGCTCTTGACTCTCTCTACTGGGCCACATCCCGGTTCAGGGTTCGTGGAAGGCCTTCACCTTGGAGCTTGCTGCTTGCCAGGCCCCACTCTTAGGGCCTCTTAGATGCTGGGGAGAATGATGTCAGCACCACCCCTTCCTGCTGGTTTCATTTATCTCTTAAACATACCATCCTGGCATTGGAGCATTTACACGCTAGTCTCATACAATCAAGTCCAACAGAGGCAATGATCTGACCTTCTATGTTTCCAGCTACTATTTATATCTTTAGAAATGGTTTTCTACATTCCACAGCACTCAGCATGTTTGACCTAATGGGCTGGGTCTTTCTTGCTTTCCTCTGTGATTATACACCAGGCATGTTATTAATTATGGCTCAATTTTATATTTTAAAAGCCCACAACTTTGGACTGAGGTTACAATGAACAACATTTAGCATTGGCTTACCTCTGCTTTCACATGGGGCTGAGAGATGCAGTTGGGTAGTAGAGAGTGGAGTTTGCTATGATAGGATTGAAACCTGCAGGCAGCAGTATTAGATAATTTTTCTCTAGCTGGGGATCTGGGGGTGGTGGAGACCAAAGGTCAATCACCTGCATGCAATGTGGGGGCATCCCCACATTGTGCCTACTGTCTTTGCCACTCCCAAGAACAAAGAGCCTGCTTGCTGGATAACTGGGAACCAACCATGGTGGAAGTAGGGAGTAAAAAGGATGAACTAACAGGGTCAGCTCATGAAAGGTTTTGTAAGTCAAGCATAGGAATTTGAACTTTATTTTGTAGGCAACGGGAAGTCATTTGAAGCAGGGAAATGATGACTTCAGCAGCTATATGGGTAATGGATTAATGAGGAGAGACTGGAAGCTTGGAGACCACTTAGGAGGCCACAGCAGTAATCCAAGCAGAAGAGAAAGCTGTTTAATAGGCAGAACTGAATGAACGTGTTGACTGAAAGATAGAAGGAGAAGGAGGTGTTGATGATTCCATGCTTTTGGTTTGAGAAACTGGATGGATGATGATGTTAACACCCAGAATAAGAAATCCAGTAGGAGGGAGAAGTTTGAGAAAGGGAGAGGATGCCAGGTCCAGTTGGGGACATACTGAATTTCGAATGGTTTGGGTACATTCAGGTGTTTCATTGTTTGGCCATGTAGGTCTAGAGCTCTGGAGAGAGACTTCATTAGAGATTACAAGCAGGAGTGTCATCAGCATCAAGGTGCTAGTAAATATCATGGGCAAAGATGAAATCAGCTAGGAAAGAAAGCACAGAACCATCATGAGGGAAACTCTTAGGGTGAGGCTGAGGCAGAGAAGCTTTTGGAGGGCAGAGACTGAGAAGATGCTTTCATAGCCTGGAGTGAAGACTGTCCCATCTGTCCTATCTCAGTTCAGGCTAGAACTCTCTCCTACCCTGGGGCCTCTCTAGTTCCCCTGGGCCACTGGGCTGGCTCTGCAGATGGCCACATTGAGGCTACTGTTTGACCAGTGTTTCTCAGACTTGCACCTGCAGATGTATTGTTTTGCTTTGTTTGAGTTGGGGGGAGATGCTGAGAGTCCTTTAAAGAACCTCCCATAGCAGTCTGTGAATACGTATTCTGAGGGACCTTTGAGTTCTCAAGTTCAGGAAACTCAGTCATGGTCCTGGACTCTCCTTGCCTGGACTTGAGGTAACTGTCTTGGCTTCCCTAGGCCAAAGATGCATCTGGGCCCCATGTGTGACCCAGGGTTTCCCATGGCAGCATGTGGTGCTGTTTTAACTATTGCAACTTTTCATTTTCATTTAGAGCTGATCTTTTTTTTTTTTCTTTTGAGGCAGAGTCTCCCTCTGTCATCTGGGCTGGTATACAGTGGCTCAACCATATGTAACTGCAGCCTCTATCTCCCAGGCTCAAGCAGTCATCCTGCCTCAGCCTCCCAAGTAGCTGGGACTACAGGCATGCACTACCACACCACGCTAATTTTTAATTTTTTTTTTTGTAGAGACGGGGTCTTGCTATGTTGCCAGGGCTGATCTTGAACTCCTGAGCTCAAGTGATCCTCCCGCCTTGGCCTCTCAAAAATTTTTTTTAAACAGCTGTGTTAAGATGTAGTTCACATATTTCACATTTAAAGTATACAATTCAGTGATTTTTAATCCATTCACAGATATGCACAACCACTACCACAGACCGTTTTAGAACATTTTTTTTGTCACCCCAAAGAAATGCTATACTTTTAGCTGTCCCCTTAGCCTCAGCCTCTCCCTCCCCATCATCCTGGGTTTTAGGCAACCACTAGTTTATTTTCAGTTTAATGGATTAATGAGGAGAGGCTATAGATTTCCCTATTTTGGACATTTCATATAAATGGAGCCATAGATTGTGCTTTCTACTGTAACTTTTTTAGGATTTCACATTCCCATCTAATAACTGAATCTTCATTCTGGAGGAAGGATGTTGGCGTAGTCTGGGTGCTTTTCTATCTATTATTCCTCTGATTCTCACCACCTCTTTGGAAAGCTAGGCTTATCAACCCCATTTTACAGTTGAGAGAGCTGTGGTTCAGAGGTTAAATGACTTGTCAGAGGCCCCAGAGATAGTAAGTGGAAGCACGCTGAACAGGGAGGGGCACCCAGCTCTGTCTGGCTGCAAACATTCACTGAGCTGCTGCAGTGCTAAGTGCTGAAGTGGGGCTGGGGTAGGGGGCGTGAAGACAAAAGATCAACCAACAGCTTGCCTGAGGGAGTCCTCCCAGAATGAGTCCGGGGAGCCCCTGGACCAAAGCAGGACAGAGCTAATTCCAGGAACAACCGCACATTTGCCCACTGGTTGGAGTGAAACTTCCCCTTTTACTGCATCTCCACCAGGCAGAGGAAGCGGTAGTGGCCTGAGCCCTCAGATACCTGCTGCCCTGGGAATGTGCCCAATCAGATGATTATGGCTGTTGTCACCACCAAGCCCTGTCTTGTCATCAGCCTCAGTGTCAAGCCCTGGCACCCAGAGACACACCCCATCCCCAGGCTCCAGCTTCATGGAGCTTCAGAATCGGGCCCTGTTACATCCACTGCAGGGAACTTATCATCTCATTATAAAGGATAAGGCATATTTTTTTCAGTATGGTTATATGCGGTAATGAAGCATGCAGAAAACCACACAAGATAGATGGCAGCTTTCACTACTGAAGCTGAAAACTTGGTTAACTTAATAGTCTATTTATTACACTCACTCTCTGAGCTTGCAGCACCTGATTAATATCTCCCATCTTCTCCCTTGCTATACAATTAAAACTAGTAATATGTGATTGCACATGCTGACTCCAGCACAGATGGCTGTGTGGAGTTGCAGGCCAAGATAAGATGTGGAGAAGGGGCCGGGCATGGTGGCTCATGCCTGTAATCCCAGCACTTTGGGAGGCTGAGGTGGGTGGATCACGAGGTCAGCAGATTGAGACCATCCTGGCTAACACGGTGAAACCCTGTCTCTACTAAAAATACAAAAAAGTAGCTGGGCTTGGTGGCGGGCACCTGTAGTCCCAGCTACTCAGGAGGCTGAGGCAGGAGAATGGGCGCTACTCAGGAGGCTGAGCAGGAGAATGGCGCGAACCCGGGAGGCGGAGCTTGCAGTGCACTGAGATCACGCCAGTGCACTCCAGCCTGGGCAACGGAGCAAGACTGTCTCAGAAAAAATGATGGTGGAGTCAGATCCCTTGCAGGTTTAATAAGAACTGCTGCTAAGGGAGTGATCTTAGAGAATTAATTACACTTGAGGAGAAAAGGACCCTTTGTCCACTGCCCAGTCTCACCCATTGCCATGGCTTCTGGCAGGAGAGTGGTGAAGCCTACACAGAGAGAGGATATCAGTGGAGGTGGCCATATGGCCTTTAATCAGCAAAAGGAAAGATGGCTGGGCTTTGCCTCATTTGCTTGGACGAGAATGTTTGAGGTTGAATTCGATTATAATGATGTAACTACTCAAAAGCCACTCCCAACTTCCTGCTCCCCTGCCCACCTGCTCCTGAAGAGCTGAGCATTTGGCCAAGTTCTGACAAATGAGATGTAAAGAGAACTCTGCTGAGCGGTTTCTGGGAAAGATGCTTTGCTTTTTGACAAAATGGCAAGGCACACCATGAGAACCTGCGGGTGCTGCCCTCTGCCCCTTCTTCCTGAATGTGGATGTGATGTCTGAGTTTGGGCTGCCATCTTGTGAGCATGAGGATGAAAACATAACATGCCATGGATGGTGGAGAATCACCAGGGAGAGCCTGGGTTCATGACTACATCACCCAGCTGGCAGCCCAACCCTGGGGCCGTCTACTTCTGGACCTTTTGTTAAACAAACAATATATAGCCTTATAGTTTAAGCCACAGATAGAAGGACATTATGTTCCTTGAAGCTGAGAAACATGTTCCCTTTAAAGGAGCTACTATGACCTTTATTTTATAAAGGAGGACACGAGTTTAAGTGTGTAAGGTCACACACCTATTCCAGGAAATAGCAAGCTAAGATTTGAATCCAAGTCTTTCTGACTAGAGAGTTATTACGATTAATCATAATATTGTGACTTTGAAGACAGTTCACCTCAACAATGAACTCTGGAATGAGTGTTACTTAAAGTCTGGTTGACATAATAGTACTCAGTATAAATCATGAAGTTTTTCCACATGACCCACTAAAATAAGGTGAAATTCAGCCTTACTGATGATTGGAAATTGCGTGTTTTTACCTGCCTCAACCCACTACAAATAGCCCGGGCTGAAATTAGTTAAGCTAACCTAACTTGCCCCAGTCAATTGGATGACCAAAAAGTGAAGTGTATGTGAAGGGAAAAGGTCCCAGAGAGAGAATTTGAGTGAAAAGACCACCAATCTGAGCCTGTGTGCAGCCTATCTCACAACTTTTGAGTGTAAAGCAGGAAGCCTCTCCTTCCGTGGCATTTGAAGACTCGGAGCAAGGTTAACATGGCTTTGAAACCTGGGCCTGGTTCTCCCAGAAACACTTCTGTTGCTTCTTCTCATTAAAGAAAACAATCCAAGTGTGCAATTGTTCTCTGAGATGATTTTCTCAAAACACGTGTGAACTACTTGAGACTATTCTAATTCCTGGAGGTGCGTAGTCAGTGCTGACCATGTAACAGATGCTCAGTAAAGATTGGTTGCCTTCATGAATAGTGAGGGCAATAGAAAAAAAAAGATCTCTTAATGAATATGATTCATCCTCCCAGCCTCAGTGAAAAGGCAAAAAATAGGCTGCTTTCTTGGAAACGTGCCAGCTAATGGTACTTAGCATCCAAGGGACCACTTATTGATCCACTCCCATTAGCCCAATGCTCATCAACTCTTCTACTGGAGATATATATACATATATAGCCAGCAGCCAGCAGAGGGACTTGGCCACATGCTGATTCTCTCTCCCCTCCCAGCCCATCAGACCGTTATTCAGCAGGAGGTAGAATAGTCTTCTCCTCCCTCTTACGCCCTCTAGGGCAGGAACTATCTAGAGAGGGGAAAAAAGTCAGAATAAACATATGCAAGGACTGGGGTTTAAACATCCCAGGAAGATTAACTTATCTGGAGTAATTGCCTTAACTAGGGGATTTTTAATGCTTTTCAAAGTTTTTTAGAGGAAGAAAAATATGCAGAATGAGTCTTATAGCAGCCAACAGAGGAGACACTTAGAGCAAAAAAAAAAAAAAAAAAAAAAAAAAAAGGTATCAACCGTAAGAAGCCCATAGCTAGGAAATTTTAAGGCACTGATTCTAGGGGATTTAATAAGAATGTAATTTGTATAATTAACCATTCATCAATGTCAATTTCATTAAATGAATGCCAGAAATATTACCTTCAGCAGCACAACCTAACAGGATTGGAATATATTATATGAAAAATGAACACTTAGTGGTTTCCCCCACTGCTCAGTCTGTCACAGCAAGATTTGCAAGGCTCAGAAATAATTTAAAGGGTAGTAAATGAAACCGGCTAAGGCAATTGTGTGCATTTTGGTAACTAACCTCCGTCATGATGTATGAGAGTTCATGTCAAAACGTTTTCCTGCAGCAATGACTTAAGGGACTTGTAGCTCTCTCCCAGGTGGCAAAATGTGAGAAATAATGCCAGGAGCTTCCCAAAGGTCCCCCTTGTCACCTGCCTGGATACAGCTTACTCTTTCCCTAGATAGGCTGCCTAGGGTCTAAGACCAAAAGCAATGGGTTTTTGTGTCCAGAATTTGTAGACCTTCCCTTCACACCTCCAGGGTAGCCTTACATCCAATCACTTGCCTACCTGTCCAGGAAAAGTGACGATTGATGTGCAGGAGAGAGAAATCATTCTGAGTTTTATTTATGTTATTGCCTACAGTCATCAGGGGAGCATGAAGCTTGAGGTAGGTGGGCTGATGAAATATTTGTAAATAGGACTTACTTCTAGGGTTGCTCATGAGGGAGGCAGTTTATGGGGATTTATCCATTTCAGTTCATCATAGGAAAAGTTGAGGACTTGGAGGGGCGGGCTGTAATAACCTGTCCATGAGCGTGTTCCTGGGAATGTATATACAGACACACACACACACACCCCCCCACCAGATCAAGCCCGCACTGGAGGTCAGTGCTTGAGATTTGCAAATTATTGTCACTGGAGTTGGCCTGGTGCCTTGTGTACAGTAGGTGATCAATAAATATGTGTTTAATTGAATTTCTCTTAGTGTTAATTCCACTCCCATTTCTCTTCTGTTTCAGGGTTCCATGAGGCTGATAATATCGGATCAGTATTCCTGAGGAATCTCCCTTTCAGAATCCCAGGTCCTGAAGGACAAGGAATACTTTGCAAAAAAATCAAATGTACGTTTAGGAAGATGAAATCATGTAACAGAAAGATTTTTTAGAATTCTTCAGCAACAGATTTTACATACAACTCAGAAGGAAGAAAGAACAGATGAGTTTGGGAATCAGGAGACCAGAAGTCAAGACTGGACCACATCTTTATATTCATTTCTAGATTTAAAGTTCTATGTTGTATTTTATTTGATGCAAAGCAGTGAAATGTTCCTCCCTCCCGTAAGCACTGAAAAGGTCATATTTAGGACCTAGGTGAAGGAAGAGCGGGCGTGACAGAGCTGCTGTGGAGTGTGTGCACAAATTCTGTGTACTAGGTCTGTGGGCTCTGCAGGACTCAAAATCAATTGCTGAAACACTTCTTAAATGTGTTTCTTCCTATGCATTCTCCTATGCATAGTCATCCTCTCTTCCTTTTAGGTTAGCCTAGGTGACACTGAGCATGTAACTCATCCTCTCTGAAGCACAGTTTCCTCATCTGCAAAATGAGGATGATAATCTCCTCCTCCCAGGGTTGCTGGGAGAACGAAGTGAGATGAACCTGGTGATACCGAGTAGGTGTGCAATCAGTATTTGTTTTTCCCTCCCACTCCTTTACCAGGCCTTTTTTCCTCCTCAAATGAGTGATGACCTCTGAGTGCTGAGCTCTTTTGTCAATTTTTTTTTTTTTGAGACAGAGTCTCGCTCTGTCACCCAGGCTGGAGTGCAGTGGCGCGATCTTGGCTCACTGCAAGCTCTGCCTTCTGGGTTCATGCCATTCTCCTGCCTCAGCCTCCTGAGTAACTGGGACTACAGCGCCCGCCACCACGCCCTGTTAATTTTTTGTATTTTTAGTAGAGATGGGGTTTCACCGTGTTAGCCAGGATGGTCTCAATCTCCTGACTTTGTGATCCACCCACCTCGGCCTCCCAAAGTGCTGGGATTACAGGCGTGAGCCACCACGCCTGGCCTCTTTTGTCAATTTTTTAAAGACAGTGGTCCCCAGCCTTTTTGGCACCAGGGACAGGTTTCATGGATGGCAATTTTTCCTTGGACCTGGGTAGGGGTGGTTTCTGGATGAAACTGTTCCATCGCAGATCTTCAGGCACTAGTTAGATTCTCATAAGTAGCGCACATCCTAGATCCCTTGCATGCGCAGTTCACCATAGCGCGGGCGCTCCTACGAGAATCTAACGGCTCTGCTGATCTGACAGGAGGCCGAGTTCGGGCGGCAATGCTCACTCACCTGCCGCTCACCTCCTGTTGTGTGGCCTGGTTCCCAAAAGGCTGCGGACCGGTACCCCGGGGCTGGGGACCCTTGTTCTATGAGGATAGGACATCTGGTAAAGTAATTCACCCTAAGATGCCATTAAATTACTATGACCTTCTGGGCTCAAGCAATCCTCCCACCTCAGCCTCCCAACTAGCTAGGACTTCAGGCACGCACCACCATGCCTGGCTAATTTTTTTGATTTTTAGTAGAGATGAGGTCTCACCATGTTTCCTAGGCTAGTTTTGACCTCCTGAACTCAAGTGATCTTACAGCCTCAGCCTCCCAAAGTGTTGCAATTACAAGCATGAGCCACAGCACAGGGCTCTACTTTGTTACTCTTCAGGAGTATTGGTAATGTTAAGAAAATACAGCAGGGAGAGATTGATGTTCAGGATTTAAAAAGAAAAAGAACAGAGCTCATGACAGAATTTCAGATAGCTTTCCGTGAGATCCTTTTTTTTTTTTTTTTGAGAAGGAGTCTCGCTGTGTCACCCAGGCTGGAGTGCAGTGGCCAGATCTCAGCTCACTGCAAACTCCGCCTCCCGGGTTTACGCCATTCTCCTGCCTCAGCCTCCAGAGTAGCTGGGACTACAGGCGCCCGCCACCTCGCCCGGCTAGTTTTTTGCATTTTTTTTAGTAGAGACGGGGTTTCACCGTGTCAGCCAGGATGGTCTCGATCTCCTGACCTCGTGATCCGCCCGCCTCGGCCTCCCAAAGTGCTGGGATTACAGGCTTGAGCCACCGCGCCCGGCCGAGATCCTTTTAGAGATAAGAATTAATGTCAAGCCCTTTGATCCATACTATATGAATATCATGACCTACATTTTCTGACCCCAAAAGTGGGACATATGGGGTGACAAGAGTTCTGGGAGCTACTTCCAAGGGCATGAACCAAATCTGGAGGTAGAGTAGGGGTTGTGAAGTATTCGAATGTGTGGATAGTCTGATGGTTTGCAAGTAAGTGGGATCCACCATGGTGTCTCTGGACAGCTCCCCGGATGGCTGTGGCCCACAAAGGGAAACTCTGTCCCATCCAACTCTGAGAAGTGGGTCTGGGTGTCCACTGCTTTCACCGAGGGTCTCTGCATGACTTTAGGAAAGTCACTAGACTTCTTTAACCCTCTGCTTCTTATCTGCAAAATGGGAAGAGTAAGGGCAGCCATCTTGGAGAGCTGCAGGAGGATAACAGGAGATTTGGCACGTGACGCTCAGCACATTGCCTGACACATAGTAAGGGTTCGATCAATGCTCATGATTGGCCGGGACATTGGTGGCAGAACCGCAGGGATCACAGAGACCTCAGGAACATGGGTCTGAAGGACAGGAGCTGAAAATCAGTGTGCTGATATCAGCGCTTTTGTCTATGAGGAGTGCATGTCTCCAATTAGGCTCCATTCAGTAGGCCTGGCAGCCTCCTCTCTTTTGGGATGCAAACTGCTTATGGAGTAGAAACAGGAAGCTGTCTTGAAACCCTGGCCAGGCGTCAGACATGCGTAGGTCTACCTACTGTCCATCTACTGGGGTCAACGAGTCACTCCTGCCAAGGTCCCCGTTCAGGGACTGTCATGGGCTGTGGCCTCAGAGGTCCCTTACTGGGTAGTGGTACTCAGGGCCCAGGGTTTGGCTCCGGATTTTTGGGCAGCTCCGCCTTCATTCTGAAGCAGCTTAGCATGGCACTGTCTCATCTGCTGAGAGCTGTGAACCTGCCACCTGCTCAGTGGAATGGCATCTTGGGACAGCACCTTGGGCAAGGCTGCCAAGAGCCCTGGAACTGGACTCTCCCTGTGCAGGGCCGACGGGAAGGAGGTGTGTTCAATATGGTGGGAGAGCCAGGCCGGAAGCTGCAGACACCATGTCTGTGCCCTTTCTGGGAAAGCCCCTGAGCTTGCTGGACCCCTTTCTGCCCTTCTGAAAGAGGGAGTTGGACTAGATTGGGGCTTTCAACATTGCTAGTATTTTGAACAGCAGAATCCTTGTCACAAATTCGATGGAAACAAAGAAGTGATACATACAAACACGTCGAAGCAAAACTTTCTGGTTAAAGTGGCTTCCCTACACACCCAAAGTGGTTCCACAGTGTCTCCACAAAGCCTCAGGGTTCTGAGGGTGTTAGGGAAACCACAGGTGTCCACGGTGCCTGCCATGCTATGATTTCATCCGGCCGACGTGCCACTTCAGGATTCTGATGAATTTCCCCTATCGGGGCCAGTCAGAATGGACTCACTAATGATCAAAAAAGAGAGGACACTTAGAATTAAATTCGTTTATTTAGGTCGGTCTCCTCCTTTGTCTGTACTTTCTGAGAAGGCATTTATGACTCCAGTGTGACTTACAGTTATCCTGGTAGGCACTGAAGATTGTAAAGGCCACCTAATCGCTTTGCTTTGATATCCATTAGTCATTTTACACCTCTAAAGAAAGGAACGGTGCAGCAGGTTGCGTGTGTGGGAGGGGAGGGGTAGTGTTAGCTTGGACCATGGCGGGTGGGACCTGGGAAAAGGGAGAAGTTGATGGTTTGGTCACTAATGGTCCTCAGCAGGACAGGCTTCTTTGTCCTGGTCTCCCCCTCCCTTTTGTCCTCTTCTCTCTGTCTGTCTCCTTCATTTCTGCCTTCCCTCTTTTTCTCCTTCCACTTCTCCTCCTCTACTATGAAAGGAACGTTAGACACACATTCCTGTAGATGCTGGAGTGGAAAGGTAGTTTGGAGGAAATACAAATACAAAGGACATAGTCAATCTTTTCAAGGGGCTCATGGCTAAGTGTGCAAGGGGACCTCGAAGAACTCCAGTGTGACAAGGATTGAGAGGTGTGCTCGAGATGTGCCGAGAGCAGAGGATAGCCCCAGCTCTGCACTGGGGAGTCAAGGGCAGGGTGGCAAGTGCTTAGGGTCATGTGAACCACAATTGAGCAACAAAACATACTCACACAGGGCCTCTCTCACACCCAGCACTGGGCAGGTTTTGTGCAGGAGAACTTCTTGAAGGAGACCTGGAGACAAAAATTCCCTGGGGAGGAGATGGGGTAGCTGCCTTACCAGAGGGAGCGGGATTTCTCAGGCAACACTAACTTCCCACCTCCACACAAGCTGATGAGACGGCTCAGAAAAGGGGTCTGCCCCCAGTGCATAATAATAGCAGTGATAATTAATAATCTATAGTTAATAAGATTAAGTTAATAATTATTTTAATTGTGACATGTTTTCCTCCTCTCTTCCCCCGCCAGGGCAGGTTTGGCACTTCCCAGGATTACAGTCATAATGGTAACAGATAAACCTTAATTAAAACATTCCAAAATACCACGACTGAGTTAAAGTGCTGTGACACATCGTTTCTATCTCATTTTGAACTCTTGTCTATGACAGCAAATGTCTCCCCACCGTTGGCAGCATCTTGGCCGTTCAGAGCTGTTGCCCACACAGCATTCAGTGATGTTTGCCAGAGTGACTCCACGTCCCTTGGGGACAGATGGCAGACCCACTGGATCGGGGCCACCTGAGCCTTTTCCCTCGTGCTGGGCTCTTCACATGGCATCCTGTGCCTGCTTGATGCTGTAACCACTTCCCATGTGCACAGCTTACTCCTTTTTCCACCTGGCTCTGCCTCTGTTCCCTTCACCTGCTTCTTCTCAGGCCAAGGCAGACCTGAGGAAATGATTGTCTGCTCTGGCTCTGGGCACTGTTCCTGAGGTGTGAGCAAGTAAACCCTGCCTCAGGTGGCCCCCGAGTCCATCAGCAGCTCCTTCCCTCTGGTCGGAGTTACTGGCAGGTTCTCCGCGTTCTGCCTTCGAGTTGAGCTTCTCCTCCATAGCCCACCCACCTGCAGGGGCTTTCTTACATGTGGCACAGGCGTGGAGGCAGGATTCCATGGATTGTATGACTTTCCCAAGGCCTGCTCCAGACTGGTGGACTTTTAACAGTGGTTAGCGTTCTTTCGTTAATCCACTCACATATTTTCACTCATTACTAAACATTTATGGACCATTCTAGGCACTGTGCTTGGTGAAGAGCTGCAGAGACAGAAGACACCATCCTATTTTTATAAGCCTTTTGGGTCCGTGGACGAGAATGGAAGATACATGAACAAAGGGAGTCCCAAGCTGAGTGTTCTGATAGAGTCAGTGCTGGCCAGTGAGCAGGGGGGATGGGGAGCGACTGTGCGTTTCTGCGCATGTGACCCTACACTGAATTTTATTTTATTTTATTTTAATTTTGAGACAGAGTCTCACTCTGTGGCACAGGCTGGAGTGCAGTGACACAATCTCGGCTCACTGCAACCTCTGCCTCTTGAGTTTAAGCAGTTCTCCTGCCTCAGCATCCCAAGTAGCTGGGATTATAAGTGCCTGCTCCAACCTCTGGCTAATTTCTGTATTTTTAGTAGAGATGGGGTTTCACATGTTGGCCAGACTGGTCTCGAACTCCTGACCTCAAGTGATTCACCCATCTTGGTCTCCCAAAGTGCTGGAATTACAGGTGTGAGCCACTATGCCTTGCCCCATACACTGAATTTTGAAACATAAGAAGGAGTTATCCAGATGGTAACAGGGGAAGGAAGGTCACACTGAGAAGAGTCACATTCAGAAGGCCTAACAGAGATGACATCCCTGGAACTGCGATAGAGGAGTGTGGCTGGAAGGCAGGACGATGAGGATGACAGACCAAAGGTGAGGTTGCAAGTGTGGTTGGGATCAAGACCACAACACGTGTTCAAGGCATGTCTAAGAAGGCTCGAGTTCATGAACAGGTGCATCGAAGAGCCACACCCCAGAAAGAAGCTAAGTAATATCTACAACACTGTCATCAAACGTGCTGAGCCCTGCCTTGTGCCAGGCAGCGAGTTAGTCCTTATTTTCAGAGTTGCCCTAACTTGGATCATTTGCATCACAAAGTTGCCTTCAAATTAGCACAGAGAGGGAAAAATTAACACATACCTCCCAATATAACATCCCCAAATTTACCTAGCCCAGAGTTTTAAAAAATTTATATTTTTAAATCATTATACCCAAGAAAGCGGCAATCTCACCCAACTGGAAGCTCTCCTGTACAGAATTCACAAAAATACACCCAAAGCCTCTCCATGGCCCTTTGGAGCTGCTAATTCTGGAGACACTATGGGGGAAATTGCAGGATTTTCTATTAGTTTGAAGGAGATTTTACTACTTTCTGAGACATTCTTCTGCTACCATCTCTTGCATGCTCAGTTCATTGATTGATAGATTAAATCATTGATATTTTTCCCCATTGCTTCATTCAACAAATTTACATTGCACTCTCCTACATGCCAGGCATTGTTCTGGATGTTGGGGATACAAAGATAAATACTCTGAGGCCCCTATTCTCACAGCGCTCAGTCCAATGTGAAACTAGAAAAGTCTGCAGGTAACGACAGGCAAAGAGAGATGTGGTGAAATGGTTGTGGGAGCACAGCCTTGAAGAGATGCCCATGTGAGAAACAGGCTCTACTGCAAGTGAGGGAGAAAGCCCTCCTAGGCCCCAAGCAGCAAAAGAAAGCATCTAGAAAAAGGAAATGAAGGGTTGTAGGTGTATCAAAGGTATCCCACTGCTAGTTAAATTTGAGAGAGAAATCATTTTATTTATGAAAATGTCAAGGAGAAGAAGATGCATAACTTCTTTAAGAATGACTCCTGCCTCTGCTAGTATGTCAATACCGAGAGGCCTAAAATAATTTGGGCTTGAAGATGGATGGAGGTGGAGAGCTCGGCCTTATTGCCAACACTGTTAATTAGCAGCACCAAGAGCAGCTTTCTCCCGCCTGTCCCACTTCTGGTCTCTGGCTACCTCTTCACCCAGCTCTGGCCACAGTCAGATGCTCTCTGATGAGTGCATTCAATCACCTTCCTTTTCCATTTGGAACATGATTGTGTGCATGCTGTACATAAGAGATATTGATTGCAAATAAGTCGTTGACTGGAAGACATGCCTCTGTGGACATGTTTGGGTGGTGGGTGGAGGGGAAATAAAATTAAAAAGAGTAAGAAAACACCTATGGCCCCCAGTTGGAAAGTTCTCAAATATTTGAAGCTAACAATGTTTTGGTTGCCTATTTCTTTTTTCTTTTTTTTTTCTAGGAGCTAAACATCAATATTGCATTTATTGCTGAACAAACTAAAATCATAACAAGTATAATAAAAGGAGAGAGTTAGCCTCAGCTTTCTGCAGAGAATGATTGGCACTTTTGAGCCCTGGATTGGTTGGGCCTTTGTCTTAGCTGCGTCAGCTCATAATTAAACAATAAAAGGAGGAATTATTACTTGCTTTGAATATATAGAGTCAGTTTTACGTAAGGAGGGGGCAGTGTGTATTTTATAAGCCCTTTTGCTGTCCCAGTTTTCTGTAAGAAGGGAAATGTGGGTATTTTATGAACTCTCTTCTTGTTTCTGTCAGTGCTGAAAGACTCAGAGATGACATGATAGCTGTCACAAGAAATTTTTGCTTAATAACAATGAACACTAACCACCCAGAGCTCTTTAGGCCCCAAAGAGGAATGGGAAGATGATGAGGGAGGAGGCAATAAAAGCAAGAAAATGGTAGGACGGGAAAGTTTTTTTTTTCTGCTCTCAATCTTGTTTTTGTTTGGCTGACCATAGAGAAGCTGTGTAGAACTGCGTGTGTGTGTAAGGGGGAGAGGAGAGAAAGAGAGAGAGAGACAGAGAGAGAGAGAGAGAGAGAGAGAGAGAGAGAGAGAGAGAGAGAGAGAGAGGAGAGAGAGACATAGAGAGAGAGAGAGAGAGAATTGTAGTAATGTGTTGAGCATGAGCTGCCAGATCTTCACCAGGTGACAAACTGGCCCACTGTGATCTTGCAGGAAATGTCAACAGTCTGAGAATTGTTGTTTCAGGGACTAGAAAAAATCCTGGAAATAGTTAAGAAAGATGATTTTCCAAAGGGCCAGTACCGTCTCCCAGTGGCTTCTGAGATTAAGATGTGGTAGAGGAATTTGTCCCATCTAGACTTGGAAGAATGAGTTACCTTGGAAGATGAGGCTGGCCGGGCCGTGGAGCTGCCCAGACCCTCTGGGAACCCAGAGTCCCCAGCCTTGCATCTCATCATCTATCGTTTAACAGCCCTGTCAAAAGTGCGTGCTGGAGATCACAGCGCTAGGCCACTTCTGCTCCTTGCAAGCTCCAAAGAGGAGGTCTCCTATGCACCCAAGGAGGATGAGTCTTCAGAGTTTCTGGCTGCTTCTTGTCACCTGGCTCGATCTTACCTTGACACTCCCAAGTGTAGACATGCCTGATTATTCTATCCAAGCCCAGCTGGGAGATGGGAAGAGACATCTTGTTAGCCAGTTGCTCTGGTAGCTTGCATTGCAAGGGCCTGGCTTTTACACAGTTTTGCTTCAAGTCAGTGCAACTAGCTACCTGTCTTCCTGTCACTTTTCTCTGGCCACCTGAGTCTCAGCAGAGGCCCTCCTAAGACTGACAGGTTAGCACAGAAGGTATAATCTGCTAGTCAGATTTCACATGGCTGCTCAGGGAATCGGCGCCCTTGACAGGTAAGTGAATAAATATAGCAAGACATTTGCTATTAACTGCAAATGGCAAGCAGCATCTTAGAAAGCTAGTTAGTGAAACAGGGATGGGAGTGTGAGAGTTGATGCTTATTTTAGCCCGTTTATCTCCCGGCCTCACACTGCCTTCCTCTTGCTCGGACGTTTCCTCTTGCAGTATCGCCTAAGCCATTGGAGGAGGCCCGAGAAGAAAGCCATAACCCCCATCTGTGTGACTAAGATGTTTTCCCAGCATCAGTCTCTCAACCTCCCCAGCTTCAGTCTCTCAACCTCCCCAGCTTCAGCTGCACTACTTCAGAATGGGACCTCTCCTGGCTTTATCTACAGTGCAGACTATGTGTAAGATCACTGGCAGTGAGTGTTTATGTGCCTTAATTCATGTATCTGCTGATAGCTTATACTGCGTCTCTGTATTCTCCATCAGAAACCCACACCTCAGCGGGGAAATTCTTTGAAGCCTAAACACTTAACTATTTCTTTGGCTCCAGGAAATGTTTGAAAGAAATTAGTTCTAAGTAGGGTTTTTTTTTTTTT
The DNA here is from genome assembly GCF_007565055.1 of Rhinopithecus roxellana. Taxonomy (NCBI): domain Eukaryota; kingdom Metazoa; phylum Chordata; class Mammalia; order Primates; family Cercopithecidae; genus Rhinopithecus; species Rhinopithecus roxellana. The sequence continues at coordinate 70,478,747 of NC_044563.1, read as the reverse complement.
TTTTTTTCCATTAGTTTCAGAGCAGTTTTAGGTCAAGAAAAATAATCCCCTTTCCTCAGTGGATGGATAATGATGGGAAGTCACCTCCCTTCCCCTGGGATTACTCTGGAAGGGCTGTGGTTGGGAAAATGTTACCTGGTTCTTTGGGGAAGGACGATGGTTTTGTGCCTTATGTTTTGGGGTTTTCTGGGTGTCCCTAGGCAACCATCTGTGAGAGCAAGTTTTCGTTACTGTGAACACTTTCTTTGGACTCAGGTGAACTCTCCAGTGGGCAAAGGAAGGAGTGCAGGCTTCTCTGACTAATCCCTGAACCAGCTAAGGGCAAGGCCTTAGAAAGTTTCATCTACATTCAAGAAGCTTTTATCTGATGTCGAGGAATCTTTACCACTAGCCGCTGTCGGGAATACAAGTGCACCTTTGTGGCTGACAGTAAGCACTGGGGGGTTTTCCGTGAAATCCTTGTCATTTCTTTGACACATTTTCCTAGAAGGTGAGTCGTGCTCTTGTATATGCTCTTCACACTGTGCGAAGTCAGTTATGTGTGTGGCAAAGAACTTGCCTTGGTTTCTAAGTTGTTTTTCACTTTCTTTGCAGTGTCTTGATGAACAGAAGTTCTTAATTGGATTAAAGAAACACATATGGTCAATAAACATATGATGGGATATTCAACCTCATTAATAATCAGGGAAATGCATATCAAGGGCACAAGCGATACCAACCTCACCCACTCGGCTGTTAAGAGTATGGAAGTGTGACAATATCGGGTGTTGGAGGGAGTGTGGATCTGCAGAAGGTTTTGTACAGTGCTGATGGGAGGGCGAAATTGTACAGCCACTTCGTCATGATCTCGTAAAGCTGAGCATTCAAATGCTCCATCATCCATCAATCCCACTCTTAGGAAGTCAGGCCAGGGCAACTCTTTCTCATATACACCAGCAGATATATATGAGAACGGTCATATCAGCACTATTCATATAAAGCAAAACTTGGGGGCAATACAAACATTCTCTGACAGGAGACTGGACCAATATACTGTGGTGTGCCTATATAATGGAATAATAAACCTCAGTCAAAATGAATGAACAATAGTCCCACGCAACAGTATGAATCAGTTTTAGTAGCAGAATTCAAGTGAAAAAAAGTCTCAGAAGAATGCATATTGCATGATACCCTTTGTATACAGTTAAAATAAATCCAAACTGAAAATTCTTTTTTTTTAAAAAAATATATGTAGCAGTGATAAAACTTTATTTGAAAAAGGGAAAGCAAGTCAATGGTGAACATAAGATTCAAGAAAGTGCTTACTTACTTTGGGCAGAGGAAGAGAAAGAATGCATTGCAGATTGATGTTGCTGCTCTAGTTTTCTTGTTTGTTTGGTAATTTAAAGAATATTTATTATAGTATTAAAGAGAGATACATAAATGCAACAATAAAAAAGTCAAATAACCAGATTTTAAAAATAGGAAAAGGACTTGAATAGACTTTCTCCAAGGATGATTTAAAAATGGCCAAGAAGCATATGAAAAGATGTTAAACATCACTAATCGTCAGAGAAATGCAAATCGAAATGATAGTGACGTATCACCTCACACCCATTACGATAGCCACTATAGAGAAAAGCCAGAAAATAGCAAATGTTGGCAAGAACAGGAGAAATTGGGACCCTTATGCCCTGTTGGTGGTGTTGTAAAATGGTGCAACTGCTATGGACAACACAATGATGGCTCCTTAAAAAAATAAAAATAGACTACCATCTGATACAGCAATTCCACTTCTGAGTAGACATTCAGAAACATTAAAAGCAGAGTGTCGATTCACACACCCATGTTCACAGCCACACTATTCACAATAAATAGCTAAGAGGTGGAAACAGGCTGGGCACGGTGGTTCACGCCTGTAATCCCAGCACTTTGGGAAGCTGAGGTGGGCGGATCACTTGAGGACAGGGTTCGAGACCAGTCTGGCCAACATGGAGAAACCCCATGTCTATTAAAAATACAAAAATTAGCTTGGTGTGGTGGTACACACCTGTAGTCCCAGCTACTCAGGAGGCTGAGGCAGGAGGATTACTTGAACCCATGAGGTGGAGGTTGCAGTGAGCTGAGATTGCACCATTGCACTCCAGCCTGGGTGACAGACTGAGACTCTGTTTCAAAAAAAAAAAAAAGAGGTGGAAACAACCTAAATGTTCATCAATGCTGAACGGATAAACAAAATATAGTATATCCATACAATGGAATGTTCTTCAGCTTTAAAAACGAAGGAAATCCTTCCACACGCTACAACATAGATGAACCTTGAGGACATTATGCTAAGTGAAATAAGCCAGTCACAAAAGGACAAATATTGTATGACTTCACTTCTATGAGGGTCTAACATCGATTCCTAGACAAACCAGAAAGTAGGATGTTCATTACCAGGGACAGGTGACCCCTCCTTGGATCTATTCGCTTTGCAATGTGACTCTGCAGCTCTTCCCACCAAGGGGTGGAGACTGTTTTCCCAGCCCTTGGATCTGAGCTGGCTTGGTGACTTGCTTTGGCCCACAGCCTTTGGTGGAAGTCAGGCTGTGCTGGTGCTGAGCCAAGGCCTCAGGAAGCTCACGTGCTCCTGCTCATGCCCTTGGAAACCAGACACATGAGGTCATCTTAGACAGCCACTCCCTAGGTGACCCTCCAGGTGACCGCATATAGATGAGTGAGTGCAGTTAAATTCAGCTGTGCCAGGCCAGGTGCGGTGGCTCATGCCTGTAATCCTAGTACTTTGGGAGGCCGAGGTGGGAGGATCACGAGGTCAGGAGTTCACGACCAGCCTGGGCAACACAGTAAAACCCCGTCTCTACTAAAATACAAAAAAAATTAGTTGGGCGTGGTGGTGCATGCCTGTAGTCCCAGCTACTTGGGAGGCTGCGGCAGGAGAGTCGCTTGAACCTGGGGGGTGGACGCTGCAGTGAGCTGAGATTGTGCCATTGTATTCCGGCCTGGGTGACAGAGCAAGACTCTGTCTCAAAAAAAAAAAAAAAAAAAGTCATAACGTGAAAAACTGGCTATCAGGAGATGAAGAATACATTTGAAAGTCAACAAGGAGTGAAAGAAACTCTGCTGGCATGCCATAAAAGCATGCAAGTCATGGCAGGGGAACATGTAAGTGCGTTACATCTGTATGCACATGCCTGTGAGTGTCTGTGACCACACACACACACACACACACACACACACACTCATAGTCAGAGGAAGCCTCAAGTCAGGTTGAGTTTCCAAAGGGAAAATCTCATTTGTCCACCAGTGACAGCCTATGTAGCCTTCTACATTAATGTAAATTGAGGCAGGATTACCTTCTAGTGATAAAGTCACATCTGGCAGCAGAGAAAAAAGTGAGTGGAAACGGACACATTTCCAACCCTGCTCTGGCCTGGGCTGCACCCCCACTCCACTGAACACCTAGATTCACCTTTATAAAATCCAGGATCCTTGGGGCTCAGCCTCCTAGTCCTTGCCCCTTCCCCAGATCCCACCCCTGTCTGCCCACGTTGTCTTCTCGGGCCCTTGAAACTTAAGCCGGAAGTCTGGGCAGGCCAGTAGAGGAAGGAGTCGGGGCCCAGGCAGTCACAGGTCGAAGAGGTGGAGGGAAGCGGCCCAGCTCACAGTCACACCAGGACAACTTGGAAGTTGAATTGGCAAGTTGCGGCAGGAGATGGGAGCATGGGCTCCATCCCTAAGGGAGCCACATTCGTTTTTTTCCTTTCAAAGTCGTCAGGCAGTAAAAGAAAATTGCAGGGATGGGGAAATAATGAAAAAGGCTCTTTGTTTTCCCCCCAGTCCGAACTCCTAGCTCATCAAACCTTGGAAATGCTCACTGCAAATGGCTGTTCTTGTTTTATTGCTTATTTATGGGAATCTATTTAAAGTGAATTGCACTTTTCCATTGTATCCTAGTGAGCGTGTGCCGGAGTTGTGTCTCCCCTGGCTGTGGGGCTGTCTGGACTGGGGATTCTGTCTGATTGTGTCAGCATCACGCTCCGTGACATTTAAAAGTGGGGAAGGAAAATACTGCAAAGGAAGCAGGGCGAGCATGGAGAATGATTGCTCAGGCCTCCATCAGCTCCAGGCGGGTGCGGGGAATGCTGTTCTAGGGCAGGTTTGGGGGTGCTGACCAGGCCTTCACACAAAGAGGAATCTGCTCTTGTGGATGAAGGAATGGCATGACAAATCAAACTTTAATCTGGCTCTGCTGTAAGCATTGTGACCTTCGGGCAATTACTGACTTCTATGAGCCATCTTTTTTTTAAAAAAAATAATTCTCTACAGAGAGGTGAATACTGGGCTGTTGTTAATAATAATGATGGAATTCATCATATATATGAGAGTGCTTACTTAGTATCAGGTAGATGCTCACTAAATGTAAAAGTCCCTTATAATGGCAGCTGGAATAGGGACTGGAAGAGATAGGGAAGCCCCTAACGTATCTTCATTTTCTTAACCCATGCCTTTTGACCCAAAAAGAATGAAGGCTCCCTCACTCCTTTGCTTTGATCGGAAGATGAGATGCAAGGCTCAATGCCTAGAATGCTCTACAGCAGGGGTCAGCAAACTGGCTGAATCGGCTGCTGTTCCTGTAACTAAAGCATTATGGGAATCCATCCCTCACCCTCGACTGTCTGCGAGCCATCTATGACAGTTTTCTTGCTACAGCGGCAGAGCGGAGTAGGTGTGAAAGAGATCATGGGGCCCACAAAGCCCTAAGTATTTACTTTTTCGCCCTTTACAGAAAAAGTTTGCCAATCCCTGCTCTAATTCACTGGTATCTTGGGGTTCTCCTATCTGTGTGATCAGAAGGTCTGAGCCTCAGAGAAAGGAAGCAGCAACTTGTCCAAGATCACAAAGTTCGTGTTTGAGTTAGAACTGCAATCAGGTTTCCTGATTCCTGGCCCAGTGCTTTTTCATTGTTTAACCGTACCATGTACCATTTCACAGAGACCCCAACGCCTTTGGGATTAGCTTTACCGAAAAAAAAAAAAGAAAAAAGAAAAAAAAAATCTCTAAGTCACTTGGCATCTGAGCTCCATTTGATCAGTAAAGTTGGCATTAGTCCCTCCCACAATTCCCAAGGCCCCACCTTCTATAACCCTGCTCACCACACCACTGTCTCTCCAGGCTCAGCAAATACTTCTAGAGACACCGATGTGTCCTTGTCCTGAAATCTTTGTGAGTCAGCTGCACTGATTCCTGCTCCAGGAAGTTGAGGGCCAATTCCCTGGTGAAGGGCCATCTGCCTGTGTCTGGCTGCCTGTCTGTGGGCTTTCGTGTCTCGGGGGCTCTGCTGCATTGTGAGAGGGAGCTGGGACAGAGCTCTGAGAGAGGGCAATGAGGCAGGGAGAGGGAGTTTGATTCCTGAAGAATCTTCCTTTCCCCATGAAGACAAGCAAGCTGATGGCCACAGCCTGGAAAACTTTATTTTTAAATTTATTTTTGGTGGGGAAAGAGTTGGGTTCTCTCTAATTCATGGCAACCTCCCCAGTTCCCTTACACTGCTGCCTCCTCATATGCTTTGCTAAGAAAGCCTGGATGGGCCGGGCGAGGTGGCTTATGCCTGTAATCCCAGCACTTTGGGAGGCCGAGGCCGGTGAATCACCTGAGGTCAGGAGTTCAAGACCAGCCTGACCAACGTGGTGAAATCCCATCTCCACTAAAAATACAAAAAAAATTAGCTGGACATGGTGGCATGTGCCTGTAGTCCCAACTACTTGGGAGGCTGAGGTATGAGAATTGCCTGAACCTGGGTAGCAGAGGTTGCAGTGAGCCAACATCCTGCCACTATACTCCAGCCTGGGCGACTAAGCAAGATTCTATCTCAATTTAAAAAAAAAAAAAAAAAAAAAAGCTGGGAAGGCCTAGTGCTTGCTTCTTGCTTAATTTACCCTTCTCCCTTTCTTTGAACCTTCTCCTCCTTGGTTCCCTAGTGTGGTTAATGGTGACATCATTCATCCAATTTCTTATTCTGTAACTTCCGAGTTACCCTTAACTCCTGCCTTTCCCCCATCCCTAGCCTCCTATCAGATACCACAAGCAGCCTGCAAACTCCCACAGTTGTACTCAGGCACATGGCCTCTTGCCTCGACTTCTGGCCCCACCGTCCAACCCATCTTCCAGCATCCAGGCAGGTCCTCACCTCTGCCATCCTCCACGTGATCCCCAAACATTGCTGATCAACACACCACAGCTGTAATCCACAGAGGCGCCCCAGTACCGAGAGGGTGGCTCAAACCACGTTGCATGGCTCATAAGGCCCTTGGCGAGTTGACATCAGGCTCCCTCTCCCCCAAAGCCACACCGTCTTCCTGCAGGCACCACCAGTGGACACACCGAACACCCATCTTGTCCAAACACACTGCGCCTCTACATACAAAGGGCAGGAGCTAGACTGTGGAATGAGCTTGACCAGGGCTTACATCCAGACACTACTGTACCACTTGCTTCCCCGGGCAGATTGTCTTCCCTTTCTGAGCCTCAGTTTCTTCATCTGTGTTAACGGAGACTACCTAAGAGCTGCCCTGAGGATTACGTGGTGTAATGCACTTAAACAGGACAACAAAAATGCACTAAATAAGTGTCATCTCCTTCCTTTCCAGCCTCTGCCTGCACAAACCCACTGTTCCTTTTGCTCAGGGCGCTCTGCCCTGCAACTCTGCCTTCTTTGGGCTGCGGCCTAGCATGCTCCCCTCAGCCTCCTTGCCAATGAAGGCTTAGTCACTTCCTCCACTGTTCCCCCAGACCTGTGTTCACCTGGCTCACAGCCCTCCTTAATTACAATTGTAATTGTTTATGTGCTTGTTTATGCAGGAGATGACAGGACTACAAGAAGGCAGGACTTCCTCTATTGCCCTAGGCCCTGGGGTGAACTGCAGCCAGCACTGGCCTTGCTGGCTCACTGCACAGCGTGGGTACTCAGTCTCCGACTTGTGCAAGCCACTCAACCCCTAGGAACCTGTTTTCTTACCTAGAACACGAGGGTAATAGTTCCCAGTTGCTAAAGCTTTTCCCACAGACCCTGACTCAGAGGAGATGTTCAATGAATGTTGGTTCTACTCTACCTTTCCAGTGCTGAGTCCTGTGACTGTGATACAGTTGATGCTCAGTGACTCTTTGTTTAATGAATGAATACATGAATAGTGATGACAGACGAGGCCCCAGGACCTGTAGCTTTGGATCCAAAAGAGGTGGGAAGATTTAGACCAACCCTAATAACCTGAACTCAGGTAAAAGCGGCTCTTTCCTCCCAGTCCAAATCACAGATCCTAAATGCTCATCCAGCCTCACTTGCCGGGGACTCAGCTTCTCCTGGGGCCTCCGGGTGGGTCCCATGATTGCTCTGATCACCTCCCTATTACTGGATATTAATCAAGTCCTACTCAGGCTACAAACAAGCAGCTGTGCTCTTGACAGGGGTCTGAGGATCTTTGTTGGGGATGAGGGAAGCGGGAGGAAGGGAGAGTGAAGGAAGAAGAGAGGGGAAGAGATGAGAAGAGAGAGTGCAGGGAGGCTCAGAGACTGAGCAAGTGCCAAGAAGGGAAGATGGCAATGCTGGTGAAGTCTGAACAAATGCAAAGTCAAGCACAATAATAATTTGGGCAAAATGGCAAATGGCACAGCTGAGGAGGAAATAGCATTGTGAATGTAAAAACTCCTAAATGGAGCGCAGATGGGAGGGAAAAGTGTAATCTTCTGGAAAAGCCTCTAATTGTCTGCCCACACTAATAATTTCAGCAAACGCTCCCTCTCTCCCTCCTGCGTATAATTACACCATTCCATCTGTCTATCAGCAGGTTTTTTACTGTGCCTTACTGCTACCACGTTCTCATGCTCACGGAGAGATGAGGAGTTTTTGAAGATTTAAGAATCCTTCTGACACATATCCTGAAGAAAAGACACTCAGGAGAGACAAATCCCTCTCCCAGGCCTGCTAAGACTCTATTTTAAAAAGTCGTATAATCTCTCCAAATGCTATTATGGAGGCCAAAGGAGGCAGGACCACATGGTCCCTCCACCTTGGGTGTTCTCATCTGCCGGCTTGTCTTAGTAGGTCAGCTCTGGAGAGACCACAGGTCAGGGGCTGCAGGGAGAAAGGGGCTGGCAGAGACACCGGTCCTTGCATCCCACAGGTGGCAGGCCGTGAGAGCATCTGCTCAGGCCTATCCCTTTAGAGTGTCTTAGGTGTCAAGGCCAGGGTTCTGCTGCATGAGGAGGAAGAGGAATGCAAATGGAAGAGAAGAAGCCAGCCAGGAGTGGTGGGGGAGGGTCTATGGCCATGCATTAGCTCAGCTCAGCTGGCCTGGGGAGCGCTGCCCAGCGCCCACATCCAGGGCTCCGAGTGACTCCAACTGCCATTGGCTTCTCTCCCTGCTCTGGCAGTGAGTCCCAGAGAAGACAGGTGGCCTTGTGCACAGAGCCCAGTAGGAAAGGCTCCAGATTTCCCGCCCAAGTCACTGCCCTTCGTGCAGGAGGTACAGAGCTTCTCATTTGCTTGCTGCACGGGCAGAAGCTGAGATCTTAGGGGGCTGGGAGGTGCCTGCATGTTCTTCATCAGGGAGTTTTCTTTTCATGCGAAAAATCACATCCCAGCTCTTCTCCCTTTCCTTTCCAATAAGTGGGTCCTAAGTAGTTACTGGGAGGGGTGCCAGGAGAGAGGCAGGACAGGTCAAAAAGGGGAATGAAGGCCAATGCCCCCGAGAGGATCTTGAAGGCTGAGAGGTGTGATGGTGGCAGTGGGTGCCACGAGGTGTGACCTACTCGCCAGATGTGGACTGGGCCCAGGAGACAACACACAGAGGCGATTATGACAGAGCCAGAGCCCCTCCATCCAGCTTGTCCTCACACAGCCGGATATCATAACTGCATCTTTCCCAGAATTGCTGAGTGGATAGGGAGAAGAGTTGACTCACATCACAATTCATTCGACAAATATTGATAGTGTTCCCACAAGGTGCAGTAAAGGCTGAATACAACACGTTTCCAATTCTCCAAGGCAGCAACATCTAATAGAAATATAACATGAGCTGCAGCTGCAATTTTAAATTTTCTAGTAGCCACATTCAACGAGTAAAAAGAAATGTGAAATTTATTTGAATAGTATGTTTTATTTTAGTAATATTTCAAAATATTATTAATTCAATATATTATAATTACAAAATTATTTGTTATCTATTTTACCTTTTTTTAGGTAATAAGTCTTCAAAGCCTGGTATACATTTATATTTCCAGCATACTTCAATTTGAGCTGGCCATGCTTCAAGCGCTCACTGCCACATGTGGCTAGTGATGAGTGTATTAGATGGTATCGATCTAGAGCTTACTAAGGAGAAAAAATTGTATGTATAATTAGAATTATAGTATGTGCATTACTATTATTATAGTTTAAGCCTGGAAAGTAATTCGCTAAATACTTTCACATACATTATCTCTGATCTTAGCAATGTTGTGAGATGATTAGTTACTGATATTCTTTATCAGATACATAAAAATGAGGCCAGACATGGTGGCTCATGTGTGTAATCCCAGCACTTTGGGAGGCTGAGGTGGGAGGATCGCTTGAGTTCAGGGGTTCGAGACCAGCCCGAGCAAAAAAGTGGGACCCCCATCTTTACAAAAAATTAAAAAATTCATTGAGCGTGGTGGCTCGTGCCTGTGGTCCCAGCTACACAGGAGATCGAGCCCGGAGGATGGCTTGATCCCAGGAGGTTGAGGCTGCAGTGAACTATGTTTGTGCCACTGCAGACCAGCCTAGGTGACAGAGCAAAAGCCTGTCTCAAAAAAAAAAAAAAAAAAAGAAAGAAAAGAAAAGATTCAGAGAACTGAAGTGACTTGTGACTTCAGAGCACTAACTTGATATCCTTATTTCCTACTTTCTGAAACAAGTACAGGTACACACACGTTTCTGCACGACTCAGTATGGCACATTGGACGACGCAGCATACCACCTTATTTTCCCCTTCATTACAGCTGCTTTCTTCTTAAGAACCCTCTGGAGAGCAGCACTGGAAAACTATGTGAAGTCACCACACTGTGTTCCACACACAATTATTAGGCTGGTGCAAAAGCAATTGGGGTTTTTGCAATTACTTTTAATGGCAAAACTGCAATTACTTTTGCACTAACCTAATATCTCCCTTTACTAATCTCTGCTGCTGTCTCCAGATCAGCTGAGGCCCCACCTTTGGCCAATCCTCTGCCTCCTAGACTCTCCGGCGGACCCCATTCTCAGAAGGCTGGGGAGTGGGCCTCAGGAAGCAGCCGGGCTCCGGGGAGCTCAGGCATTGTCTTTTCTGGGAGACTCATCCCACTATTCAGCAGGTGAAACGTCTCCCCCTGTAATCCCCTCCCCGCCCCACAGTGTGCCACAGGCCTGACTTTGTGATGGGCAAACAGCTCTCTGAGATCTGCTTTACAGGCATTCACCCCAACACCCTCCTCAGCAGTCTTGGGCTAATGAGCTCAGTTCCTTTAAACCCAGCTCCTGCCTCAGCCCTTCTCAGAGACTTATATCCGGCCACGTAGACAAAGCCAGAATTAAGGCCTCCAGATTTATTTCATTTAACGAGAACCCACAAAGCCAGCCCAGTAGCCCGTTCATCCCAAAATAGCTTCTGAAAGCCTGAACATACGTCAGTGTCTCTTTGCAGAAACCACACTGCCTTGCCATGAAAGGGCCATTTGAAAAAGGTAGCTACAATGAAATTATCTCAATGCATTTCAATCACTTTGCAACATCAAGGTTCATTTCTCAGTAACACTCTCTTTGACAATAAATGAATTGCGTGATTGGTGTATGCGTGTGTGCATGTGTGTGACACCCCTTCGTGATGAATTCCTGGATATGCCAACGTTACAAGTGATGGGTCTTTGCATCCATGTCTCAACATATATCCCCAGCATCAACATGACCTGTTGAGCAGCACTAAGCCCCCTGGATTCTCTCAGTCTTGGTGGGAGAGGGAGTGGGGGCTGTGTTCGCGCTGTTACAAAGGACTTCTAAGAGGAACAGCAGGGAGGAAGCTGGGCAGAAACGGTCTGAATCAACAATTCTTTCTTCTTGGTGGCTTGGAGCTTGCGATCTCTCAGCCTGTGTCCCATCATCATGAAACTGAAGAATCCTTGGAAAGTCATTGGGTTGGGTACTTTTAGAAGTAGAGTCTTTTCTGTTCTGCTTAGAGACTCTCATGGCATGCTACAGAGAAAAGAGGAGCAGAGGCCCACAGAACTCCCTTCACCAGAGAAGGCAGTGAGGAGGTCAGAGGGTGGAGGAGATGGGCTGGGACCTCCTAGGGCAGCACCTGGGTGGAGTCCTGGAGCCACTCCCAGCCTGGGGAGAAGCCCTGCCCCTACTGTTTGCTAGAAGAATTTGGACAAATCCTTCTCTGCCCTGTACCTTAGGTTTTCCATCTATAAAGAGGGAAGACAACCATCCTATGGAGATGCCATAAAAGATTCTTAGGGGGAGCTTAAAAGGTTCTTTAGGTGCCAGTCAAGTCCTGGGGTCTAGATTTGTCGTTAACTTGCTGTGTGGTCTTGGGCAAGTTACTTAACACTTGTTAGGTCTCCTTCCTTTCTTTATAACAGGGTAATAACCTACCTCCCTATTCACTTATGAGTAAAGCAGAGTGGCTGTGAGAGTGGGCCTGGAGCCACAGATACCTGACTGTAAATCTGAGCTCTGCTCCATCATCTAGGGAATTCTGCTAAGGTCTCTGTCTCCTGTCCAAACCTTCATCTGTAGACAGGAGCAAATCCTCTCTATCTTGTAGATTTGTTGTGAAAATTTAATGATAATGCATGTAAAATGCCTAGCAGGGGCCTGTCACATAGAATGTACCCTATTGATGGTAGCTGCAGGTATATTACAAGGTTGTGCTGAAAAACCAATGAACGAAAGCAATCTTTCCTTGAAAAATGCACAGAACTCCACAAATCTATGACATCATGATGATTACGATTATTGTTGCAAATGTCACATCTTCATGTGAAGTTGAGGTAGGCATTAGCCACACTGTTCCCATTACTCAAACCCCGGATGCTCCAATGACAGAGACTCCGCTGACAGGCTGACGTCAGGGAGAGGTGGAGGAGGGCAGAGCTCCCAACCCTTGGCTTTCACCAGCTTCCTCTCACCGTGGAACCCTAAGCCCTCAGCAGACATGCTGCCTTCTTTTCAGAACAAAGCACAGCAAAACAAAACACACAGCAGCTGCTGAATGGAAAACACTTGCACTCTAGAAAGGCTGGCAGATTCCCTGCCTCGTCCCACCCTGCACCGACAGGGCCCTCTCTGCCCAGCCACCTCCTGGCGCACCCCGCTGTATCTCTGATCACACTTTAAATGTGCACCCTAGGAGGTGGATGGTCTGCAGAGAGTGTGTGTGTCTGATCTGAGGCCTGTGGTCTTCTGAAGAAAGATCAACGGGACTGGGTGCCATCCTGTGCCCAAGCTGTTCCCAGGAGGAGAAAGCCTGTAGCAGGGGAACAAGCCCCCATTCTGCCTCCATTCATTGCAAGGTCAGCCAGCTGCAGACTTTCCTCTGGCTGGGCCCCCGAGGGCAGTTGTTGCTTTTTCTCTTGAGGAGTCTTTTTTATTTTCAGAGTGGCAGGGAGGACGGTTTATGGTGAGTGTGGACCCACGTGAGAAGGGTGAATAGTAGATGGCATATTCTCTGGGCTCTGAATCCTGGTCAGGTGGGGGTGGCTGGGCTGGGGCAGGAGACACTGTAAAGAGCCAGGAGACTTGGATTCCTTCCAGCTGTGCTGCTTCCTGCCATTTACTACATCTGACCTACTTCACAGGCTGGGCTGCCGTGGGCGGCTGCTGCAGGCTGTGCACTGCACAAGGCCAAGGCTTGCCATTTGCATGGTCTGTGGATGAATGGTGTTCCTGAGAGCTGTTCTCTGAAGCAGCTTTTCTCACGGGGTGCTTGCGAGCAGCAAACAGAATCGTCATCTTCATCACCAGGAGCAATGACTTTCCAATGATTGATCAGTTGTTATGTGCCAGGCTCTGTGCTAAGTGCTTTGCATTTTATCCTCCCCTCTACCCTCTATCAGGTAAGTTCTGTTATTATCTCACCCCTATTTTATAAGTGAGAAGACGGAGGCCAGAGGGATTACGTGATCGGTCAGAGGTCAGTCAGATTGTGAGTGATGGGGCTATAATCTGAATGCTGGGCTGGCTGACTCCTAAGTTCACACTTAGTCTTCATTCATGATACAAAAGAGATGTCTGTTTTCCTGAGGCCCACGGGCAGGGGAGGCAGGACTCCTAAGCCTGGGCCCTCTGACTCACTGGGCCAGTGTTTCCGTGCCAGAAACCCTGTCTCAGAGGGCAGGAAAGAAAATGGGGAGTCCTTGCAGAATGTGGCTGGATCCTTCTCTCTTGGCTCTGTCATCCTTGTCTTGGGACGTCCCCCCAACACAGGCCGTGAATCTCACTCAACGGCCGGTGCTGGCAGCGGTTATGCTGGGGACATCTACATATCTTGCGTTCCTCCCCTTTCTCAGAAAGGAAGAAGAAATGGAATTGTCTGTCAGACTGCTTGAACTCACTCTCTGGAATCACTGTGCCCATCTTTTCAGAGATGTTGCTACCAGAATCACCGCCCCCCTTCTCTTATTTATATACACTCACACAATTAAATATAACTATATTCACACATAGCCACATGTTACAACTTGAACTTAGCACCTGCTCTTGATATGTATGCCCAGAAGGCTGTCACACAATCCTGCACACACCCACACATTTGCACATGCCATTCCAGCTGAGCAACATGTATTTACACAGCACATATATTTGCATCATATCCATTCATGTGCATGCATGTGCACAGCTGTTTCCCTTAACTGCAGAATCAAGTGAGCACAGCAGCACAGAACAACAGCTGGTAGGAAGCATGTTTGTTGGGTGTGGGAAGTGCAGGAGAGGAGGTGGGGTGGGGCCAGAAAGAAGTGAGTACCAGCAGAACAGAGGCTTGCAAAAGACTGCAGCAACCAGTCCCAGCTGACTGCAGGGGCTCACAGTCTTGCTGCTTAGAATGTCTGTCTGAGAGACCTTGGTGGAGTGCAGCTTCAGCTTTTGGGGCACAGTTCTGCAGGGCTTTTCTCTAGGAGGCTGTCCTGTTTGTGTTGTGTGTCCCTGCACACGTTCGTATCTGGCTCAGGCTGACTCTCTATACACAGACAGGGCTCTATTTGTGCATGTCTTGGTTCTCATGAGTTGTGGCTGAGTGAGGAAGTCTGAGCCTCTCCTGATGCCCACGCTTCCAGGATGGCTCCTGGCTGTCTGTGTTAGCAGGTCACTTTTGGGCTAGCTGCCTATACCAGTCCAAAGGCTTGATACAGGAACCATATCAGAACTGGTGACAAAACAAGCTGGGGGGCTCCTAAAGGAAGATATTGGGATTCTCCATAGGCCATCACTCAAAGGGAAGCAGTATTCTCCTCCTCCGACCATGCCATGGGATGAAAGCCTCTGCCCTTTATGTCTGGCCAGCTTGCTAAAAACTATCAGCCAGCTCTAGGCAGCTCCAGAGCTGTATGATTGGAGTGGGAGGACTCTCGGGTCAGAACTGTATTTGTGGGTGGTAAATTTATAGCTCACCCACTGAATATAGCTTTTTATGGCTCAATATATACGTTGGTTTTCTTAAAAAAGATTTTCTTAATTCAAAAAATGTACACATTTATAGTAAGAATACAAACAGTACAAAGATGTCAGTCCTTTTCCACTGGTGCCAAAATTATAAACAGTTTATTTGCATCATTCTGCAAATTTTATCTGTCTTTGTGATATGATTTGGATGTCTGTCCTCTTCAAATCTCATATTGAAATGTGATCCCCAGTATTGAAGGTGGGGCCTGGTGGGAGGTGATTGGGCCATGAGGTTCCGCTCCCTCAGGAACGGTTTGGTGCTAACCTCTTGGTGATAAGTGAGTTCTTGTTTAGTTAGTTCACATGAGATCTGGTTGTTTAAAAGTCTGGTACTTCTCCTTCCCTCTCTCTTGCACCTTCTCTCCCCATGTGATATGCCTGCTCCCGCTTCACCTTCTGCCATGATTGGAAGCTTCCTGAGGCCTCACCAGAAGCTGAGAAGATACTGGCACCATGCTTCCTGTACAGCCTGCAGAACTGTGAGCCAATTAAACTCCTTTTCTTTATAAATTACCCTGCCTCAGGTATTTCTTTATAATAATGTAAGAATGGTCTAACACTATGTATGTGCAAGTGTATATGCATATGCAATGTATAGCCATGTGTATGTGCATAAATGGAAAATGCGCTGTGGTAAGTTACAGGTGGCTACAAACACTTACCAATCCTCCCAGAAAGAGGTGGAGGCTACCTCCCCTGTTTTAGAACTGCCATGGCACTGTGACTTGCCTTGACCACTAAAATGTGGAGGAAGTGATGCTGTGTAACTTCTGGGAAAAACTTGAAGAGATTTGCTGTTTCTGCTTGCAGGCACTTAGAATGTTTCTTTTCAGAATCTGGCCACTATGCTGTGAGAAGCCTACCCCACATGGAAATACACACAGAGGAAAATGGAGGCAGTGGCCAAAAACATAAGCCAAGCTCCTAGTCAACAGCCAGTGCTGATTGTCAGCCATGTGAGTGAACCATTAGGGCCTTCTAGCCCAGTCAAGCCTTCAGGTGACTGCAGCGGCCGATGTCACCATAAGGAGCAGGTAAACCACTCAACTGAACATTGCCAAGCCACAGAACCATGAAAGACCGTACGTGGTGGGTTTTATTTTCAGTGGCTATATTTTGCGATAGTTTGTTACATAGAAATAGAGAACTGAAACATGAAGATTTATGTGATTCATTTAAATAAATATCCAATAATTTGCTGATTGGCTATACCATTTTCTTTTTAATCAATACCACACTTAATAGGTAAATGTACAGCCATGTGTATAATGGAAAGTGTACTGGGGACATGCAAACATCCTTTCAGTACATTTAGGTTTTTATCTAGTTATTTGCAAAAATGCAGCAATAGACATCCTGTGTGTGGATATTGTTCACATTTATAAATATAAACTTCTAGGTTAAATTTCTAGAAACAAAATGCTTAGTAAATGACATGCAAATTTAAAATTTTAATAGATATTGCCAAATTTTCTTCCAAAGGTACCATGCTACCAATGGTATGAATGTGCCTGATTCCCCACTTCCTTGTACACAGGGCATGGAGATATGCTCAAACCTTTCATCTTCCCTTGTGTAATAAATTTTTAAAAATAATTTATTTTGCTTTTCTTCAATAACAATTGAAGTGGTTCATCTTTTGATATGTTTATAAGCTATATTTTTCTTTTTCTGTAAACGTCTTTTGCCCATTTTTCTACTGGTTCATAAGAGCTTTCTTCTGTGTTGAATTTTAATAATTCCTTTTCCTTTTTGAATTGTAAGAACTCTCAGATGACAAATGAAAGAAATTAGTTCTTTATCAGTCATTTGTGCTACACATTTTTTTTTTCCACAGATTGTTTTTTGACTTTTTTTTTTTTTTTTTTTAAGAGACGAGAACTCACTCTGTCACCCAGGCTGGAGTGCAATGGTAATCATGGCTCACTGTAATCTCAACCTCCTAGGCTCAAGCAATCCTCTTGGCTCAGCCTCTCGACCAGCTGGGACTACAGGTGCATGCCACCACACTTGGCTAATTTTTAAATGTTTTTGTAGCGATGGGGACCTTGCCCAGGCTGGTCTTGAATTCCTGGCCTCAGGTGATCCTCTCACCTCAGCCTCTCAAAGTGTTTGGATTGCAGACGTGAGACACCTCATCCATGTCTTTTATGTCTCTTTTTTTTTTTTTTTTTGGCTTTTGACTGTGCATACACTCACACACGTATACATCTGACACATTTTATTTTTGTCTGATTTTATGGTTTTGTCTTTCATCCAGGTGGAGTTTGTCTTGCTACAAAGGGTGAGGAAGGGATCCTGTCTAATTTTTTCTCCACAAATGTTGGGCCAGTTGCCCATAGCCTTCATTGATCATTGATCTATCCTCCAGTGCTTCAAAACACTACTTGGTCATATACTATCTGCCCAGGTATATATTTGGGCCTATGTCTATACCCTATGTCAGTCCATTGCTCTCCCTGTTCATATGTCAATACTGAAGGCTGCTTCTTAGCCTTTTCAGTCTGCATTTCCTCTGAGACTGCAGTTTGCTCTTGGAGCCAGGGGCTAAGGTACTCAGCCTGTACTGCCAGTCCCGGATAGAATGCTTCCATTTAAATTCTAATCTAACTCATTCTTTTCCCCCTGTGGATTCTTCTCAGCACTTCTTTAGAAAGTCTCCTTTCCCTGGGTCATTGGTCCCAGACTACAAAAATTCCTTCCCATAATGGCTCTTAAGTGCTTCTTCTAGATCCTTGTGATGAGCTTTTTTCTTTTTTCTTTTTTTGGCTTTCCTAGGAATCCTTCCACTCTGGGCCAAAACTTCACCCTTCTTGCCTCCCCCGAGAAAGCAGTTCTCTTTTTGTGGGCCATCCCCACACATTCATTCTCTTGCCTGTTCGCTCGCTTGCAGTATTACATGGGGTAGTGGGGTCAAGTTGGTGGAGGGTGAAATGGGCGATTGACAGTATTCTCCTCCCCATCCCTGAACCAGGTGATGATCTCCATAGGTCCCAGAGCATCCCTGTGCCATTTGATCAGAAAGAAACACACCCAATATTCCTCTTCCACTGACTTTTCCCATGTGAAAGGACTCCCTTGTCAGGGAGTCAGAAATATCCATGCCGCCTGAAAACTCATCTGCCTGTGCCGCTGCTTTTTCCTGGCAGTTTACAATGTTATATTGCCACCAAAGCGGGCAAAATGCGGATGTGAAGTCAAGCATCTGAGAAGGCTCAGAAAGTCTGAATAAGCAAAACTGGAATAACAATGTCTTCCTCACCAAGGGCATTTAGCCAGAAAAGTGCTCTGCTTAGGAATTCTATTTGTTTTTCTCTTGGAAAATGGGGAAGTAGATTTGTAATTCAGCTGTGAATACCCTATTTTCTTTGGAGGGGAAGACTGGAAATAGAGTCCTTTATCTCAGATCTCAAACCCTGGCCCAAGGCACACAAGACCAGGAGTCATCACCATCAGTAGCAACAGCTTAATTAACAAGTTGCAGTTCCCACGTGGGTTCTGGGGTGGGGAAAGAAGGAGGGCGTGCGGCTCAATGTCCAGGAGAGGCACCAGCGAACTAGAGAGCCAAGAGCGGCACTCCCAGCTGGGCACTCCTTGCCGATGGACCGGGACCTCCTCTCCCATTTCTCCAGGGCCTCCAGGGCCCTGCCGCACATTCAGCATGACCTCTGAGGAGTTCACTAACCTTCCTCCCTCCGCTCTCCAGCTCCCGTTTCTATCAAATGCACCAATCACCACTAAGCCAGGTCTAAGGCCATAGGATCAGCTATGATCTCGCTCTTTCTTTTTCATCCTCCTCTCCTCATAACCAAACTGTCATTAAACTCATGTTTCTTCCTTCAGGGTGTTTCTTGAATTGGTTTCTTCTCTATCCCAATGTTACTGTCCTGATCCATGCTAATCCAACAGTTTCTGCCCCCAACCAAGGACAACCTGTGTTATCACGGCCAGGTGGATCTTTCTAGAACACCAAGCTCAGCGTATCCCTTCTGATCAACAGAGAAGGAGAGCAGAGCCTACACTGTGCTGGGCCACAGTGTTACGCTCTGTGCTTATTTCTCATTTAATACCGTCAACGACCACATGAAGTGTGTTTGATTATCCTTAAGCAAAAAGGTCAAGAGATTATTAGATCAATTTCAAGTACTCTTCCTGGCATTCAAAACTCTCCCCAAAATATGGGTGCCTTGACTAGTTGGCTTTATCATCTCTATCCCAAGATGACCTCTGGGGTTCCAATCAGTCCTATCTCTTCCCTGGGAGTAGGGGTGGAGGGGCAGCACCTCCGGGCAGAAGATGCAGCCAAACAGGAAAGACAGAGTTCACGCCTAACTGGCTAAAGTACAGCAAACACCTGCTAATGAGTGCTGGTGGCAGTGATAGGGAGAAGATTGAACTGAGCCCCCAACATTCATATGCCCCAATACTTCAGAATGTGTCTCTATTTGGAGATAGGGTCTTTAAAGAGGTGATTAAGTGAAAATGAGGTCATTAGGGTGGGTCCTAATCCTGCATAACTGGTGTCCTTATAAAAAGAGAAAATTTGGACACAAAGAGGTACAGAGGGAAGACCATGTGAAGATGAGGGAAGGCAGACATCTGTAAGCCAAGGGGAGGCCTCAGGAGAAACCCACCCTGCAGGCACCTCCATCTCAGACCTCCCACCTCCAGAATTGTGAGAAAGTAAGTTTCTGTTGTTTAAGCCACAAGACTGTAGTATTTTGTTATAGCAGCCCAGGGAAACTAATACGGGAGACCAGGCAGGCATTGTCCAAGGGAGCTGGAGAGGCTGAGCACCGGGGCACGATGGTAGGTAATGATGTGAGCTACCTTTACCGAACATCTTCTATACAGCAAGCACCAGGCTACTCTGTGAACATTCTGCATTCATTATCTCTAATCTTCACACATGGCCTGCCAGGAAGTTACTGTCACAGTCATTTTAGAGATACAAGATCCAAAGCTCAGGGTGGAAAGAAATATCCCTAGGAGATATACATAATGAGTATCAAGTCTGACACTGGAATCCCAATCTCCTCCTCACTAAGCCCATGCTCATTCTACTATTCTGTCCTGTGTCCATCAGCAGATGGGCTGGCAGTGGTGGACCCCAGACCTGTCCACAGGCAGCAGGGCCCTGACCACCAGGTGGCTTCTCGGAGCAGTGCTTTGTCTTAGGGAGGCGTGTTCACCGAACTCATGAGGTCAGAATACAGGACTTCACAAAGCTGAGGAGAGAAGGGAGATAGCTAGCTCACTGTGGCACCCTATTCTTCCCGTTGAGCCCTCCCCTCTTCCTGTTTAAGTTCAGCGTGGTTCCGAAAGTACCTGAGTGGGAAGTAGCTTTAGCTTCCCAACACCGTTCAATAGCATTCAAGTAACCCTTCATGGCACGCCGAGATTCCTAATGAGATGAGAGGGCAGTCTTTAAAGCTCCAGTTAACGTGTGTGCAGATGGAAGCTTGGAGAACTATTTTGCTAAATGATGCACCCTGTGAATAGCCATCACCCTCCATATATACTAGGGCAGGAGCCCCTTCTCTGTCCTCAGCTGGGGACCCCTCTCATCCCACTTGGACTCAGAGTCCCCAGTGCCCCAAAGGAAAACAAATCAGCCTCACTTATAATTAAGTGTCTCAAATAAAGGTTTGTTTTAGGCTAAATAAGAAAAGTGATTCCAAGTCAAGCAGATCACAATTGATTATTAAAAACAGAACTACTACAGTTTGACAACTGCCACAAACATGAATCTTATTTGGGAGTTGCTAAACCTCAATAAATACCACTTTAATAATTAATTAATATCAATTATTAAATATTAATATATTTAATAATTAATAATTATATTTATTACTACAATTAATAATTATATTTATTAATATATTTATTATATATTTTAATATATTTATTAAATAATAAATAATATATTTATTAAAAATTAATAATACTAATATAATCAATAAATATTAATAATAATTTATTTAATGCATGACTGTAGTCTCCACCTGATAGGCCTCTTCACAATGTGCAGGCTGTGATGAGGATGGTGGCTGCCGGGACAGCCAAGGGCAGCTAGGTTTCAGGTGTCCCCTCCTTGGAACAAGGAGAACTAAGTTCACTTTCCCCCAGGAAAAATCTGTGGTCTACACAGATCAAGCTAACCATGGAATCATCAAACACTCTGAGTATTCAGGTTACCAACAGTGACTGCAGGAGAATCTAAAGTGCTTTTGGATCCTGAGAGAAAAGTCTCTGCTCCATCTTTTTATGGATCCAGTGGGTGGCAGAAGGAATGGAGTTACTGCAATATGACAATCTCCATCCTGCCTGATGCGCGAGCACATAACCGCCCAGAAGAAATCTGGATATAATTTATTATATCAACCTGTAATCCCAGCACTTTGGGAGGCCAAGGCAAGTGGATCACCTGAAGTCAGGAGTTTGAGACCAGCCTGGCCAATATGGTGAAACCCCTGCCTCTACTAAAAATACAAAAATTAGCTGGGTGTGGTGGCTCACGCCTATAATCCCAGCTACTTGGGAGGCTGAGGCATGAGAATCACTTGAACCCAGGAGGCAGAGGTTGCACTGAACTGAGATCACGCCACTGCACTCCAGCCTAGGTGACAGAGCGAGACTCTTTGTCTCAAAAAAGAAAAACTCAAAAACCAAACAAAAAAAATTTTATTACATGAGTAGTTCCCAAATAGCAGAATTAGTATCATGTTAGCTGTAAAATTAAACAAAAAAGACTTCTGTCCAGTTCCCTAGAAATTCTAACTTAGTAGGAATGAGCCAAAAGGTCTGATTTAGTAAGGTGAGAATTTAGTAGGCTCAGGAATCTATATTTTTAATCAGTTCCCACTGTACGAGGATGCTGTACCAGCAAAGAGCTTCTTCAAGCCACAGAGCCTCCCCTCCCAGCTGCCCTCTCTCCAGTGAGCCTGATGCATGGGCGGCGGTGGGATCCGCTTCATTATAAAAAGCAGAACATCCCTAACAACAAGATATTCCAGGGACACCAAAGAGCCGACCCTCCACTGGAAACGACTCCTCTGGGGTCCAGGAAGGCCACTCCGCAGTGGCGCTAACCTCCTGTTTCTCAGCAAGGCGGTCCGGGCCTTCTGCCATCAGCCAGCCACGCCCCACTTCCCGTGGTCCTCTTCCGACACGAAAGATGCCGGAACTGGAAGAGGAAAACAGCGCGCGGCGACTTTCCTACTCTAGTGGCATTTTCTTTCTGTGTTTCTGGTGAGTCAGAGTTTGTTTGAATGTGAATTAGCTTCAATCACGAAAGTGACAGTACAGCTGGCTGCTGGGCCCGAAGGAAATGTGTGCTCCAGTTAGGGGCGAGTGTGTGTGTGTTGTGTGTGTGTGTGTGTGCACGTGCGCACATGTATTTTGGGGGGCTGGGGCTGTCCTCACTTATCAAAGCAACTCCTAAGGCGGCCTCTCTGAGTGAGGCAGGGTCTGGGAGGATGGAGCCCCTCAGAGCCCGCTGCCCAGATGCTGCTGTGCCGGGGAAAGGCCACACCTCTTCAATCTGGGGCACCCCTGCTGCCCGCTCCACCTCGTCAGCCCTTGCGTTCTGGTCAATATTGGCTTGCCCCCTTTTCCTAGGGATGTGGGAGGAGAAGAGAAGATGGAGGTCTATATTGCCACCTCATTCTCCGGGTGCGGGACCTTTCCCTCAGAGACAGGTCGCAGGCAGGTGAGGGTCATGCGCCACAGCTTTTTCCACTCATGGCATGAGTCTCAAGAGGAGGGAAAGGGGGTAGGGCCTTTAAGTTTGGTACTGTGGCCTTCTGAGGTTGGCGACAACCTGAAAGCTACCAGCAGAGAAGAGTAGGTGGAGACAGTGTTTTTGGCCACGACCCGTTTTTGTCATCCTTGTTCCTCCTACAAGATGAAAAATGGTCCAGAGGCCATTTAAATCCCCCCACCAGTCACTGAAAAGAAACCACAGTTTAGGTGTCCAAGGCTTTTTGGTCATGTACTAGACATTTATTGAGTGCCTTCTAAGCTCTTTTGTGGTGCTAGGTATTAGGTGCTAGGTGCTAGGTGTTGAATGTTGGGTGCTAGGTGCTAGGCACTGGGTGCTGGGTGCTAGGTTCCTGGTCTCAGGGAGTTCATTCTCTCATAGGAGTGGCAGATAGGTAAACAGCTATAGCAAAGTGTGAGAAACCTGAAACTGAGGAAGCACAGGGGGCTGTGGAAGCCCACATTGCTGATTCCTAATCAAGACTGGAGGAGTTGGGGCTGTGAGGACGAATGGTCTGAGAAGGCCATTTAGGGGAGCTGATGGTGCAGACTGATGCTGGGATGTGCAGAAAGGGAGAAAGGATGTTCCATGCAGAGGTCACAGCCCATGCAAAGGCCTGGAAACCAGAGAGCCTCATGCATTTAGGAAGTAGGGGACAATGGGCAGGGTAGCATCACTGAAGCAAAGTGAGTGGGCCAAGGCGGGGAGGAGATGAGGGCAGAGCTAGGGGCAGGGCCCCAGATGTGAAGCGCTATTTATGCCATTCTTAGAAGTTTGGACGTCCTCATGAAGATAAAGGGGAGCCCTAGATGCCTCGAGGTATGTAGGAAGATCAGGCAGGAGGCTGTCGTGGACCTAGGTAAGAAACGATGAAGGTCTGGGTCAGGGCTGCGCTGGCTGGGGTGGTGAGGAGGGAAAGATTGCAGGCTTATTAGGAAGTAGACGCAACAGTCCCTGGTAACTGATGGGAATGTACATTTTACAGAGGGTGACAGACATTCAACAACAAATGACACAATTAACTATGCAATTACCATGGTGATAAATGTGCTGAGGGAGAGTGGAGGGTGTGGGATTCTGTAGGGGGATCTGACCTGGCCAGAAGTGGGTGAGACCTCCTTGAAGAGGTGATGTTTGACCTGAGGCTAACAGACGAGTAGGAAATATCCAGGTGAGGTGATAAGTGGGGAGCACGGAACAGCATCTGAAAATGGGGTGCAGGGAGAGCATAGGGCTTGGAGGACCTAAAAGACCAGTCTGGCTAGATAGGGCGGGTCAGCTAAGGACTGCAGACCAAATTTGATTCCCTGACTGTTTTTGTAAAGGAGGTTTTGTTGGAACACAGCCACGCCCTCTGCCTTTGTATTGGGTACTGCAGCTTTTGTGTCACATAGGGCCAGGACTGGGGAGGGGAGAGGGAGGTGCCCAGGTTGCAATATTGAGGGAGACCCTCACTCCCAGGCTAGTGCACAAGCCACAGCCCTGACAGTCAGTGCCTCCCTCAATTTTGTACCTAGAGCACCTTACCTGCCTTACACAGCTCTGGCCTCTCTGCCACACTGCACTGGCAGAATCAATGGAGGAGTTGCAGCAGAGACCTTCTGGTGGCAAAGCTTAATGTATTTACTCTCTGGCTCTTTGTAGAAGCTTGTAGACCCCTGGGCTAGAGCAGCATAAAGAGAGGAGCATGTGGCCCAGGCCAACCCCTGATGCTGTTGCAGCCCTGGCCACAGCCCCTTAGCATTCAACTAGACATGCGGAAGGCACCTGTGCTAACGCCTGTGATTTTCTGTGGGACAGCAGGTGTGATGGAGTCGGGGAGATGTGATGGGGGGCATTTGGGAACATGCTTATTCTGTCTTGGGCAAATGGCATGTGCTGGAGAGTTTCTGTCCCGGGAGGCAGCCCTCAACATATGATGGGTGTGGAGCTGGTGGGGATAAATGCCCCAATTTCCTCACTTCTCCGTGGGGAATATGCCATGTCCCAGAGTTGCACGGTGGGCTGACTGCCAGTCCTACACAGTGGTATCTACATGATGATGAATCCTTTACTGGCATCTTTCCTTCCTTTCCTACTCACTTCCTCCCTCCCCTACCAGGGTTTCCTGGGATCACCTCCTGAAACAAACTACTTGCATTTGAATCCTTGTCTCTGGGTCTGCTTTGAGGGAAGATGTAGGATATCCTTGAGTGGCTCGATGTGGGAGCACATGTACCAAATCCCACCATAGAGAAGGAGGCCCCTTCTGGGTGATCAGTGGAGTTTTACTTACACGAACTTTCCTCCTGCTTCCCTACCCCAGGCACCGCAGGCCTCAAGCCACAGGGTGAAGTCTCAGGCTTCCTCTTTTTCTCAGATTCTAAACTCACACCCCACCTTTCTGCATGGCTGCATGGCTGGGGACTCCACACTCCTAACGATTAGGTTCCTGTGCAATCCTATGATACTTTTACCCCATGACAATGCCCAGACAACTGATAGAGTCTCTGTTTTGTCACCTGATAATTGTTTATTTCCTCTTTCAAGGGAACTGTGTAAAGGAAGAAATCGGTTGAGAAAAACAGTCTTGAGCTACTCACCCTATCCCCCTGTGTTTTGTGGGGGAAGAAAACTATTCAGCATTTTCAGGTTCCTTCCTTTCAGATCTTCCCAAAGATCTCAGTGCACAACTGAGTTGCTGTACTTCCGCTCTGCCCTGGCCAGCCTCTGAGGGGGTCTCCAAATTAAAATGCGAGTTTTAAGTCAGTGCTCTCCTTTCCTGTGGATTGTTGACAGCTCAAGACCACATGGGCTCATCACTATGATCTTAAGGAAAGAAATGATCAGGGCAAATGCCTCCAAATGGAGATGAAAAAGCTTTTACAGTGACAGGGAAGAAATATTGCAGGCTGCTTGAGAAAATGCAGTTTGGGAATATAGGAGAACACGGGCCATTTTGTAAATCAAAAACAACAGGAAAAGGGACTATAGCACATGAAACGTACAAAAGAGAAGAGAAAAAATGAGATTAGAAATAAGGAGAGGGCAGGCAAAGGAGGAAAAGAGAATGCGGGGGAGGCAAACATCAGAGAGAACACACAAGAGCAAGAGGGAAGACAGAGAATGTTCAAACACCATCCACGATGAACACGGTGGCAGAGGGGCCAGTGTTCCACTGTCGAGTACGCAGAAAAGCCCTTGGTGCTCCTCTGAAGAATACAAGAGCAATCTGCAGTGTTATTGACTAGTGGAGAAATGGCTCCTCTCTGACTTAGCACAGGATGCAATTTATCTTTGGAGAGTACCCTCCATACACCCAATGTTAGTTCTTAGGCACGAGGTTGGGCAGGAGAAGGGCAGAGGAAGAGGTGTGGGAAAAAGAGGCAGACAGAGAGGTGAGGGGGAATGCGGGAGGTGATGAGAAAGAAGGAGAAAGAAGAAACGAGACGGAGAGAGGGAAAGGGAGACAGGAGGGGAGAAGGAGATACAGACAGAAGGGAGCGATGAAAGAAAGAGAAAGGTTAGGATGAAGATTTGGGAAGGAGAGGGAGGGGGAGGAAAAGAGGGGAAGGGAGGGAGCTGGAGAGCAAGATTTTGAAACTCTTAAACTAAAAAGAGCAAAGCAGTGTGTATGAAGCACCTGCTAGGTGTCACGCATCGAGCTAGGTGCCATTTCGTTATTATTTGATCTCACGCTAACACTGTCTTGGTATTATCTCCCTCATTTTTATAGGTGAGGGATGGGAGCTCTGAGAGTTTCAACAACTTTGCCCAGAACCACAGCATTGAGCAGGTAGGGAGGTCAGCATTGGAGCTCAGGGGACAAAGGCAGTTTCAGATGACACAGCTCAGCCACATCCCAGGGAAACAGGCAGGGACTGACTATTATGGGTCTCTAGCTCCCATCTAAGTGATACTGATTGAGCACAGAAGATTCCTGGGGACACTCACTGTGGCCTGTGAAAACCTGGGCCTCCAAACACCAGGGGGAGCTGTCTCCCCAGAAGAAACAGCCAAATTCATCTAAAAACTGGCCGTATCAGTCAAAGAAGGTATTTACTATCCTGAGTGTGAGTGCGAGCGTGTGTGTGTGGCGGGCAGGTGTAGGGGAGAGTAACAACTGATTCATGCCAGCTGATTTTCATTTTATCCTGGACCTCATCTAGATGGGATCCACCCATTATTTGCAGTGGGTGCCTTTCCCTGGCTTGTGGCTGCTGACTTCTTTGCTCTGGTTACTGGGCAGAGCTCAGTGCATGCTGAGCTGGTTGGGTGCGTTTTTGACAGATGAATGACCAATGGGAGGATGAACATGTGCTTGAACCGGAAGGGATCTGGAAGAAGCATTTGATCCTTCCTCACCCAGGTCAGATCACCATCTTAAACATCGCTTTAAAACAAAGAACACCACAGAGGGAGCTTTCTTTGCTTTCCTCAGACCTTCACGCTGGTCCTTACCTTCAAGGTTGTCCTCCCTGGACTTTAGCTGTTGAACCCACTGGCATCCTTTTGGGAGGCTGAGGTTGGGAATTAGGAGGGAAGCTAATTATTCTATGGTGTCTTGGATATACTAACAATAACAGCTCCCATCCAAGGCTGTCAAGTTATTTAATGAAATAGTGGAAGTGTGATTATAGTTTGTAAGCTCAGGTACTTTGACGGTGGTTACTGCTCTGAAGGTGCCACTGTTGTACAAGTGGCTATGTGAACCAGCAGTGATAGAATGTTCCAGCTGTTGGCTGCTCCTTACCCTAGATCTATTGACTTAAACGCTCTGGAAGTTCTCACGGGGAACTGCTCCTTGTAGACTCTGCTCAGGCAGGTTGGCGTGGCCAGGCTTGGGAACGGCTGTCACCACACACCTTCTCCTCCGTCCTGACTCATCTCTGTCCTCCTGCTGGCCAGTCACCCCCACCTAGTGGTTCTCATCTGTTTTAGTGAGTTCAGGGTCATTGCCAAACTAAGAAGTCAGTTTCCATCAGTGCTATTCTTCATGTTGAGCCACAACATAAAACACTTTATTGCAATTACAAATAGCAAAATGATTTTCTACTGAGCCTCAGCATCTGAACTTAATGGCATGCTGTAATGCCACCCTGCGCTGATGTGTGGCATATTTAATATCCATCTTTCTTAGAAATAACAGTGTTCAGAAATTAGAAGGGACTTTAGCAGTGAAATAATTAATGTGGATAACCATCGTAAACGGCACAAATGGAACAAATACAGATGGTAGTGAGCCATGATTGCTAATATGCTAACCTGTTTTGACAGAACTTTACATTTTTTCATTGGGAGGTTCGTGGACAGAAGTTAAAACGTCCCTTTCCTTATGACAAGAACTTTGTCTTTCTGGGTCAGAGATTCAGTGATCTCCTACCTGGGCAAGGTAGCATCACTAGAGTTTGGGCTGAGAGAAGGGCTTGCATCCCAGCTGTGGGCTCTCTCACACCCTTCCATCTCCTGCAGCCACATTTCTGCCCTTTGCCTCAGGCTCAGGCAGGTGGGGCCCACCCAGAACTGCAGCTAGACACCCACCTCTTCTGTGCTGTGGCTCTGAGGGAGGGGCTCCCTGGCTGGGCTCACTCAGTGGGAAGCAGCTCTTTGAAGATCCTAGCTGCATGCAGGTGCAAGTTGCGGAACCCAACTCCAAGAGGCTGCACGGAAATGAAAAATTACCGTAGAAAGATGACTCACCAAATCATAGACACTAAGCTTTTGAGACAAATATAAGGACGGGGGTGTTTGGGGGCACTGGAAGCACTTGGCTGTGCCTGCTTTTGGCCCTGCTGGCCTTTAAGCAGCATTAGCAGCGGAAGGGCCATCCAAGTTTCTCTGGATGAGTCAGAAGTCCTCAGAGAAATGCTGGAGGGCAAACTGGGGAAGGAAGGTAGAAAGGATCTAGCCTTAACTTGTTAAGGATAAGTGCTGTGCTTTACACATATTTTATTTACTCTCAACAATAATCATTTGCCGTGGGCATGGTAAGTTAATATTTAAGATGAGGAACCTGAGAATTAGACAATAAGTGATTTGCCAAGTTCACCAAGGGCAGGGAAGCTATGGGCAGAGCTGCTAAGGATTAGGGTCACACCATCCTGGCCAGGAGCCCCACTGATATGATACCAGGGGGCCTCACTGAGTCTTTCTGCCTCAGGAAGCCAAGCCCTCCTCTCTGATGCTGAATCCCAGCCCCCTTCTCCCACTCAAGGGCATTGATCCAAACGTTTGTCTCCTTTCCCTCCAGAGTCATCATTCCTCCTTTATTTAATCATCTTCTTACAAATATGCTGTAATATCTCTAACTTTTTTTTTTTAATGGAGAAACCTTTCTCAATGTTTGTTTTCCTCCTGCTATAGCTCCTTTGCTGTGTTCTCTTTTACAGAACTCAAAAGACCTGTCTCTCACTGTCTCCATCTAGACGAACGCATTTCCCTTCATTCTGATGTTCGGTAACCCACTTATTCTGGTTTTGTCTCAAATCTAAAAGTAAGCCACTGAAATGGCTTCTTCCTAAATTACCAATGACTCCATGTTGACAAATCCAATGGTCAACTCCTTATTGACACAAATGGCCAGCTCTTCTGTTAGAACACCTTCTTCTCTTAGCCTCTGGGAAAGCAATCTCTTATGGGTCTACTCTTAGAGCTAAGCCTTCTCCATCTCCTTTGTTAGTTCCTCCCTATCTTTATTATTCCCAAATGTTGGAGGACCTCAGGGCTTCTCCGGGCTGTCTACATTCACTGCCTAGGTGATCTTACTTAGTCGCATGGCTTTCATTCCACCTGCATGCTGAAGTCTACCTCCTTGCGGGGCATTTCCATTTGAACGTCTCCTAGGTTTCTAAAATGTAACTCATCCACAACCAACGCCTGCCTTTGCCACACAGCCCCTCCCTCCAGACCCTGTCAAAATCATCCCTATCTCAGCCAATGACAACTTATCGTTCCTTTTGTGGCTTCTAAGGCCACAACATTAGAAGTCATCCCTGATGCCTTTCCCTCATGCTTCTCATTCAATCTTTTATCCAGAAAATGACCACTTCTTACAACCTCTGCTGCCCCCACCCTGGTCCAAGACAGCATCACCTTGCATCTGATGAGGCTCCTGAGAGACACCCTGCTTCTTCCCTGCTTCAGCCTCTTCTCAACCCAGTGGCCAGAGCCATCCTTACTCAATGTAGCAATGTAAGTTGAATCCAATCGCTCCTCTCTCCAAACTTTCGATGGCTTAGGGTCAGGGTCTGATGTCTCTGCCTCTCCGATTTCAGCTCCTACCCATTCCCCCCTGACTCATCTGCTTTCGCTGAACTAACCTCCTTGCCACTTCTCAAGCCAACCTGCAGGCTCCCTCTTCAGCTTCTTGGTCCTTACTATTTTTCCTGCCTCTTGACTTTGTCTTATGTTTCTTCATTGAACTTACTGCCTGACACAGCATATATTTATTTGTAAATTGTCTGAGCTCCCACTTGAATGTAAACTCTTTGAGGGCAGGGGCTTAATCTGTTTTGTCCACTATGTCTCTCCAGTGCTCAGAATAGTAGGTGCCAAATAAATATTTGCTAAGGGGATGGATTTGGACCTGGTGAGACTCTGCCATCCTTGCCTGTCCCACCAGCCCTCATGGTAGTGTTTGCATGGTGGGGCTGTATCTGCCTGGTTCCCTAGAGCTATGAAGTTCTAAGTGTCAGTGAAATCCCAAATCCCTCAGAGAAGGATTTTACCACTCTAGTTAAAAATCAGGCCTGGAGGAAATATGCTACATTGCAGGGTGCATCTAAGGAAATAAAAATATTAGGTGGGTGAAAAATTGCAAAAAACAAAATTATTTTCAACTTAGATCTGAGGGGTTTAAATTAGTGTTCACTCCCATGCCCAGTGTAGGTGAAGACATTCAGCACCCAAACACAGACACTCTTGAGAGTGAATGAGAGTTATAATAGTTATGTTAGGGCTGCAGGCACAAGCCAAGACTGTCCTGGGAAAACCAGTTATGATCACCCTCATGAGAGAGAAAGGAATTGGCTTGTGGCTGGGCCAGGGGACACGCAGATGATGCTGTAGGGCTGGCATTGAAGAGGATGCCTGGGAGAAGGTGGGGGAAGATAGTGAGGGGACCTGGAGGAGAAGAGCATCCAGTAAAGGGCAGAGGAGAGCAGGAAGATCTGGAGTCATATGTTAAAGGGTGGGGGCAGGGAACAGTCTGGGAGAAAGGTCTATTTCATGTGCTTGAGAGAGAGGAGAGAGAGAAACTGGGATTCCTAGGGAAGAAGATAATTGGGCACCAGCCGAGCTGGCAAGGGAGGGAGCCCTGAAATGAGAACAATTTTGGCTGGGAGCCAAAGTGCTTTCTGAGACAGATTGAATGAGAAACAACATGGCGGTTTGGAAAGAACTTTGAGACTAGATTGACTTAGTCTCAGATGCTGGTTCTCATTTGGTTTGACTGTGGGGAAGACACTGATTGTGCTTAGCCTCAGTTTCCAGAAGACAGCACCTTCCTTAAAGAATCATGAGGCCAGGTGTGGTGGCTCATGCCTGTAATCCCAGCACTTTGGGAGGCCGAGGTGGGTGGATCATCTGAGGTCGGGAGTTCGAGACCAGCTTGACCAACATGGAGAAGCCCTGTCTCTACTAAAAATACAAAATTAGCCGGGTATGGTGGCGCATGCCTATAATCCCAGCTACTCGGGAGGCTGAGGCAGGAGAATTGCTTGAACCCAGGAGGTGGAGGTTGCGGTGAGCCAAGACGAGTCATTGCACTCTAGCCTGGGCAACAAGAGTAAAACTCCGTCTCAAACAAACAAACAAACAAAAAAAAAATCACGAGGAATAAATAAGATAACGCATGCAAGACATCTGACACAGTGCATGGCACAGAGTAGGTGCTTCTCTGGCAATAGCAAAGAAGCCTGCTCAAGAAGACAGAGACTGAAGGCCAAGGCTTTATTTTGGATTTGCCGAGAAAAGTCAGGGGAAGAGCTTGAGTCCCCATAACTGCACTCTCCCCTAGGGTCTGGCAAGGAGGCCCTGATACTGAAGGAAGGATGATAACAGGGTGCTTTGGAGGGACAGCTGCAGCTTCACACCTGTGCAGAGCCATCTGGGTCACCAGCACAGTCCCTGACGTAGGACAGCTCCATGTGGCTGATACCGGGATGGTGACTCACAGTCCAAAAGCCTGTTTGTGTTCTGGAACCATCTGTGAGTGCTCTGGTCAGAAGAGAAGGGTTCCCAGGGAAGTCCTTCCCTGTGAACAATGTCAGGACCCCTTAGCATGGCAGTCAAGGCTCCCAATGATATGTCATGGTTTCCACTTCCAGCCTTGTCTTCTGTCTACAACTCTACCATATACACCTCATGCTCCTGCCAAACTGTTCCTCAAGCACCTGCTGTCACTTCTCTCCTCCATCCCAATCTATCTGCCTGAAAACATCCAGTTTCCAGTCATCAGCCCTCGGCTGACACTTGAACTTGGCAGACTCATTCCACTCCCTGGGGTCTGGACTAGCTGTTCCCTCTGCCCAAAAGGCTCTTCTCCTGGCCATCTGCATGGTTCACTCCCTCACTTCCTACAGGAAGTCTCATTCACCTTTTGGGGATTTTTTTCCCCTACTGAAATTTGAAGCCCTTTCTCCAACAGTTCTTGTATGTATTTATTTATTCCTGATTTGTGTTTTCTGTTTAGCTCTTCTGACTATCTAACTTACGCTGTATCGGGGGTTGGCAAAGGATGACCCTTGGGGCCAAATTCAGTCCACTCCCTATTTTTGTAAATAAAGTTTTATGAGAACACAGACATGCTTATTCATGTATGTATTGTCTATGACTGCTTTCATGCCACAATGACAAAACTGAGTAGTTGCTAAAGAGATCACAAGATCTATAAAGACTAGAATGTTCACTTACTAGTGATTAGCCTTTTCCAGGAAAGTATGCTGAGCCATGCTCTAACTCGTGTATGTCATGTACTTTATGTCTTCTCCACTAGAATGTAAGCTCCGTGTGGGCAAGGATTTTTGTCTCTCTTCTAAATTACTGCATTTCCCCTTATCTGGGAAAACATTAACTACTCAGTATATATCTGTTGGATGAACGAATGAATGTTGAAAATTTTATTCATTGGCAAGGTCTAGCTCAAATATCACTTTTCAGGAAGCACTCCTTTGCATCATGGGGATTTCTGCACAAAATCTCATTTCTCTTACTAGATGGTAAGCTTCGAGTGTCACCTCTATCTTGAAGCCATCCTTTGTCTCCCACGATGGAACTGACCTTTCTTCATCTATTCCTCTTACAGTCTTCTGTGGCTGCACATAGTGTACAGTAGGTATTGAGGTATTTGACACATGTTGCACTCTCCACTTGACTGAGATTAAGTGGGTGGGGACTGTGGTTTGTCTCTGTCCCAGGCATATATCTCAGAGCCTGCAGCCTGGCACATTGCAGGTTCTTAGCATACGGACCTGGATTTCCCCCACTGAAACCTTCACAACCCTCCTAGCAGAGACAGACACACATTTAGTAGGGGCTAAGCTATGTTTGTGGAGTAGAATTAAAGGCAAAGGGAACAGTGCTGAGCCAGAGAACACAGCATTAGTGGGAGCTGTGGAGAGGAAGCTAGAAATAGGCAAAGAAGGGAGGGGACAGGCTCTGTTTCATTTCACTCTAGCATAAAGAGGTAACAATTTTAAAAAATCAACTCTCCTCGGCCTCCAGACACACATGCTCTGTGGCATCATTAAGCAGCTGGTGCCAACATTTACCTCACACCTCCCTTAGTAGGCAAGAAGCATTTCCTAAACCCTTCTCCTCTACACTTTTAAAATAAAGGCCTTAGTGGATCTCAACTTCAGCAAACATAACATTTTCTACTCTTCTATACTGTAAGATTTTTGAGAGTAATGACTGTGCCATTCTTTTATATTCCTAGTACCTAGACCATGATTACATAATAATAGATGCAGAATTAATTTTCATTGAGTTACATAAATGGTACAATATGAAAAGAGAAGGGAAGAAGGAAAGATGGAAGAAAAAGACTTGCACAGATGCTTGTTGTGACTTGGAACTTGGGAAAAAGTCCAACAATCAACAAAATACTCAAAATACTTTAAATGAAGGTAAAAACCATCATTGTTTTCTCTCTGCCTAAGGTTTTTAGGAATTTTCTTCTATTCAAGAACATAATTGCAGAAAACTAGACCGACGATCTGATTGCTTTCATAAGCTCCATGATGATTAAAAGAGGTGTAGGCAGCTCCAAGGCCACACATGAAAAGAGAAATGCTGAGCCTGTTCCATTTGAGCCTTTGTGTCTTGCTTGGCTCTTTGTCAAAACCAAGTCTCCTTCTGGAGATAGAGATGCAGATCACCACCTACCCCAACTGTTTCCACTTGACTTAAGAGACAATGTGGGGAAGAACATCACCCCTATTTCACCCTTCAGAGGCAGGCTGCTTCTGCTATGGCAAGGAGAAGATCGCTTTCTATGTAAGATTTCTTATTTCTGCCTTCCGGAGGTTGGTTCATTTTCTTTTAAACACCTGTGCTGTAATATGCTAACCTGATCCTAAGACAGGCCCCAACTAGTACACACACAGATCCATGCACACCCACACACATACGCAAGCAGACTTATTGTCATAGCTCGTGTCTCTTATGGACAAGATGCAGAGTGAGTGAGCCAGCAGATGGACACCCTGGAGGTTTGGAGCCATGTCACTCCCTATCAGCTCTCTCCAAACATCCAGGCAGGATCTGGGAGGGACTGCCCTTGAGATGGGTGGGCGCCATGAATTTCCAGCTGGAGCAACATGTTTCTGTCCCCGAGGGGTGAAGAAGTTTCTTCAGCTGTTCTGTAGATATGTCATGTTGAGATTGCATTCAGGTGTAGTTTTAGCTGCCTTCCTTCTTAAAACTTCCCTCTTCCTTTTTGAATTCCAATGAGGCATCTTTTGAATGCTGAGATTGGGAAGTAAGACTGAGACCTGCTTATGGGCCAAGGGTTCTTACTATTAGATAAGGGTTAGGATCATTAGACCTGCCTATGGGCCAAGGGTTCTTACTAATAGATTTTGAATAACCATAAAAACACATTTCCTGCATTCTTCTTTATCATAGATCAACTGGTTAATTAATCATTCACTTAATGAGTGTTTATTGTACCTTGAATTTGTGTCAGGTAGTGTGCTAGATGCAAAAGTAGATATTCTTATTTCGGTTTTTCAGATAAAGAGAATGAGGTTCAGAGAGTTGAGGGGTTTAGGTGGAAAGTGGCCGAGTCAGGAACCAAAGGCCTGTCTTCTGGTGCCTGCTTAATGGGGTTTTAACCAATGTAAGTATTAGGTGAGAGGTGGCCAGGAGAAGGCAGGACATTAGGGGTTATTTCTTAAGCCTGTGGGTAACCACTGAGGCAGCAGGCCAGAAAGTCACGTGACCCAGTGTGATGTATGGGAGTGGACAGCGTGGTGCCTTGTATGCCATGAAGAATTAATCTCAGGGAGATGCTAGTGAGCTCCAGAGACTTAACATCAGTGCCGAGAGATCAAAGATATGATATCTCTGGCAGAGTGCGCTATCAGGAGCGATCAAAGCAAAACAAAAGGGTTCCTTTCAGTGCCCTATGCATTAGCGGCCTGACTCGCTGACTCTGGGCACAAAGGAATCCGTCACAGTTTGGGAATGGTGCTAACACCGGCATGGGCGTTTTCTTCTTGACATCTCCATACATCTCACTGTTGCCTGTCCACAAACAAAAATGTTATCAGGCCCATGGGTTTGCCCCTGCTCATCCCCAAGCTGGCTGTCCTCATCTTCTTCTGAGTGTGTGTGTGTGCTCAGTAGCTTTTCTGCCTTCCTCGGATGATGGTGGTAGAGGCCGTCCTTGTCTGGAGGAGGTTTGTCAGGGTGCACTGCTGCAGGTTGGCCCCTGAGCCCGCCCTGCCCTCGCTGCAAGGCTGCTGCTGGACTGGATGTGCCAGGCTGGTGACGCTCTGTGTCCTGGGTCCAGCCTGCACAAAGGCAGGACCAGGGACTACAGAGAGCATGGCGGGAGGCATCAGGATTGGCCACCAACTCACTGAGGGATTTTGGTCAAGTTGCTTCGCTTTGCTGAGTCTCAGTTTCCTTATCTGTGAGTTAGGCGGTTGGTCTGTGTCAGTAACTTTCACCCCAGCTTCTCTGATGATGTAAGTTTTCCAATCAAATTATAATAACCCAAGTAGAGGAGATGCCCCATAAATACTTCTTGAATGAATCAAAGCAAATCTATAAAGAAAAGCATGGAACCACGTGGACTGCAATGGACAGGGCCCTGGAGAACGCCCTTCTGAGTGCCCTCCCTCCATTCTAACGCCCGGCATCCCAGTGTGGGTCTCTAAGGCCCTTCTGTGGAACCCCAAGGCTCCACTGAACCCAGCCTGACAACCACAAATACAGACTTTCTTGTTTCTTAAAGCTCTGACATTCAGTGATTCTAGGGGAGCTGTTAAGTCTCAAATCTCTCACAAATTCATGAAAGATCTCTGACGTATTTTCTACATTTTTTTCGCAGAAATTTCCCTGGACTTCTCTGGGGCTC
This sequence comes from Rhinopithecus roxellana, assembly GCF_007565055.1. Taxonomy (NCBI): domain Eukaryota; kingdom Metazoa; phylum Chordata; class Mammalia; order Primates; family Cercopithecidae; genus Rhinopithecus; species Rhinopithecus roxellana. Next base: position 70,442,729 of record NC_044563.1, on the reverse strand, counting down.
TCCTGCTGGCTTTATGAAAAAGTCTGAACTGCTCAAGATGCCTCCTTTTTTTTTCTTTTTAGATGGAGTCCCCCTCTGTTGCCCAGGCTGGAGTGCAGTGGCGTGATCTTGGCTCACTGCAACCTCCACCTCCTGGGTTCAAGCGATTCTCCTGCCTCAGCCTTCTAAGTAGCTGGGATTACAGGCATGTACCACCACGCCTGGCTAAATTTTGTGTTTTTAGTAGAGACGGGGTTTCACCATGTTGGCCAGGCTGGTTCCGAACTCCTGACCTCAAGTGATCCGCCCGCCTCGGCCTCCCAAAGTGCTGGGGTTACAAGTGTGAGCCACTGCGCCCGGCCACAAGATGCCTCTTTATAAGAGGCTCCAGCCTGCCTTTCCAGCTGTTCTTCCCACTCCTATCATTTCCCTTCTCCTAGCAAAACTCTGTATTGGCTTATGCATGCCATGTGTTCTTATGCCCTGCATCTTTGCTTTTGCCATTCCTTGTGCTATTGCTTTTCCACTTTCTTCCTGCAAAACTCCTGTTCATCCTTTAAGACCTGGCTGCGATGTCCTGGCTCTTGAACTGTTCTACCTCTCACTCACTCACACAGGGCGGTCAGCTGCCTCTTTCTCCGAGCCGCCTTACCTTCTGGGACACGCCTCCAACACAGATCTTTGCATGGCCTACCTTGGCTCATCTAGATATGTTCATCTTCCCCGACAGACGGAGTGCCCCTGAGAGGCAGAGACTTGGCTTTGAATTCCCAGTGCCTAGCATGGAGCCTGATCCATAAAAACCACTCCATCCTTGTTCGTGAAATGACTGACAGAAACAGCAAGGGCTCTTGTGCATTTGGTGTGGCCCCAGAAGAGGTAGCTTCTGCGGCTGTTCCCTGTGGAGGCCAGCCGGCCACTCTCCCTGCACATAGCAGGCTGGCTTTGCCACCACAGGCCGCTTCTCAGAAGCTCAGCTGTCTCTCCTTCCTTACCTCTCAGACCCCTAGGAAAGTCTTTCCCACCAGAAATGTCTTTTTGGTGGCCTCAATCTGAAAAGGAAGGCTACAGAGCTTACAGATCTTAAACTTAAATGAATAAACAATTCACAGTGGTCCCCTGGCTTAGGCTGAATCTCAACTTGGAGGACTTGGTGTCCACGGTAAGTCTGGAGGCCTGAAGGTGGGAGGTGCTCAGATGTCTTCAGCAGCTGTACCCTGCACCCTGCCTGGCTACATGGCTTTCCTCCCCCATCCCTCAGGGAGTCTGGCCCTCCCACCCTGGATTAGTTGCATTTTCGTGGTCTTCCTCCTTCTAATCTCTCTGCCTGCCTCACAAAGTGGAGAATTCGATTTTCTTCCCAAAGAAAATCAGATTTGACTTAGCTCCATCCATTTTCACAATTGCTACTGAAACGCTAACTGTCTCTGCGAGGACAAAAGAACCAAACGAAGGACTTTCAGGGGGGGAATGAGCGTGTGGACACAACTGTGCCTGACTGAGAATCCCTTACAGACCTGGGACAGACATCTGCAGGCAGCAGGATGTGGATTGGAAGCCCTGGGTCTCCAGAGTCTGGCGATGAGGAGACCCAGAGGGAAGGAATTGGTTTGAAGTAGGGCTGCCTCGGGGGTGAGCATTTCTCCCGCAGCCCCACACCCAGCAGCTCTGAGAGAAGCCAGAGCTTCCTGATGCACCTGGCGTGACACTGGGACAAAGGTAATCCATTATGTGACTGGTATATCAGAGTCACAGAGGGGCTGGGTGCAGTGGGGTAAAGAGGCTGCAAGGCCACAGATGGACAAGGTGTGACCATCACAGCTGTGGTGGCTGGCCCCATGAAATAATTGGGACACCAGGAGGTACAGGGTCAGAGGACCTCTAAATAGCTCTGTAATGTTGGATGAGTCACTGGAAGCCCCCGAGCCTCACCTTTCCCATCTGCAGATCAGGGAGAAATATCACCTACCTGGGGGGCTGTCCTGGGGCTCAGTGTTCTCCTGCAGCACACTGCACGTGCCTCTACTGTGCGTGAGAGTGCGAGTCCCAGGTAGTGCATGTATAAAGCATGTTAAAGCATGTTGACCATGGATGTGCTCTCCCAGGGGAGTGTAGGCTTCCAGAGCAGGAAGGGGTGCATCTTACTCACTGCTTTATTCCCAGGGTCAAGCACCCTGCCTGGCCCCTGCGGAGCTCAGGGTGTCTGGTCGCCTGAGTGAGATGATGTCATTTAGACTGCTTGCCACCTGCTGCACACAGGAATTAGCTTCCAGGTTGAAGTGGGGCCAGTGTAGGGCCCACAGGAACCTGGACCATCTTGACTCTTTGTATAGGGAGGGGAAAGGAGGCAGGAGAAGCCCTGAGTACTTGTTAGTGGAGTGAAGTCTGTTAAGCTTTAAGCGGGAGGATCCAGTTCAGTAAGTAACTTGGTCCCCTGGGAGGGAGGGCCCCCAGGTCCCTTCTGTGTTGGCTCCACAGCCTCTCTTCTCTCCTGCATTAATTCAGGTGGGGAAGGCCTGAGCTTGCCTCCCTAAATTCCCTGCACCCCGCAGACGCTGCCCCATTCTCAAGGTGCCATGTGTAATCAGGAAGCAGAGGCTAGCTCCAAAGCTTTTGGGGCAGAGGGAGGAAGGCAGTGGCTAGGCAGTGGGTTGTCCTGTTGCTGAGGAGACCTTGAGGAGGAGGCTTTTGGGGCAGGCATGCCTGTTGCAGGCTTGGAATGGGCCTTGGGGAGGGGCAGTACCCTCTCGGCCAGAAAACACAACTGGGCCATCTTCCCTCATCTCTGGCAGAATGACTGCCTTCTTAGTCCAGACTGAGTCCTGTGGAATGTGCGGTTGGAGCAAAAAGATGAAGAATGAGTCTAAGAGGTCGTGAGGAAAGACAGACCCAGTAGACTGTGGCTCAGCCTTTCTTAGGAAGTAGACTTCTAAGAAACAAGAACGTTGGTTTAACAACGAATCTAATTGTTTTAGGGAAAAGAGGTAGTGCATGGATAAAATGTGGAAAGATATAGAAGCAGAAACAGGAAGTGGAGCCTGGTGAGGAACAAAAGGTATCACAAGGGTCATTTTAGGGACATATTGCTGGAGAGACAGGAAGTCGAAATTGGCACCATTCTTCTAGATTGCCCAGAGCCCTCCAGCGTCACAGGGGGAGTCAAAGGGTCAATAGGGGCTCCTCCTTTGCAGCCTCAGGGAGTGATTACCTGCCACGAGTCCGGGTACTATCCCTGTAAACAATGAGACAGGCAGGCAAGACAGGAGCAGCTCCCTGGCATTCTGCTGCTGGGGCACTGAAGCAGTGCTGGCTGGGAGCTCACAGGTGGGTGTGAACCTGGGGGCTCCGTAGACATTCATGGGACCCAGCGCACTCCACCGGACAGGAGAAAAGTTCACAGCCCAGGGTCCCCTGTTATTTTATGAGCTTGGGAGGTTCCTGCGGCTAGAAACACAAGGGAGGGAGCCCTAATCATAATTACTAAGAGCACGCCATATTTGCTGCTTTTAACTGTTTCCAAATCCTTTGAGTTCATAGGCTCATCTGCTCCTAAACCAGTCCTTTGAGGTATCTGGCAGACACTTTTCCACCCTTCCCTTCCTTGACATTTCTGTGGCATTTGGCTCTGTGGTGGCTTCTTTCTTCGCTTCCTTCTTCTGGAAACTCTCTTTTGTTGTCCTCTTTCTGGGACACCCTCCTCTGGAGCTTCCATTCCTTCTCAGTCCCTGTCCTCACTCTGCTTCCTGTCCCCAGCCACTTAAATATTGATGTCCCTAGGTTCTATTCTCAGCCGTCTTCTCATTCAGAATTCGTCTCCTCAGAGTAGACTCCTCACTCCCTGAGACATTTACATCATGTCTCCACCTAGCCTGTGGCCATGGCCCTCAGCCCCGCAGAGCCCGCTGCCTGCCGACTAGACCCGTCCACATGGGGGTCCACAGGCCCCTCCAGTGTGACACATCCAGATGAGTTACTCACCTTCTCCTCCCTCTTGTCATCACCTCTGCACCATCAACATCCGCTAACTGTCCACCAGAAATCAGGGAGCCATCCTGGCTCCACCCTCTCCCCACCTTAAATGTCTGGTCAATCATGCCTTCCTCTCAGCCTGACTCCTGCAGGTATCTTCAATCTGTGCCCATCCTCGCAGCTCTGAGCTCATTCCCTACTTCGTAAGTTTGCTTAGACTGGTGGTTCTCAACCATGGCTGATTTTTGTCTTCCCTGCCTAGGGGACATTTGACACCATCCAGAGACAGTTTCTTATGGTCACAACGAAGTAGTTGCTACTAGCGTTAAGTGGGTAGAGGCTAGGGATGCAGCTGAAACGATACAACGCGCTAGGCTGCCTCTGCAACCAAGAGTCAAAATGGCGGTAGTCCCCGGGTAAAGAAAACCTGGCTTACAACATGCAATGCTTTTCTTTCTTTGTTTTTTTAGACAAAGTCTTGCTCTGTCGCCCAGGCTGGAGTGCAGTGGCACAATCTCGGCTCCCTGCAACCTCCACCTCCCGGGTTCACGCTATTCTCCTGACTCAGCCTCCCAAGTAGCTGGGACTACAGGCTCCCACCACGGCGCCTGGCTAATTTTTTTATATTTTTCGTAGAGACAGGATTTCACCATGTTAGGCAGGATGGTCTCGATCTTCTGACCTCGTGATCCACCTGTCTCAGCCTCCCAAAGTGCTGGGATTACAGGCGTAAGCCACCGTGCCCGGCCAACATTCAATACTTTTCTAACTGGTGTCTCCGACAATCAGGTTGGTTCCCCTTCAAGCCCCTCTCTGCTGCCTCCTGCGAGAATGCTTAGCTTACAAATGAATCTCTCTGCATGTCTCCATTTCCCAACTTCTCAGCATAGTTTACAAAGCTCCCTAAGATCTGGTCCTGCCCACCTCTCCAGACCCACCTTCCATTTCCTCTCTTAGTCCATGCTCCAGCAGTACCAGATAGTCTGGCATTCTCTGAGTAAATCATGCTCTTCCATACCTCTGGGCCTCTGCCCAGGTCTCAAATGACCCTATCCCAGGGTCCATCCCGCTGCGTCCACTGTTTGCATTGTGTCAGAGCTTACTTAGTCTTTCAAGACTCAGCCTGAAAGACTCAGCCTGTCCACTTCCTGGACAAAGCCTTCTCTTGGCTATGCTTCTACCACAATTTGTGTGTATTCTCATGTCTACCTTTCACATTTCTGTTTCTGCAATCTTCTTGAGGTCACAGATGTGATTTTATTTATCTTTACAGACCCAATGCATAGCGCCATGTCTGGTGAGTGAATGCACACAGGAAGAAAGCTTTGCCAAAATTTGCACACCTTGTTGCTGGATTAGGACTGGCATTCAGGTCTTTGGACTTCCAAGCCACGCTCACCTCATCAGACCTGATGCCTCTAAGTAGGTCAGTTTTAGGTCCTTGAGCTACTTGATCCATCTGGCTCCCAGTTAGAGAAGCACAAGAAATTAATCACACATGGTGGCTGCTGCCTCCATAAGTGCTTCCATTTATTCACAAGCTGAAAGACAAGAGCTTGGCCCCCCAGCGTATGCTGGATCAAAAGCAACGAACAAAAAGGATTGCAAAAGAAAGTTGCAGGAAACAGTAGCTACTTTGATGCAGGCAGCTCTTTGAGGAAGCAACTGAGGACTGTGTCCCCAGCAGCGAAGAGAGAGAGAAGTCACTGCCAGAGGGTGAAGGAAATCACTGCAGGAAGGGTGGCACCTCACTAGCTTCTCTGTTGGTTTCCAGCGAGTGCCAGGAATGGGGGAGGGGTGTCTCATTAATCTCACCTCCTTGCTGCTCTGCCTGGGGTCTTTACAATCTGCTCCATTTGGAGACTAAGGATTCCTACAGGAATGGCCATCTGAGCCAGAGATTTAGGAAGGAGGTTTATAAGTAATGGCTAGAGCGATAGAGTAATTAATAGGAAACTTATTAACAATACAATGATTTCATAATGATTCCACAATTTATAATATAAATGTATACATAATTTGATGAATTATTGTATTGAGCCCAAGGATGCAGGAATGCCCAGATCCTGTCCTTGAAATAGCCACCCCTTCTCATGAGGACCCCTCAGAAAATATAAGCACACAAAGAAAGGAAAGCAAAGCAATGCTTCATTGTTAGCTGGACTTGTGGTCAAAACCCTCACACTCTCTGGTCAGCGGACTAGGTGACGTTTTCCACTAAGCAAGTTAGGACTAAGCAGCTCATAACAACAGCCAATCCAGTGCACCAGCTAGCCTCGGGAAAGTGTAGTCAGCTGCAGAGACAGTGAGAGAGTTACCGTTTCCTTCAAATTCCTGTTCTTTGGATTTGACTTGGGCAGCCTGGCTCTGAACCAGGACACCATCTCTGGGTTGGCGGCCGTCTGAGAAAACATGGAGAGAAGACACTTTGAGGAAGGCAACCTTGTAATGCTGAGAGGAAGCTTGTGCTCAAGGAGACTCCGAGGAGAATTTGGATCTAACCCCAAGGCACTGCAGAGTGGAAAAGGCCATTGGGAACCCCTTGTCTTACCAGAAAACCAAGCAAAGGAGACGATAGACCAAAGAGACTGGACTGAAGTTAAAGAATAATGCTTAAGTGTTTTGTTTGGTACTCAGAGGGCTTGCCTTCCCATTGTATTCACATATACTGCAAAAGACTTTGGTGAAATGCCATGTGGAAGGAGGAGGATTGGTTCCCATTGTGAATATTGAAAAAATGAGTCCCGGGGTTCTGAAGGCAGCTTGAGATATTTTGAGCATTTCACCTCTGAAGTAAGAGTGCAACCCTCCAATTCAAAAGTGTAATTTCTAGTCCCTTTGTTGAAAAGTCAGTTATGAAACTTTAGAGTTTCACTTTTGGCTTTGGGCTGAACTTTTCAGAGCCTTTAAGGCCAGGTGGGTAAGTATTTTTAGAGATAGTAATGAGGCCTAGGGACTATGCACACAGCTGGAGCTCAGCAGGTGTCTCTGAGGAGAAGGATAAGGACCTCAGTAATGGGCAAGACCCCTCTCCAGATGGCTTCTCATCCCTCAGACCCACAAGAGAGGTGCATCGTAAGCTCAAGACACCTGAGACACCATAATCCTCTTCCCCAGCCCTCTGTCTGTCCCTTGAAGGGATGCAATGCGCTGGGGAGATGAAACCAGTTTGCATCTTAGGAAGGATATGGATTGTTTTTTTTTCTTTCTCTGAACTGTCACTTGCTATAAAAACGATCATTGATATTCAGCCATTATACTTCCATAATCATTAATATTCTTAAAAGGCTCTTGGAAACACATTTATACAAGGGCTACACGATCAGTTCCTACATTTACTTTCAATTTAAATAACCGTTTTAGCCAGGGTTTTGATGTGCTGTTTACTTTAATTACCATTCTGCCCCTTTCTGTGTCTTGACACAGTGTCATTTAATATTTTATGAATTTCCCTTAGCCCTTTTTTCCCTGATATGTGTGATTCGAATGGGTTGCTGCTTTTTTTTTTTTTTTTTAAAAACTTGTAGTTTTAACTTTTCTGAGACTTGCTGTAAACAAGATGTGGCATGCTTATGGATTCTCTTCCCCCAGTGATAATGGGAGGGAATAAATAAAACAGCAAACAGCTGCTTTACCCAGATGGCACAGGGATGCCAGGGCGTTCTGGCCCTGCTGCAGGCACAGAGTGACAAGCCAGCAACTTCAGGTGAGGTGGGAAGCAGCCCAGAAGAGGTCAGTGTCTGCCTCTCAAGGTGTGGGCCATCAGCCTGAGAATCACCTGGGAGCCCCACTCCAGAACCACTGAGGCAGAAGCTGCATTAGAACAAGATCCCGAGGTGGTTGAACACTGGAGTTGGGGAAGCACTGCACTAACGGAAATCAATCAGTGGATCTGAAGAAAATAGGCGTTTCTCAGCTGTTTTCTCCCAAGTCCCAGGCTTTCATCAGAAAAAAGCTCTACTTTTGGGATCTCTGGCAGGTTCTTGGGGGCATTTATAAATAAGTGCTATACTTTAAACACTGTGTTCACGATCTGTTTTTTCAGTGATCCATTTGTTTACTTAAGAAATATATGGCCAGGTGTGGTGGCTCATGCATGTAATCCCAGCACTTTGGGTGGCCGAGGCGAGTGGATCACCTGAGGTTGGGAGTTCGAGACCAGCCTGACCAACATGGAGAAACCCTGTCTCTACTAAAAATACAAAAATTAGCCAGGCGTGGTGGCGCATGCCTGTAATCCCAGATACTCAGAAGGCTGAGGCAGGAGAATCTCTTGAACCCAGGAGGCGGAGGTTGCAGTGAGTCGAGATCATGCCATTGCACTCCAGCCTGGGCAACAAGAGTAAAACTCTGTCTCAAAAAAAAAAAAAAAAAAGAAGAAGAAGAAGAAATTTAGTATTTTATGTACTAGGAACTACAGAAAGTGATAAAGCAGACCGTGCAATATGGTCAGTAACAGAGTGTGTCAAAGTGCTAAGGAATCACAGTGGTGGAGACTGATAAGCAGGTCAGAGAAGTTTTCGTTGGAAGGGTACTTTCTGAACGATTCTTGAAGGATGCATGGGAGTTAGGGGTGGTTGGGGAGGACAGTGTTAATTGCAGCAGGATAGGGTTGGTGGTTGGAACGGTGCTGTCTTCTGGTCCAGCTGCGCCTGGCTCTGGCCAAGGGCAGGGCCAATGTGTACCGCCTGCAGCAAGCATAGCGGTTTGGCAGGGAGGCTCATAACGGGACGTTTACCCATCCTCAGAAAGCAAGGGCTTTCCTATGGGACCATTGTTGGCTCCTGCCCTACAGAGGAACATGCACTGGAACTCGGGGCTAGGGGGTTACATGCAAACTCAGTTCTACCAATTGCTAGTTGGGGCCTTTGATGACACCTTTTATGTCTCTGTAAAAGTCATAAAATGTGCTTCTGTGAGGGCTAGATGAGATAAAACCCATGACACAGACTGGCAGTCAGTAGTAACATTAGCTGGGTCTGAATGTGAATCTGAGGTTGACGAGTACGGGAAGGAATAATGGCAAAGATAAGGAGAAGAATAAGCCCATGTAAGCATCTCTGGGATCCTAGAACAACAGAGACCGATGCATGACCACCTGGGGAGAGAGAGAAAGAGAGCTTCCAGCGGCCTCATTTCCCGCCTCCTCCACCTACTCTTTGTTGACACTTAATATAGAAACTAGGCCTGTAACTGGCGACAGATCAATACTTCCACTGAAGAATAAAAACTCTCATGGGACAGGCCAGACCAGGGATATGATCTCAATAATGTGCGTCGGGGAATTGGGGCTTATTGGAAAACGTGGCTTTGGAGGTAACAGGCAGCTGTCAGGCCCCAGAAAATGGGAAAGAAGTGGATATCAAAACCTGTAACTCTGGTTTAAGGACAGACATTATTTCCTTGTCTCTTTCTGTAGGAACTGAAGTAAATTGCCCTTTAGGCAGAACCAAACCAAAGAGGAGACATAAACTCATTTTTGAGTGAGGAAATACAGCTAAAAATGACTTTCCCGTTGCTTCCTTTCTCAGATATGGCATTTACCATGGGTAACAGATGAATGGATAATCTTCATTTAATGGCAAAGATAAGGGGGATCCTTCCTGATACTGAAGGTACAGAATAAACATCCCAGTATTTCCAGACTCCCACCTTCCAGGCACTGGCAATTCAGCAGAGGTCTGGGTTTATTCTCTGGTCATCACTGCATTTATGAGTCTTCAATTAGTCCTGACTTAGCTTGAGAGTTTTTATAAAACTGCCCAGCGTAGCGCCTAGCAGAGAGTACATGTTGCATACGTTTGTTAGTTTCTTTCTTTCCACAGCTACTGCTGCTGGCTACTTTGCGTTTGTGAGGATTTGGTCACAAGAGGGATTGTCTAGAGAGAGCAGATGGTCTGGTTGACTTTCAGTTGTAGTCACAGCAACAATAGCACCATTTATGGGGCCATACACTTTATGCCAGAGGTTTTACACACATTTCCTCATTTAATACTCCAATGAACCCTGTGAAATGGACACTATCACCTCAATTTTGCAGATAAGTAAACCGAGGCTCATGGCAGTGAAATCATTTGACGAGTCACACAAAGCTAAAATGTAGATGCCAGAGCCAGGATTTGATGAGAGGTCCCCGTGACATTTCAAACCAAGCTGTTTTTGGTGTTCGTATCACTTTCTAAACAGAGAACTGGAGAGCTGGAAGGACCCTCAGAGATCATCTGGGCTGGTGGTTCTCACCTGGGGGCGATTTTGTCCCCAGGGGACATTTGAGAACATCTGAAGATTTTTTTTGGTTGCTACGACTAAGTGGGGGAGTAGGGGTACCTGCTCCTGGCCTCCAGTCGGGAGGCCAGGGTGTGCTAACCACTCTGCAATGCGCAGGCCAGCCCCCATGACAAGAATTATCCTACCCAAAATGTCATTCGTGCTGAGGTTGAGAAACACTGGTCTAGACCAATCTCCTGATTTTACAGATAAGAAAATCTGGGTGTGGGTAAGGTTAAAGGTCTTGCTAATTTCCTTAGGACAGAGGATACTGGGGATCACCATACATCCCCACAGTCCTCCCCTACCCTGTGCTGCCCAGGAAGAAGAGCTCAAAGGGAATGCCCCAGACTGGCCGTCGTAAGCATGGTGTGGAAAGGTCCTGCTTAGTTTTCCAGGGAGCCAGCAATTGGTTACATCAGAAAACTTTGTTCTCAGGAGCAGTGCCCTTATGTAGATTTCAGGGAAAAATAAAAACAGCTAAAGTTTTCTCAAATAGTGAGTTTCCCAATTTGCTCCTGTTGGCAATTTTCTAATGTAGGTTCAGTGGAATCTGGGTGAGAGGGTGCTGCTGAGTGGGGATGTGCTTACCAAGGGGAAAATGAATGTGTCCCCTGATTGGAGGCCAGCTTGCCAGACAACTGTGACTGTCAGCACACAGGGCTGGGGCCCTGGCCTTGGGAAGGGAGTGGGGAGGAGCAGGGGTGGGGCCTGGGGCTCAGGAAGGGGGTAAGGAGGAGCAGGGATGCACCTTCAGGGCAGAAAGGGTGCTGGTGGAGCCCAGCTCCAAAGCACAGAGAGGGCACAGTGGGCAGGGAGAGGGCAGAGGAGGGAGCGAACTGTCCCCCTCCTCTGTCATGCCTGCATCACTGCTCAGGTCCTGGGGGCCTAGGGAAGGAGTGGAGGGGAGAGACGGTAGTTTCCTGAGTCACACGGCCCCATGGGTTCTGGGGAAGGATCTGGGCAAATCTGCAGCAGCTCCGAGTCCCAGTTTCTTTCCCTGCTGGCAGGACGATGGCAATAACACCCATGATGGATGAAGTGAGAGACTCTTGGGACACACAGCACGTGCCTGCTTCTTCCCCAGCTCGGAATCCTCCAGTAGAGGGGGACATTTTCAGACACAGTGAGCTAGAGGAGGCTTTTTTCAGTTTCTTAATTCTAAATGTTTAATTACTATAGGCACCTAATAGTTGTATATATTTATGGGGTACCTGTGATGTTTTGACACAAGTGTACAATATGTAATGGTCAAATCGGGATAACTGGTATCCATCAACTCAAGCATTTATTATTTCTTTGTGTTAGAAACATTCTAATTCTACTCTTTTAGTTCTTTTAAAATATGCAATAAAATACTGTTAACTACAGTCACCCTGTGGTACTACTGAATATTAGATCTTATTTTCCTATTTAAGTGTATTTTTGTCCTCATTAACCATCCCACTTTATCCCTCCCTTCCCACTACCCTTCCCAGCTGCTGGTAACCATCATTCTCCTTAGTGAGGGTTGCTGTTTGCAGAATGTTGGCCAGGTCAGGAGAATGTAAATACACGAGTATACCTAGACCTTCCGATACGCCAGCAGCCAAGCATGTGCCACCAACACCTAAGCCCAGGAACTAAATCCAATGCATTTTCATTCATAGAGGAATGAAATTAATTAATTAACTTTGAATTAATCATAGGGGAGAAGCCTCCAACAGCCCCTGTCGCCCCCTCCACCCCTGTCTCGCCTTATCTCGTCCTTTTCCTTTGAGCAGGTGAGTGATCTCTTGATTCCTCGCTCCGAGATTCCCAGCCACGGGCTGCAGCTGGAAGTGGGTTTCACAGAAGGTCCCGGGCTGGCCTCACCTGTCATGCCCTGTGTGTACCTCACTTGGGTCCTCAGTGTCAAAGGCAGGACTATGTGTGACACGGGGTTTCCACAGAGCACTAATGGAGTCCGTTAGTATTCAGACCGAGTTTCCTATTTTTTTTTTTTCCCCAAGAGTGCAACATTGTGGTTCAATATTTGCTGGGTGGTAATTAATAGCACTTAATCTGTAGATCTGGAGCTGGTTTCTCATCTGCTGAGAAATGAGGTTACCATAGCCACCCCATGTTTGGCTCCTTCTCTCCTTTTCCCTTCCCAGAAATGTCCTTTTGTGTTTTTCTCAGCCCTAGGAGGGCTCAGGACAAGAAGGCTAAAAGCACCCAGAGAGATTTGCTGCTGCATGAGCTGGCAGCTGCCTGAAAGAAAAGTTTATAAAGACAAGAAGAAATGGACTCCACCCACCTCAGAGGCCTGATGGGGTGTCGGACAAGACATCCTCACAGGTGGAGGGGCCTCTTACTCTTCCACACAGGGTCCTAAACAAAGCACCTTCAATTATCAGACTATGATGTTTCGACTGCGTACTGTGTTCCAGGTGGCTCAGATAGGTATTTTGTCGAATTCTCATAACACTACAACTATCTTGAAAGGCAGGTATACATGATACAAATGGTACAAATGAAGAAACTGGCTTTCAGAGAGACCAAGTAACTTGCTCAAGGCCACACAGCTAGAAATTAGCAGAAAGAAAACTCCAATCCAAAGTGAAACCCTTCCCCCCGTTCCATGCTGTTGTTGAAGGTGTGAATTCCACTGTGTGAATTTCTAGCCTTCTGTGTATGACTTGCCCACAGAGCATTAGGTGACACTTATAGTGTTAATTCGACCGCATTTTGGCATGGTTATGCGGCTTCTCTGCAAATCGTTTCATCTTCCTGTGCCTGACACCTTTGTGTAGGAGGCTGGGTAGACGTCACTAAATTACTTTCACTTTACAGATGGAGACACTGAGGCCCTGAGACACAGAGGGATCTGGGTAAAGCTAAACAGCTCTTGAGTAGTATTTGCTCTGTCGGTCAGTGTGTCAGGTGCAGGTAGCATCACGTGCCCTACCTGGGTCTTAAGGAATGATGAGATCCAGGCAGCTGGTGCTAACAGTGGCCTGTGCATACTCTTCCTGAAGGTATCTCACCTGCCTTTGTTTGACAGCATGTTAGCAACGTCTGTAATTTGGGCAGGAGTGAGGAGAAGGAAACCACAGTTAAGGTGTGTGTGTGGAGTGCTCTGCAGGCAAACCAGCCCACAAGGGATGCTCTGGTCACCGGTGCGGATGATGGCAAACACCTGAAGGAGAATCGTAGCCAACACTGCAAATCAGGCAGCACGTATCAGAGTTTAAAAACCTCAGGGAGTTTTGGGCCAGCCAATAAAATGTGCTCCATTTTGCCAGAGCTGAGGGGACTGGGCAAGAAGGAGCACTTAGAATTTTGACACTGCACTTTGATCAGTTTGACGGGTTTAGTATTATAGAAATATTTCATTGTTTCAGCAGAGACGAGGAAATCTAATCATCCATCCAGCTGCACTCTGAATTTGCCATGATTCGCTAGAAGGGGGGGTGTATGGAGGGGGGGCAGAGAAAGAAATAAACAACTGATTTAAAATGCAGTTTAACCTGAGGTAATTTGGGCCCATTAGTTCAAATTGTGTTTTTTTCTTCCCTCCTTTTTTTTATTTAAGTCATTGCTCTATTTTCAAGATATTATTTTTTAAAGGTGGCATCTAATTATGTTTTCTCTCCACATTCATTTTGAGCAGGTAATAAAGGCTCAAGATGGGGGAGTTCTACAGTGATTAATGGAAGAAAATGTAGATGGGGCTGAATTGAAGCAACAGTGTAAAATATGATTTTATAAACAGGATAGAAAGAAATTAAAGTGCTCCATTGCTAAACTCAGTGGAGAATGGTATTCATTGTGTGTTGGGTGCTGCAGTAGTGGTCTGGAATCTGTCTGGAGAAAAGTCTTTCTGGATATACCAGATCAGCCTTTGGTGGTCACTAGGTCCTCTGACTTGGGTGTGACACAAAAGCCCCCCACTTACAGATCCCTCTCCTACCCAGGAGATATGTTGCTTATATTTGTGATATATTCCGGTGGGCAAAGCATTGCTGTATCCCAGCATCCCCTTTTATCTTCAGAGGGAAGGCCAATAAGTTTATAATCCCTTAGTCTGATTATGGCTCCAAGGAGGAGGGACTGGTAGAGGGGCCCTAGTAGGGTGTCTTGATGGGACACAGGGGATGGGGCTAGGGACAGGGAGCACAAAAATGGCCTGAAAGACAAATTTAGAAAAATTTTTATTTTTGCATTGCTGGGCTAAAATATATCCTTTTCTTGTTGGGAGCAGAGAGGGTAATCCTTGTTAGATTTACCTTAGAATGAGGTCATGCTTCTTGGAAACAGCCACTCACTGAGAAAGAAGATATCCATTGTTCCATGAGAGCCCCCATGGTAGGGTGAGTGACAAGGTTCTTGGAAATATCATCAGATAGTGCCTACTTTGGGGCTGAATGAGAACAGGAAAGTGGCAGAACAGGGAAAAGGTTTCACCACAAGGAGCTCATTCCTGCAGACCTTGAATGGAAAACCAGCTCTTGGCATTATATAACACAGGCCAACTTTCTCTTCCTAACAACAGGAAGAGGCAATTCAGGTCAAAGACAGACCCTCCTTTCCTATGCAGAGGCCTCTTGTCACTTTGCTAATTTCTTTGTTTGTGCTTCACCTTCTGTTCTCCATTTTCACTCTTCCCATCCCACTGGAGCACAGATCCAAGTTTTAATCCAGATGCCCATAATGCTGCTCACCCATCACCTACTTGTGATATGGATATTAATATGCATATAATTTTAATGATACAGTCTTCATGGTCTTTCAATTCCCTTATTTAATATTTTTGTGTTTGTTCACAGTCTGTTGGCTCTTGTGGGGCCAGCACAACGACTCTTGCAGGGCTCTGTAGTTCATATGGAGCCAGACACTGAACTCCACCCTTCAGATATCCCATGCCCATGTGTTGAGGGTGACAAGGAATGATTTCTTCCATCTAACCAGAGTTCAACAAATGCATCTTGATCTTCAAAGAAAACACCCGAGAGTCCACAACAGGGGACATGGGATGAATGGGAACTGCATAGGAGAGTTTAAAAGGCAGATAGGGAAATATGTGTTGAAGAGGGGTACTTGGCAACAAATCAGACTCTTACGCATAGAAAGGAGAGACCCCTAAGTGGAGAGGATGTGAAAAATTCAGATTGTGGGGCTTCGCTCTTGGAGACTGTAATTCAGTAGGTCAGGGTTAGAAGTCCAGAATCTTCTCCTCAGGCAATTCTAATGCAGCTAACATTTGGGAACCACTGAGGTCTTGGATGGCTCCCAAATGAAGAAACTGAAGTCTAGGAAAATTCAATGGCTCATCTAATGCCATACGGCTAGGTAATAGGGGAGGAGTGAGACTACCATTCCATTGCTCTTTCCATTCACCTTAATTCCACCACTTAGCATTTCACTAGTAGAGGACTGTTGGTCTGGGGGTACCAGGAGGTTGAATGGAGGACTCTTGTGTTAAGAAGGGAGAACTATTTAGAACACATGTGAAACTCTATTTACACCAAGCTTTAAATTGAACTTCCCATTTCCCAGTTTCAGCTTCCAGAATGCAACCTTAATCTAGTTCATTTGCATAAGCTTTAAAATAAGCCTTTAGAACAAATGTAAATGGATCTTCAAAGAACAATATTATGATGGGTTCAGTGTAAATGACTCAAAAACATATGGATGGCATTTCTTGAGGATTTCCCAGAGAGTCTTGCTGTCTGTCTGTATGCAAGGGAAGTTTATTATCAAAGCAAAACTAGGGGTTGGGAGAAGTATGATATTCTTAAGGTAGTGTATCCTAACCTGTCTGTGGTTCTAATTTATTTTCATGCCTCAGTGAGCTGGACTGATATCATAGAATGGCCAACATGAAGCAGAAGTCAATCTCTTCATCAGGCTGAACGTGGCTCACAGAAGCATCTGACACCCCAGGTCATAGGACACACGACATAGATCTCAGAACTGAAAAGAACAAGAGATTTTCTCATAAAGCTCCCCTCACCATGGTCATGAGGAAACCAAGGTTCAGAGAGAGCAAGTGACTTGTCAAGGTCGCATAGCCAGTACATGGTTGAATTGGGATATCAGCCTAGGTATGTCTAACTCCAAATTTTATTTTCTCTTGAATATATCACCTAGCAGCTAGAAATCAGCAGACAGTGGGCTTTAGAACCAGACAGGCAAACACAGCTTCAGGGCGAGGTTAGGCAGCTAGAACTTTATTGATCAACAACTTTGCCACATCACTGGCACATTGGTTGCTGGGCAACGTGGCTCCTCTCTGAAAAGGCAAGAAAAAGGTTCTGAAGATGATGGATCTGCATTAAGCAAAACCCAATAACCAGGCACTTTCAGGTCAAAAACTTGGTTTGCTGTGGTTTGGAGTTTCTAGGTCAGCTGCCCAGAGGCTGTCCTCTGCTCAGCTTATCTGAGATGAGGCCATCAGTAAGGACCTCCTCAGAGACAAGAGACAGGAAAACCAATTTAAGATCCCCTTAGACAGGGCAGATGGAGATATGGGCTTGTTTTCTACCCAATGTTAGTACTGTATCTTATCTTACAGCTAGGTTGAAACTAGAGGAATTGGCAAAACAAACAAACAAAAAACAAAACAGCACAAAGAGATGACTTGGGAATAGGAGGTGGGTGTTGCTAAACAGGGGCAAGTCATTTACTACTGTGGACCTTAGTTTCCCCATTGATATAATGGTGAGCCTAGGCTAGCTTCATGTTAGTCTATCAACAGGTGCTGGCTGGCTATAATAATCACCTGGAATGTTTGTTAACCTAGAGACTCTGAGGCCCCAATTTCAGCTATTCTGATTTAGGTTTGACATGATACTCAACAATAATTTCATCCATGCTATCAGAGGTATTTACTGCATGTCCAGGAGATGTTCTGGGCTCTGTGTTAGGTACTGGGGATATAATTGTGAATGCAAAGCACTGTATAAGGCAAATGGGGTATTTAAATCTTTAAAGGAGAATTCTTGTTGGATGAATGGCAGTGTAATATTACATACATGAGATTTAGTCAGAATTGGATTTGAATCTTTACTTTTCTACTTACTAGCTGTGTGACCTTATTTATGCAATTTACTTAACCTCTTTGATCTCATCTATAATATGAGGATATGATTATGGTACCTACTTCATAAGATGGTTGATGATTACATGAGATAATCTGGCTGAGTTGCTCAGATTCCTGGAACACAGTCAAGGCTCACCAACGGCAAATATGCACAGATTCCTGGGGTTTTAGGAGCTTGTAGGAATGTGTGCAGTATGTATAAGAGTGTGTGTGAGAGCCACATCATGCATGCATGTACAGTGTGTACGTTTCTCAGAATGAATTTAGTGATGGGGAGACTACTCCTGTATTTCTGCTTGGTTTCATCAGGATGGCCTCATGGAAGAGATGACATTAGATTTGGGCCTTAGCAATGGGCAGAATTTTGATAAGCAGCAATGAAGAGGAGCAGAAAATGTTCCAGAAATTGGGGTACTAGCTAAGGGGCAGAGAGCCCAGGAAGGTGGAGCTGTGCTTGGGAAAGTGGTGGACAGACCATTCGTGGAAGGCTGGCCAATGGCAGAAGGGCCTTGGGTGCCAATCAAGGGACAAAATAGACATTGATTTGTCTTTTGAAACACACGACTTTTTTTTTTTTTTTTTTTTTTTTTAAATGAGTGGAAAGCCTTTGATAAGCGTTTGTTGAATTAATGACTGAGATGTTGAGCAGGTGAACAGCCTTTTCTGGAAAGTTCACCTGGAGGAGGTGTGCTGACCAGAGAGGATGAAAGGGAGGCTGGAGGCAGGGAGGTCAGGACTGCCATACTGTCCCAGACATGCAGAACAGGCTGCTGGACTAGACGGGGACAACGAAATAGAGAGGTGGGGCCGGTGCAAAATGTATCTTGATGGAAGCAGCACCAAGTCATGGAGACTGATCAGGAAGCAGGTGTGGAAAGAAGCAGCAGAGACCTCAATTTTCAGAGTGTGTATCTGGAACAATACAGAAGAGACAGGGCCACTAAATGGGGCTGAGGAAAAGCACTCAGAGCCCTTCCAAGTTGAGCCAGGGCTCCCTGTTCTGTGCCCCATGGTGCCAGCAATAGTGTCTTACA
Organism: Rhinopithecus roxellana; assembly: GCF_007565055.1. Taxonomy (NCBI): domain Eukaryota; kingdom Metazoa; phylum Chordata; class Mammalia; order Primates; family Cercopithecidae; genus Rhinopithecus; species Rhinopithecus roxellana. Next base: position 70,424,414 of record NC_044563.1, on the reverse strand, counting down.
GAAACTAAGGACCCGATGAACAGTAGTCATATCACTATTCTTTATAATACTCATGCCAGTGTCAATGTTTTGACTGCTGCCTTCCCTGCTAGAATACAGGCTTCATGAGGCAGGTACTGTGTCTGCCCTGTTGCTTGCTCTGTCCCTGACACATAAAATTGTGTCTGCCACATAGTAAGTGCTAAAAAAAACAAAGGTGGGAAAAGTAGCTGAGAACTGGTTTACTGAGGAAAGAAGTTGACTCACTTTAAGACACATTAGGTTGAAGGTGATGGGAACTGTCTTGCTGGAAGTGTCCGCTGGGCAGTTGCATATTCTGGTTAGAGGTCCAGTTTCAAGGAGACCCTGGTCACCACTGGGCACTTCCTTCCATGCCAGGTATCACCTCCCTGGGGCCCTTCCCTTGAGAGGACCTCATGGGACCTCCTTCCAAATCCATCCCTACTTTCCCAGCCACACATACTGGTTTCTCCCCTGAAGGCTCTGAATTTGAGCGGTGATGATATCTCTGTGATACAGGATAGCCTCTTTTGCCTAAAGAAAACCACTCTGAAATGGCAGGCTTTCAAATGAAGCTTTGTAGTACACCCTATAGCAATTCAAAACGGGGTGGAGGGAGGGGGGAGAAGTCTGAACAATTGCTTAGCTCATTAAAAACAGCAGTTGGGCCTGTAATCCCAGCACTTTGGGAGGCCGAGACGGGCGGATCACGAGGTCAGGAGATCGAGACCATCCTGGCTAACACGGTGAAACCCCGTCTCTACTAAAAAATACAAAAAACTAGCCGGGCGATGTGGCGGCGCCTGTAGTCCCAGCTACCCGGGAGGCTGAGGCAGGAGGCGGAGCTTGCAGTGAGCTGAGATCCGGCCATAGCACTCCAGCCTGGGTGACAGAGCGAGACTCCGTCTCAAAAAAAAAAAAAAAAAAAAAAAAACAGCAGTTGGATCGCATTTCAACATCTGAAAAAAAAAGACAAAATGGAATTTTACAATGTGGTCACATGAGCTAAGACTACTGAAGCAAGATCAAGACAGATTAAAAAAAAAAAAAAAAGAAAAAGAAAAGAAAAGAAACAAAGCCCAAGTAAAACCCCCAGATAACTGGTTGCATTACTGTGAGTGCTTGGTGCGGCCACTTCCAGTGGCTCTTTGTTTCCCCTGTAAATTTAAAGATCCCAGCGTGAAAGCCAAAACAGGAGATGAGGAGATAAGAAAAAAGGCATCCAGATAGTGTCAGGTGGTCTAACCACTGAGCTTCAGCCCCTTGATACTCTAGGCGAGAGCTTAGCCTGCAGTAGCTCTCCTGGATTCTTCTGGTCATTCATTGCTTAAAATGTGGGTTTCCATAACTTCACAATTCACCTCCAAGGTGTAGACTGCATGGATTCCCAAGGAAAAGAATATCTGAAAGTTCCAGAGGCCAGGCTTGGTGTTGGGTGTTTATCATTGTACAAGTCCCTCCCTGCCTTACTCCTGAAAGGGGCACACTAGTGGTCACTCTGACTAGTTGGAGCCTGCTTGGCCACGGTAGCAACTGAAGCTGTTGGCCACCCTGCCGTTCCTGAAGGGTTTTCTTAATCCCTCTTTCCTCCTTGTCACTCTTTTCTTTTGCTTTCTCTCCTGCTACTCCATCCACTTTTTGTCATGTTTCTTTGTTGACTTCTACCCACCCTTTAAATGTTGGTGGTCCCTGAGGGTCCATAGAGATTTTCTTAATTTCGTCTACATTCCTTATTCTCTTTCACCTATCCGGCAATTTTTAAAAGAAATTTCTAAGTGCCAGACACTGTCCTGGGCATTTGGGGATATGAACATGAATGATGGGCCCTTGCCTTTAATCAGCCTGTGGTTTATTAGAGGAGAAAGTATGTAAAACAAACACAACAAAACGTGACATGTATCGTGCAAAGTGTCATGGAAGTGAGAGGAGAGCGGGGATAACTCTGCTTGGGACTTCAGGATCAGCTTTCAGCAGGAGGTGGCAATACATTGAGACTCCCTAATTCATTTCTCTGGCCATGACCTCCCCCTGTCTTCTAGCTCCACACCTGAGTTTCAGATGACTTGCCAGACATCTCTACTAGCAAATCCTGCAGATACATCAGACTCAGTTTTCAAAATGAAACCCCAACCTCCTTGCATTGACATTGCCAGCCACCCAGTCACCCAATCTGGAACCTGAGCCTGATCCTGGTCCCCCCTCTCCCTCCCTCCCCTAACCTACACCCTGATGATAATATCTCTATGAAAGTTCTGACCTGCCTCTTTCTACATGACCATGAGATCTGCTCAAGTTCAGGCCCTCGTTATCTCCAACCTGGAGTATTACAAGTATTGCAACCCCTGTCCAGCTCTTTGTTCCCAAACCCCATTGTGCTTAGGAATAACCTGCAGAGCTTATCACACAGACATCCTGCAGTCCCTCCCCTTGAGATTCTGGTTCAGGAGGAACTGTCTCAGGTGGCCCCAAGGGGAGTGGTTTGTGGACCTCACTGAGCATAGACAGTATCTCTCTGCTTTTAGTGTGTTCTGTTCTAATTAGTGCTGGCTACTTCCAGGGTATGTTCTGAAGCACAGACATGCTCCTGCCATGCCTTGGATTAAAAACCTCCAGTGCTTCTGAACATCTTAACCAGGCATTGAAGACCTTTCCTAAAATGACTGGAATCGCCTCAGCTGTGTAGCTCACTTGTTTTCCTTCCCCATAAATGAGCAAGTTGGCCTCATGGCGTAGAGCTTGGTGCTTAGTTTCATCCCAGGCCAACAGGCCTCATACCTCTACTCTACCCTGACAAGTTGTAACCCTCAGTAAACAACACAATCAGCGTATACTTCCAAAGGTGGTTGTATGAGGATTAAATAAAATATTGGGAATAGAGCTCTTTGCTCAGTATCCAGCATAGAGTAAGGCCTCCATACTGAAAGCTAGTACCGCCGTCCCATGTTCTTCCCCATTATGTCCTCTACACCCCAATTATCCCAGACCATTTACCATTCCCTGATTAAGTCATGCAACCTCATCGCCACTACCTGGGACGGTCCTTAATTGGAAAACTCCTATTCATCCATCAAAGGCCTGCTCACATGTTACCTCTCTGCAAAGCAGTGCTCTTTGTGGTTGTAGCTGTGCTCACAGAAAAGGCACTGTATATCCCTCTTTTGTGGTATTAGGAACCTGGTATAACTGAGAGTGCATCTCCCTTGAGCTTCTTGAGACTAGAAACTGTTTTATTTATTTTGGAATCTCAAACCTAGCAAAGTGCCTGTCACAGAACAGGCCCTCAGCACCCATGAATGAAGGAATGAGCTAAGGGAACGTTTGTGTGCAGAGAGTCATGAGAGAACCCCTGTTCCCTTTCCTCTGCTTTGCAGAACTGTCCTTTATAGAGGCGACTCTCAGTGGCCCTTGCCCCTTAGAGACCTCAGGTCAGCTGGAAGACTCCCCTCCAGATGGGCGTTGCGGTCTTTTCCTATCCCGCAGGTCCTAGATGTGGCCTTCCCAGACTCTTTCTCAGTCTGCATCTGACCCGTGCCTAGCATCGTGGCCCCCGTAAAGGGCTCTTCCATGAATAATTGCCTCCCTAGTGACTCATTTATCTGCTCCTTGAATCTGAGGAGGTTGACCTTTTAAGGTGAAAATGGCCAGTCACTGAAAAGCTGAATCGTTTTTATGTTATTCCCATTCCAGTGACTTCAGAAGTGGCCCAGGGCCCATCATTTGGGGGCAAGAAGCTGCCTGGATGCTTTCTGGCCTTCTGGGTGTGCAATCTCACTGTTTCACCAGCCACTTCTTTTTACTCCCTTGCCCAGGCTTCAGTGGCAGAAGACAGTGTAAGCCCCAGGAAACTGTGAAAGCAATAAAAGAACTAAATGTTTTCTAGGTCACCGCCTGATCAAGTCCCCACTTAAACAATAATCTTGCCATTGCATCTGCAAAACCCCAGACTCAGGCCCCAAAAGGTTATTTCATCAATAATTCTTGAGCTTTGCCTACGGCGAGAATTATTCCCAGCAGGCCTTTCAGGCCATCTCTAAACAGACTCTGTGGAGGCGAGGCCTGGCTCCATTCGAGTGCTTAGGCAGGGACCATTAATATCGTTGAAGGGCAAAGGTGGGGCAGGAAGGGAGGGAACTGTGTGCTGTGGCAGGAAAGAAGAGGCCTCCTTGGGAAGCGGGCAGGGGCAGGAAGGCCAAGGCTGATTCGGCCTTGGTCTGGCAAGGGAAGCTGCGTTTCGTGTTAACAAATGAGGATTAAACCAGGCCACGTGTGCCATCCAGCACTGTGATAAAAGCCTCTCTGCCCACCAAAACTGTGCACGGGATCCTTTTGTAAACTGTAGGCTTCAGTCTACCCAGTCCCTAGCTACTGTGTTGTTGAAACGAGCTTCTTTGATTTACTCCGTGTATTTACCAAGCAATTTGCAAGACCAAGTAATTACTTCTCAGTTCATTGACTCATAGGTGGGAGGGCCGCTTAGGTCCTCTTATGTGACCTCCATCCAACCTTCCTGGGCCTTCTAGACTCCTGTTCCTATCAGCTTTTCATCTCCTCTCCCTCCAGTCTCCAGGTGGCAGGGGGTTGCGACCACCTCCCCTAGAGAGCCTGGGCCTCTGCCCAGTCACTTCTCTGAGCCATGAACTTTTTGCTATTGTGCTTTCCATCTCTCGCTCCAAGCTGACGGCTATGGCACCTTGTCCTCCCTGCTTTGGAGTCGGTGATGAATTCCCTCCCTTCATTTCGACTGTTTTCGTGGAGGTATTTATAGACCGTGATTGTGCTCCCTCTGAGCCGGATCCTTTCTCAACTATATAAATTTGACTCTCTCGCTCTCTCCCGATATGACTTATCTGCTAATCCCTAGAACATTTGTTGGTATTTATGTCTTGCTTGGATTTTCTACACCTTTTCTAAATTGCTCCGACTTGCGTGGTTCAAGTTACCCCATTCCTCGGTGCTCAATAAAAAGAGCCTCATCTCCCCATCCTCGCCGCTTTGCTCCTGGGGACATCAGCTGCTGAGAATCAGAAAGATCATGCACAGGGAGAGGAGGTTAACAGATGGCTCATAATTGTATTACAAGAGCATCTCCAAAGGAAATAGGATCCTTTTTCAAGTGACTTCTTTACGAAAGTCTTCTGTTTCCATTCGTTCTCCCCACCCCAGCAAAAAGTCCTTCTTAAAAAAAAAAAAAAAGTCAACAATTCTTCCGAGAAGAAAATAAAAAAGTCCACTGAGTCTCTACAGGGGAAAGGAGACAAATATTAAGGGGTGGAGGTGAGGGAGGTGAAAGTGACTGTTGTGATCATTTTCGTAACCCGACTCTCGTCATGTTCAGGCTGCCTGCTGAAGCTAGGAAGTCCAGAATGAGATTCGTTGACGCTGAAGGCCACGGAAGACCCTAGAGATTGTTGTCTAACTTCATTTTCTAGGTGTGGAGGCCGAGTCAGGGCTGTGTAGAGAAACGAGTGCGTGTTTTGATGTCACTCATTCTGGGTTTTGAGGTCTGCTCATCTGTTTACTGGAAATAAGTGGTTCTTGATGAGGTTTCCTGACTTTACTGAACCTCAATTTAGTTTCCTCATCTGTAAAATGCAGGCTGTGCTACTTATCTGGGGGCTTTTTGTGGATGTTGAAAATAATGGATGGAATAAATAAGTGCCTTGCACATAGTAGGCACAGAATACATAATCATTGCTTCTGAGTCACAGAACAGTGAAGCTACCTGCCTAAAGCCAATTTGTCAAACCTCGGGCCAGAACTTGGGGCCTTTATTTCTCAGTTCGGGACTTCTACTACGGTACCTCCTCCTCCATAGCCACCCCATTGAACATGTTTCTGTTCTTTGAAGGTGGCATGAGGACATTCTCAACTATGGCACTCTGGCTGTAAATATGTTTGATGCTCCTGCGTGTAGGTGCTCAAAGCCCACAGTGAAGCTTCAAGTGAGGTCAGCCAGAGAGGAACACTCTTACCCTCTTTAGAAACAGAAGGGACTGGAGACGTTTGGCTGAGAAACTTAAGAATGTAGTATAAACTTATCAGTGAATGTAGCAGCTAGGCCTTTCTTAGGGCAACTGGGCTGGGCCAGGGTCACTAGCCTAAGCTGGAATGGAAAAGCTTCTACAGAACTTTTTACTGGGAAAGAATCAATCTGTGTTGCCAATCATTCTGCTGTGTGATTTACAAATGCCATCTAATTTAGTGGTTCCCCAGCTCCCAGTTTCCTGACACCAGGAAGTAGGTGTAATGTTTTTTATTTTATAGGTAAGGAAGCTGAGACCTAGCTCTATCACATGGATTGTCCAAGCTAACATTTGAACTCAGGTCCTCGGTGACTGATGCTCATATATTCTTTCCATTTTCATGAGTGCTAATAAAACACATGATGGTTGTCACTCTAGGGATGGCTTTGATTTACAGGGCAACCCTCCCTAAGGTGTTAAACACATTTATAGATTTTTATAAATCCAATTAAGTTTATTATCTTAATATGATCTTGTCTAATTTCTCTATATGGATGTGTACATGTGTGATTTGGACAGGAGAATCAACTTAGATGATTTGGACCAAATTTATTTTATCTTATGTCAATGCTGTGGAATTTACCAGAGAATTGATGAAACTTCATGTCAATAGTACAGACACACTGTCGGAATGCATCCTGTAGCGCCATAGGACTCAGGTTGGATGAACTTCCCCCTCAGCTCATGTAATCCACTCCTCTAGGTCTAAAAGGAAGCAAACTGTCTTATTCTGCAAGGTCTTCAAGGACAACCTTCCTGGATGCACCATCTCCTTGTCTCACAATTCTTCACAGCCAGAAAGTTCTTATGCCTAAGCAGAATGTCTATTGCTTTGAGCGAACCACTTTTCCTTCTGTTCCATTCTTGCTGGCTAAGGAGAACAGCTGGGAAGGTTTCAATATCTCTGTTATGAACTTGAAAGCTGTTTTAAAAACACTGCTCAAGTTTCTCTTCTGCTAGCCAAATACACTTGATTCTTTTAGCATTCGTCACAGGGAGAGATGATTTTCTACACATCCAACCATTTGTTAAGAGAGTTACAATAATTTTGGAATGTGAGATCTTAGGGGGCAAGAGTGACCACTGGTTAAAAAGTTGCACAAAGTAGTTATTGCAATAGCTGCTACAAGTGGATCCTCACTAAATATTCTTTTTGAGAAAAAGAAAAAAGAAAATAGTGAGAACTATTGCTAGATCCTGGTGTCTATCTGATATGGGAAGGAAAAACCGTAGCGGAGAAAAAGAGTCAAATGAAAGGAAAAACGATAGTCCATGCTCCAAAATTTGTGTTTCTCAGTAAGTCAAGGTAGTAGAATATTATAGTAAGCATGTGGAGTTTATTTTTTGTTTATTTTTATATTTTTAGAGGTAGGGTTTTGCTATGTTGACCAGGCTGGTCTCAAACTTCTGGCCTCGAGCGATCCTCTGATCTCGACCTCCCAAAGTGCTGGGATTACAGGCGTGAGCCACCGCGCCAAACTTAGAATGTAGAGTTTAGAGTCAGAGAGAAGTGGCTTCGAATTCCAGCTCTGCCTTGGTGTGTGACTTCGACTGAGTTGCTTCATCTCCTCGTGTCTCAGTTTTTTCTTTGCAAAATAGGAACAATGGTGATACCTGTCACTGAGTTATGGAGACGGGATAAGTTGATGTATTTAAAGGATTCCCCAGGCTCAGCGTGGGTTGGTGGGGGGTTTATTGAAACACTGTAGCTCCCATTATGCTCTTAACCCAATAGTTGTCTATGGGTCTTGGGTTTTGAAACTATCTTTAGGAACTTCCTCGCTTTTGGATTTTGCAGATTCCTTTCCTGAGAGTCGAAATGATGGCTTTAAAAAATGTCAGGAATAGTTAGGCATTTATGAGTTCGAGGGATCCTAGATACTAACTGGATGATGAGTTAATTATGTAGCTGTGGAATTAACATTATCATTACCGTGCTAATAATGATAATAATAATTGCATAATAGCATTATTCTTACAGCAGAATAAGACCACTGAGTGTTGTTCTTGAAAACTGATGCAGAACTAGAGAATATTTAACTCTCTCAAGTTTGGGTACAATTTCTAGAAATCTATAGTTTGGTGCCTCATTGGTACTCTAATGACTACTATTCCCCCACCACCCACTGCCTCCCCAGATTCACATGTGAAATAATGCAAATTCAATTCCTCCTGACAAACAGATCTAAATTCATGGATTTTCCCAGGTATACCCTTGAACGAGAAGTTTCCCAAAGTGAAGAGCATGGAAAAAAAAACAATTGGTTCTGCATGCTTCCTTGGGTATTTCAGGAGGAAATGCAGCTGGAAAGGCTGAGATGTTGATGGAGAAAAGCCCTCTTCTTCCTATAAAACATGTGCCCTTTGTTGAAGGAAGGGTTAGCGGGCTGCCATGAACCCAGTTTTCTGAACTCTTCCAGAATCTCTTGTGATAACATTGCCCTGTTTTAGCTGAGAAACCTTGGGGTTTTCATGTGACCCATGGGTACAAAGGTCATGATGGAGACATGAGCCCTCCACAAATAATCTACCTTCCTTAAGTCAGCATGTAGGGATACGGAGTGAATGAACTTGAGGACCAGCACCCATCCAATAAAACCTGCTCCAGGAAAGACAGAAGAAACAAATAGGCTAAAAGTTCCCCAGGGCATGAAGTCTTGGTAGGTATTTGTTTGCCCGCTTCTCACACCAGAGACCTTTCCACTCAAAGCGACCTGGCTCAAAGCAGATGGAGCATCTGGGGCTGCCTCAGAGGGGCTCCATGGCTTTCTCTACAATCCACAGCCAGCCAATCAGGCCTTCCAGAACCAAACAGGGGGGTGCTTCAGTTACTCCCAGGAGCCACTTCGTTCCATCCTGTGGGATGTAGATGGTGCCCTTCTTTAAATTACTTAGGAAAAAACAACAAGCAGAAATCACAATTGAAAAAGAGCCTTTTGAATTCCATGGTGGTTTTTTAAAATAAAATGAAATAAAAGACAATTGTGGGGGACATGAGTCTTCTCTCTAACTCTCCAGATGGAATGTCTGTGTTGATTTGTTGACTCAATAACAACTCAGGGTTCTATTTTCTTGCACAGTGAAGACCTAGTTCAGGTTATATTAAGATCTAGGGAAGGGTGACAAATGGAGTATCACCCTATAAAGCAGAGGACTGAGAACCTGACCATTGGATCTGAGCTCGTACCTCCCATTCCCCAGTTCTCCGTATGATGCTGGGTAAATCTCATCACCACCTGT